>NC_135764.1:672298-1102298 GCF_052425735.1 Oculina patagonica
GAAGTACATACCAAATAATGGCAACTTTTTTCCGAGAGACTGTCACTACATGACCAAATTCCATCTTTGTTCCCGCTTCTGTCCCTCAGTGTGTCTTACATGAAGTGATCGCTTCAACGAGACCTTCAAATTTGACGGTCTGATAGAGCGCTTGCTCCGCAAAGCAGTGCTGCTGTCCTGTTTTTCGCCGGCGCACAAACACGTGAACCAACTTTTCTGCGACCTTTTCTAATAGAAGGGAACTTTACTTAGCCCTATTTCTCCATTTTTGTGAGAAACATGGCAAAAAATAAGAGGAAAAGGAAACTTAAGGAACAGGATTTCCAGAAGGTGAAGCTCAAAGTTGGAAAGAAGCTACAACCTGCTCAAAATGCGACTGACACTTCGTTCAAATCGAGATCGATTTTCATCCCGAAACAGCTTCAGAAACTCGACAGCGAACCCACCAATCAAAGAAATCAAACTTTGAAGGTATCAGGTTTTTAATGGCCAATACTATCTGTTTTTTTATAGTTAATGGATTATTCAACGAAACCATCACCGAGCTCAATGAGTAGACTCCGTGCCTCTACAGTTTGGCAGGGTGGCCGTTGGATATAGGGGGAGGGTTTGGTTGGGACTATGAGTTTACCTTCCCTTTCATTCGAGTCTCCCGCTTTCTCTTCACTGTATTGTGCGAACAGTTTGAATCAAACTAACCCCAACAGTTAGCATTATCCGTCTATATACTCCTGAATGAAGAGAAGCACTGTAGAAAGAAAGTTTCCTGCCATATAACACAACACAATACCCCCAGCCGTCACTTATACCCAGACCACTCGGGTGCTTTCCATTAAGCAAAATATTTCGGAAATGTCGGTCAGAAGTCAAATGGAAAGGTCCATTTCGGTTCGGTCTGACCCGAATATGACTGGTCTGATTTTGGTCTGACTTTGACTGGTCAGACCAAAATTTACTGTTCCATTTTGACAAACTGTTCAGTTGTCTTACTTTAGTTCAGTAGCTTCTCACAGATGTGGGGGACTGGGGAAAGGAATGCAAAATGGAAAGGACTGTTCCACCGGGTTAGCCCGGATTAAGCGGAAAATGCCCTTCCAATTTACAGCGGTCAGTTCCTGTTGGTCCGACCAGTCGCACTTTGAAAATGGAAAGCACCCCTTGATATGGCATCTGCAGCAAGACACTGGTAATTATTAGAGAGTAGGGAGGGCTAGTGCAAATAGCAGGAGGGACAATAATTTTTATGCAGGGAAAAGGGGGACCACTTAAATTAGGAATGTACATTAGGAAGGCTCAAGGGGGTGATTGTGGTAAGAAGGGGGGGTCAGCAAAAAATTTGCTGAGGGAGGGGAGGATCAGGAGAAATTTAACATTGCTTCCATCATTTGCACCAGCCCTCTGCCCTCTTAATAATGACCAGTCCCTAACATCAAAGCGCCTAGAGCAGGACTGGATGGGCACTATATAAATATTTATTTATAACCGTATTTATTATTATTATCATCACCACGCCTCCCCACTTTTGTCTAAGCTACCGTATTTACTCGAATAAGCGCCGCGGCGCTTATTTAATTTTTCGCGCCTCAAGTGCGGCGCTTATTCGAGGGCTGCGCTTATTTGAGGGCGGCGCTTATTTAAAATTTGGACGTCACAAAGAATATAATATTTTGCAGTTATCAAAAATAGCGTCTTTTGAGTGTCAGTATTCGTCTCTTGTTGAAGAGAGGAGTAGCGCTAGCTGTCCTGGCAAAGTTTGCAGCCATCACAACATTTACAGAACTACGTATTGTAAGAATGTTGGATAGAAAACAAATGGGTGAGCGGTAAAACAATCACTTTGAACTACAAAACATCGCTTTTTATGGAAAGATATGTCCAAGTTTGTTTTAGAGTGGTTTTGTGTGCTGTTTTTAGTTTAATGGGATTTCTCAAATAAGCGCCACATCTGGACTGCGGCGCTTATTCGGGGGCGGCGCTTATTAACTTTTTTGTCCCAGATGCGGCGCTTATTCGAGGGCGGTGCGTATTCGAGTAAATACGGTATACCAAAAATGCTGCACGTATATATGTTCCTTTAAAATGCTGTGCCTATCGCATTCTCCTGTTTTTTGGTTTATTTTTTTTGCAAGTGTCTAACCCAGTTTATCACATATCCATTCACCTTGTAGGATTTACTTTCTCAAGTTGGTCATTACAGTGTGACAACAAGGCAGGAAGCACTAGCTGGTCTTAAGGATCTATTTCAACTCCACGAGAATCTTCTACAAGAGAATCTTGGAATCATAATCAAACGAGTTGCTGAGAAAATGACAGACAGTGACCCATCTGTTCGGCAATCTCTGCTTCTGTTGCTCTGTTTCATATTTCCATTGGTGCCACAAGAAAGAATGGCACCATTTTCTCCTCTAGTTATAGCTCATCTGAGTTGTGCCATGACACATATTTATGATGACATTCAACATGACTCACTTGGTTTTCTAGAACTGTGTCTCCGATACTTCCCAAATTTAATGGTGACAAGTTCTTCACAGTTGATTCAAAACTTTTTGAGCATGATTTCTCATCAGAGCACTTCAGGTACAAAGAAGTCAAAAGGATCACAACCTAAAGCAGGCAAAGGACTTTCCGTGAATCCAAAGGGAAAACTTTCCTCTCTTAGGTCACGTTTAAAAGTCCTACAGCAGTTATTAGCATTTTTAAAAGCCTTGGAATCTTCCAGAAATCCTTGCCAAGGAGAAAGCCTGTTGTCGTCAATGAACCATGCTGATTTCTCAAGCAGAAAACCTGTATTCAATTTTCAAAAGCATCTGCCAACACAAGTTCAGGTTTTGCAGCATTCTGTTGATGAACCAATCTTACTACCCTTCACCTTTGACAACACTTCAATGGCCGGTGTGTTATCAGCAAACACAGGAAGTAACTCAAATATTCTAACTGACAGACAACAAGCAAACGATTTCATGGAAATGGTGGTACCATTGTTGTTGGAATGTTGGATTGAATGCAACCCTGCTCAAATGACAACTGGTCTACCAGACAGTGTGACACCTTCATCCATCGAAGTCATGTTAGCCATAACAGAAATTCTCAAAGTTATTTTCAAAGCAGCTCAGAGAAATCCAACACAGCATCCTGGTATCTTTGAACAGGGCAAAGATGAAAACTACTTGCATGGTACTTTTAAAGATATCAATCAGCATTTCATGAGCTACTTTCCATTCACAGCAAGTCACACTCCATTAAAGAAAGGGAAAAGAAAGACTGGAAAATCATCTCAACAGGCTGCGGGAGAGAAAACCAGTGCTTCTGTGTTAGCTCTTAACCTGGCAATTTGTGAAATCATGATCCAGTTTGTAAGAAACAATTTTGAGGCCATGAGGAAGTACCAAGCCTCAGTTCAGAAGCTTGAGGAGTTTGTTTTAGAATCGTTAGAGTTAAAGGCCAAAGGGGGTGCACAGGCTCAGCAATTTCAGACAGAACATGTGGAGAGTTTAGTCAAGTTTGCTCATCAGCTTGTTCTTTATGTTAATCAAGGTACATGTTTTTCAAATTGTTTACACATGCATTAATAGTTCATATAGTGTGATCGTCCAGGTGAGAGTAGTTCTGAAAAGAACTGTTGTTGGTGACTGAAGTTTTGACAACTTGATTTCCGCTCAGGCTGTCAAAACTTCAGTCACCACCAACAGTTCTTTTCAAAATTAGTCTCACCCAGACAATCACACTATATATATGGACTACTGATAGTCCCATGCTCAAACCATTTACTATGCTACATGCTTTAACTGTGGCTACATGTATATAAGAATCAGCCTGTTAACACCAGGAAGTGACTTTATGCCCACATAACATACATGTGTACATGTACATGGGTTTAAACAAGAAAGTCCATAGTAGAAAGCAGTAAAGTATTCTTCAAGTACCACATAATGTGTCTTTTTATGTTGAGATAAAAACACTGCAAGAAATAACAAAAAATTTGCAGGGAAATAAAATGATGACTCTTTTAAGTGCTTTTTTGTAATTTGTTTCCCAATAATATTGTTTTGTTTTACACAAGATTCTGACATGACAAGAGAACTACTCAGTGCAACTTACAACTTGTACCAGTCAAGTCATGTCACGTCAGGGACCAAGAGGGCATTGATGGTGTTTTTTAGCAGCCTTGTTTTTCCTGAGAACCCAAATGTGCCAAGGTGAAATTTCCTTTGTGTGACTTGATACTTATACCTTTAGGTCTCTGTACTGCACCTGCCACTTTCTGACACTTCTTAGTCCCTCTGTGTTTATTCATCAAATCAACATAAAACAATTTATGATATTTTATAACAGACAAAAAGAGGTACATGGATTGGTTGAGAAATGGCTCCAAGGATTGCCAGGTGTGTTGGTACAATTGAAGGATGACAGCCCTGGCATGACAGAACTTGTCCTTAAAGACATGAAAAAGGCACTGGTGCAATGTGTCCTTCAACCTGATGCCAACTTTTTGGCTCATCTGTCCTTGTTCTTTTGTAAGTGTTCTGATACAATGCAGCCTAAATTTCAGCCAACGTATTTGGTCACTAACTCCCAAGAAAGATGTCTGAACAAAATAGACCCCAGTGGTGATTAGCCTGAATCTCGGATGGCCCAGGTTGTGACTCTCGTAATCATGAGCGACCTGGGCCATCTGAGAATCAGGCTAAATGGTGATAAAATTGGCTGAAAATCAGACTAGATACAATGAACGATATCTTTGAGTAACACTTTATAATAGTAGTATGTTTGAAGTGTATTTGATGATACATATGTACATGATATCTTGTTTTTGGTCGGTTATATGATGATACCTATAGTAATTCGCCCTGTGCTAATTACTACTCTCTTTTGAACAGATAGGACTATGTGTAGAAAATGAACAATAGATTGAGTTTCAGAGAACTAGGTTCAAGTCTGGGTTCAAATACAACTTTGTGTTCTCTGAAACAAATGAAGTAATAAACTTGTGCATAATTTCAATCTATAACATAACAGAAGTTTTTTTTTCAGCAAAGGATAGTGGCTCATTTATAAAGCTGAGTGAAGCGATTCAGAGATCAGCAGTTGAGCTGTTGTTTCACCTTCCATCATTGAATGACCAACTGTTACAAAATGTTGTGTCCTGCTGTCATGGTGGTCAGCTTGGTGTGTCAGTGATTCAATACATCCTCCAAGTCCTTTATTACAGGTTTGTGCATCAAGGGCCAGGGCGGGGAAAGGGAAGACTCCCATATGAGAAGGATAGGGATGCTCGTTGTGTCGCTTAGGGGTTTAAGGGCCTCTTCATATGATCCCGGTTGACCGGGCTGGCCCAGTTACCGAGATCTCGGCTCACTCCTATTTTCTTTGTAAAATTTTGGATGTGTTCATATGAGAAGGTGGGCCAGCCCGGTTACCGATATCTCGGTTTCTGCAACCGAGATCTTGGTAATCGGGAAGAATATTTTCCCATATGAACACTCCAGCCCGGTCGCCGGGACGCAACTTTTTTTGAGAAAATAGCTTCCCTTTCGTAACTGGGTGGTGAAAATGGCTTAATTTTGCCTTGTATCTATTTCCACTTCAGAAATATGCGAATTGGCTTTACTAATAAAGTTACAAGGGTCAATAAAGCTACGATAGTCGCGAAAGATGCAACTTTATGTGTCGTCATTTTGGCTTCGTTTCTTGAATTTTATCCCCGTCAACTGGGCTAAAATTTTCCATATGAACAGATGTCAAAATCCGTCCTGGTAACTGAGACAGCCCGTAAACCGGGCTCATGTGAAGAGGCCCTAAGTTATGGATTGTGGTCTCACTTACAATGTAAGCTGTTCAGCACAAAACAAGGTCTCCCTTAAGGTGGCACCTAAAGAAATGAAAAAAAAAACACATCCTACCGTGTTTGCGGTCTAAACTGACCAAGGCAGACCCAGATTAGTCTCCTTTAGGGGTTTAAATCCAACTTTCTGACGAGCATTTCTCCCCTTTTATATGGGAGTCCCCCTACACACACACCCACCCACCCATCCAAACGATCAGTTGTCCAGATGAGAAAGAGGTTCAGGTCAAAAATGAGATCCAATAAAATCAACTAGCATACCTTACCAGTGACAAATTAAAATTTCGTGAGAAACAACATTTCTCCATCATTTAAAATTATATAACATTAGGAAAGATTGTTAGTACATGTTTTGCTCGATGAGCCAACTTTGTACCCACTTTGCTTTCTAACTGTGTTGCTTTATGTGCAGGTCTCCATGTTACCAAGGGTTTGTGTCCAATCCTGCAGCTTTGTCTCTGGAAACATACCTTAGTGTTCTTTTAAGTGTAGCAATAGGTAAGTGATAAGTTTAACTCAAACATGTATCTTTGAGTAATTTGAGTCATAAAATGGGCACAGCTGCAACATGGCATTTGGTTAACATTGTCCAAGCACCCTTGAACGTTATGGAAAGGGCGCTATACAAATGATGATTATTATTATTATTATTATTATTATTATTATTATTATTATTATTATTATTATTATTATTATTATTATTACTGGTATTTATTTGCGTACCTCACCTAGTCCACAGGAAAATCGGGTGCAAATGAGTAACTAGATAGAGTGTGCTGGTCGAGAAGTCATCAGTGGTTTTGTCTTTAATTACCCAGTGCTCAGAAGATTGCTTGGCACCCTATGGATAATAATCCTGTGCTTGATTTCCACCTGTTTGCTCTCAGCCAATGTGAATATTAAGAAAGTGAATGTAAAATAATTGTGTGTTATATTACTTCACAGGATTCTCCAAAACCCAGTTGAGTGAGTATCAGGACAAGAGCAAGCAAGCAGAGACTCACGAGCTAACTGGCTTCATGTAAGAACATGTTTAATGTTGATCAACTTTGAGCATCTTTAAAAAAATTGAACTCAATTCTTTATCTTCATTTTTCTCTTTAGAGATTGCAGTTTTTGTATCCTGGAACAAGACACACAGGTGAACATAACATTGTATTAAATTTTGTTATGTGATGCTGTGACATAAAAAGGTTGACTTGACTGTCCATATTCTAATATTTTTTTTCAAAAATGTCATGATGCAATAGACTGCAAACAGTCCCGTTTTTCCTTTTGGGGTTTCCAAATAAGAAGTAATCATCGTCTCCAGTGTTCATTACAACAATTAATTTTTTAATTTCACATAAATTTTTTTTCTTTTCATTTTAAGGTCTGTAGGAAAATCTCTTTTGTATTTTTTTTTTTTTTTTTTTTTTTTCATTTCTTACTGTTGGAACCATTTTATTGCTTTGCTAGCACTGTACAACTATGGTGTGTGTGTGAATTTCAATTTAGTTTGTGTTTCTGTCCATTGTCAGGCTGTACAAAATGCGGGTGAATCAACCAAAAGACGGAGCGAGTGGCAGGCTCATCAGATGACATTACAGGTATTTTTAAATTACCACATTTTTGGCAGTCAACTCTTGCCTTGCAGACACCCCGCTATTGCAGACACTCGCTATTACCGAGAAAATCCAGATCCCCGGCAAAAGGGGCCAGGTTTGACGGGAAATGACCCCCCCTATTTAAACTCTCCCTTATGACACAAAAACACACCCCCCGGGGCCCCCCAAAAAACTGTGCAATTTTTATTGAATAGTGCAGTTGTATAGTACTTGCGAATTAACTGGATGCCAATATGTTAAAACTGTTTTTTTGTTGTTGTTGTTGCTTCTTAGGCTGCCTGTCAGTGTTACAGACAATGTCCTCAGTCTGATTTTCTGTCACAGCATGTGGGTCAGGGACTGGAAACATTTTTGGTAAGATTCCCTGTTTATTCAACAGCATTTATGAATGTAAAATACCCATAACTAAGCTTACCAACATTGTATCTGTGCTATTTTTATGACTGGTCCCCTCTCCTCCACAGAGGCTCCTTCAGTGGGGTAAGGCGAAAAACACAGTGTCCCCCCTGCGCTTTCGTTTCGATTCTCCCCAGGCTCCGCGCACTTACTTTTTACCTCTCCCCATTTCCCAGCCCATACGAAAAAAATAGGAGGCCTCTGCAGAGGAGAGAGTGACTGGTCTACACAAATTAAAAAACTCTTTAGAGTTTTGGCAAAGATTCCAGAAAAATAGCACATGCTCTTAGATTACTAGTTTAGATTTACAGTTATAAAATAATAATACTTAACACAAGAGTCTATTTTAAGATGATTCTTTTAACTCTTTTTTTCTTCTCTCACCAGCATGACTTCAAAGTTCTTCCTGTGACTGCAGTGCACAGCTTTTTATGTGTTGTCAAATGGTATGTTTCCTTAAATTAAGGAAAAAAAGAACAACGTTATGTGATTATAAATCATGTGGCAACATAGCTCAAATTACAGCGTCTTTGACCCTCTCACTCGTGTTATTAACATAAAAATTCTCCATACCAGTCCCCAAACATTTTCACACTGCTAATTAGGAGAATTTCCAGTACTGATCAGTTCATTTTACCTGAGTGACTTACCTGAGTGGTGATCATATGCATTACTGGTGTTTTTGTTGTTTACCTCTATTTTCTAGTGTGGTAGAATTAGCTTCACCATCAGATTCTGCAGACAGCAGTCACAGTTTACCAGCCAACCTAATGTTAGATCTTGTACAGTTGACGTTGGTATGTTTACAACACTGCACAAGCATGGCTTCAACGAGTGGTGCACTGGAATCTAATAAGGATGACGTAACCAGCAGTACAGCGTCAGTTGTAAAGAAGCACTTGTTTGATGCTGTTGTGGAGTTGTTGGTCGCAGTTCCAGAAGTGATCATAGAAATGCTCCCTCTTTTGCTGAAAATCGTTTCAGGTATAATTCTGCAGTAAGCTTAGCTGGAAGCCGCATTCTCCAACGTCTGTGGAGCACGTTTACTATAGCACATGCTAGCTTTCTAGTCTTACCAACACAGTCCAACAGTTAATTACACCTTTTTTTTTACACCCTCTTTAGCTTAGCCTGTTGTTTACTAAGCATTCATTCTTAAAAGTTGAGAGCAACGTGCAGGTTAGTAAGTGGTCTATTTGTTCACTCGTCGTTTTTCGCGTTGCTTCACAACTTATTCAATGCTCTGAACTTTTGGGATATTTGGACTTTTAAAATATTTGTTTTCGTGCGTTAGCTGGGGGTTAACTGCTGAATACAGTTTTGAGAACCAGAACATTGCCATTGAGTAGTTGGTGAGGACTGTAGCTTAGCAACATGTCAACATTTCCTTGAAGACCAATTTGACCTCATGGCGCAATTTGTAATTAATAAGACTGTGAGAATCAGATTTAAACAGTTGAATCGTTTTCAAGGATTAAAGAACGGCCTAATTTTTTTATTCCACATTGCAGATAGCTCAGAGTCTGTGAAACAGAATTGTGCAGCGATACTCACCAAGCTGTTGGGTTCCGATGTGAGAAAGATTCTTCTTCAGTCAACAGACACTGTACAACTTCTTGTTCCTCGTATCTTGGTAAGCTAGTCAGTGGGTCCAATCAACAAAACCAAAATTTTGTTTTCTTCTTTTTAGTAAACCTGAATAAATGTATTGCCGGCTAATACAAGCATGTCCTCCAGTCGGGGGAAGGGATTGAGAACCAGTGAAGAGCGAAGTCCTGGCTCAGTCAGTGGCTCTCGTCACTAAGGTTGCTAAGCAACATGACGTATGTTCATTACGTCATTCTGACATGAAGATCTATAAGCTATAGTGCTATCTTTTTATTGGGTGATAAGACTCGGAAACTCTACGTGTGCTTCACTGACGACGGACTTGTTCCTTCGAAAAGTTTCTTAAACTGGGAAGGAAAAACGGCGAGGATTGAGGAGAGTGGGGCCCGCTCTTTCTATTCCCCTCTCCTTTTATCGTGTCGTTCATCCGTTCCCCTTAACTATGAGCATGGAAGAGCCTCTACAAATACAAAGCAATTGGTTATTTACTGGTGAATTTTTGTTGAATAACGCAAAGCTAAATACTTTTCTTTTTACTTTTCAGAGCTCAGAGAATCCGGGATCACAATGTTTTGCTGATCTTCAGTATCAATATTCCTTGTTCAAAGTAGAAGCCGGTCTGACATGATGGCCGCTGCCGAATAAGTCGCTCCGGTCAGAGATGACGCGATTGTACCTTCACTCGCTCAGAACTGAGCCGAGGTGTCTAAAGTGGCGTGTGGAAGAGCACAAGAAAATTATAAATAAATCAGAGTATCTTTGAATTTTGTCTTTGTTTTACTGGTTTCGTGAGATGTGCACAGGAAGTTCCGGGCCACAGCATTTGATTGAAAGAAAACAAGTAGGTCAGTGTTGCGGGAGATTTGAATTGGAGAGAGATTTGGTTCAGAGTTTGTCAAGTTATGCCCAAACTTACGAAATAATCAAATTAAGAAAAAGTTCGTATTTCTTATTACCAATTACATAGGGATTTAACATGGGCATATTGTTCTTGAGAACGAGTAGGGCGAGTCGGCCCAGTTTGCCCGCGCATGAAATCCTCCATTCTCGTCCCCATAGCCCTTATCTTTTCTCTTAAACGGCAAAGCCTTGGCACGAGAAACAATGGGCTCTGGGGACATAGGATTTTTGAGTTAATTCGAATTTTTTGATTGGCTGTTTAAAACAAAAAATTCTTGAACAGAAGTTAAAAAACGCAGCGACTCTCTCGCACTTTCGTTTGAAACACCATAACTGCATACATAAAGACCGGAAGTCCTAGAATCTAGGACTGGAAATCCTGTGTCTCCAGAGCCCTTCGTTTCTCGTGCCAAGGCCCCGCTGGCTAAGAGAAACAAAAAGGGGTCTGGGGACGAGAATGGAAACCTCTAACCTATTAAATGTTACCACCACCACGAGAGCCCCCAACAGAGCTGTACCTTTTGACTGTGAAAATATTATTTGCCAAATACATTTGCTTAGAGGTCGCCAGTCATAGCACGAAAGAAAAAAACTCAAAAAGAGGAAAACATGATAAGTGTGCGTGCGGGTGCTTTCTGCAACAAAGAAACTTGAATAGTGAGATGTGTTGGATAGAATGTAATTAGTTTTAAACATATGGTGACTTTAACATTCATTCATTGTATATTGTAACTGATTGAACTCTTTGTACTTGACGCTTTCAAAAAACCCTTTATTCCAGAAAGCACTTTCATTTAGGAGCATTGTTAAAAATTAATAAGCGCGCAACCTTTTCTACTGCAGTATGTTTCTGGTGTCGTTTAAAAAAAAAACACTGATTCATTCACAAAGAAACGTTCATGAACGTTCACTGCAGTAACAATTCCTTGAATTCCATCCTGAACTTCGAATTTAAACAAATATGAACGACACTGCGAACGAAAAACTGGCCCTGCTCGCGCAGTCACTAAAGAATAGAGAGAGCTGGTTGGTCGGAATCGAGTCCACCGTCTATATTGTACTTATAGCGACCGCCTTTTGGGGAAATATCTTGTTGAGCTTGGCAGTTTACAAAGTAAGAACACTTCGAAGTTCGCAAAACTATTTCTTGGTATCACTAGCAGCCACGGATATCCTCAATGCAGCTGTCTGTATGCCTCTCACACTTGTGGCACTTGTACAAGGAACATGGCCGTTTGGAGATTTCGTTTGTCAGTTGCAAGGAAGTTTGATGGCGATTTGTGCCAGTATTTCACTGCTCACATTGGGGACGATCGCCATTAATCGTTATGTGAAGATCGTTAGGTCTGCGAGCCTTTACCGGAAAATATTTAGTAAAAGAAATGTTGTGATATCCATCGTGATAACATGGATTATCACGATTTCTTTCGTGACTTGTGCATTTTCTTTGAGCAATACAGTTTTTTATTACCACCCAGGAAAGAGCTTATGCTTTTTTAACCTCAGTCTCGCAGACAACATAGGACTGTATATTTCGTCTCTTTATGCTTTTGTTATTACTGTAGCATTTTCTACGATTGTTTTTAGCTACTATAAAGTGTTTAAGAAAATCCGAGCGCATTTTATTCAAGTTGCAAACTCTTCTCTCTACAATGACAGTTCAGTAGCTTTTGCTGAGGAAGTCAAAATAACGACAATGTTATTTGCAACGGTGGTTGCATTTTTCATCTGTTGGAGTCCCTCAGTTATCATTGATTTTTACGGTCAGTATCATACACTTCCAAGGCAAGCCTATGTGTTTAACGTTTTTACATATCAAAGTAGCAGTGCTATAAATCCTCTGATTTATGGATTAATGAAAAGAGAATTTAAAGAAGGCTACAAAACAGTACTTTGTTGTAAATAGAGATTTTTTAATCATTTTGTTTGTATAAACCGTAGGATGCTTTTACTTACGAAGATGAAGATGTTACAAAAGTAAAGATAAAACAGATGTAATTAAACATGACTTAAAGTTTCACTGAATGCATCCAAAAACAGATCCTGTAGATATTTCACGCGAATTTAATAAAAAAAATCTGATGCAACAATTCTCTGGGTGATTTGATGCGGAAACCTGTTACTAAGTTGCATAAAAAAGAAAATTTAAAACTGGATCACATCATAAAATATTCATATTGATAGACCTTGGATTGCTTTCTTATGTTATCTCGGATCAGTTTCTCTCATTTGCATGATTAAATTTCGAATTAGCCTGCGTGTAGCCTTCTCCTGTTTCCCAGAAAATATAAAAAGAGACGGCTGCATGCAGGATTTTAGATTTGTCTTTTTTTTGTCAATGTGACTGTTGAGATATTGGATGAGATTACGCAACTTTGTGGTTTATTGCCAGATGTATTTACGAGAACAGTATAGATTACCTATTGGAGAAAATAAAGAAAAAAAAATTTACCGTAGCTTGGTAAATCTTTCATTAATACCCCGTCGCTCTCTGGCGATCTCCGACCGCTTTCTTTAATCACAGTGAAACGAAAAGATATGAAAGAGAGTTATCGTTGGAGTAAATTGTCTGTTCTATGAAAAGGTTTCTTTATTAACCACCTAGTCGCCTCTTTACCTTTTTTTTTTTTCAATTACAACTCTTTTGACCCTTTTGAGGGTGTTAAGGGTTTCTTCTTTTTTGAGGGGGGGGGGTGGGGTAAAAAAGGTAAAGTCTGTGTCCGACCAAAGTGGCCCATATAGCCGGAGCTTATCCGGTTTCCGTAGCATTAAGCGACTGAGAGTATTGCTACTCTCCCCTGGATGGGATGCCAGTCCATCGCAGAGATTAACCCCCAGCAGTTAATTCGCCGGTACCCATTTATACACCTGGGTGGAGAAAGTCACTCTGAGAGTAAAGTGTCTTGCCCAAAAACACAACGCAGCGCCCCGGCCAGGACTCGAACCCGGGCCGTTCGACTCGGAGTGGAGCGCGCTAACCATTAGAGAGAAAATTAGCTGTAAAGTTCCCATTGGTTTAATTCAATAGCGACAGAATTACATATTTTATATATGTACTTTATAGCGAGCACTCTAACTACTGCAGAGGCTTTTGTTGTATTCGTGTACACAAGCACGTAGGAAAACTGGGGAGCGGGAAATATGAGGATATGAGCCGAGGCCGCGGTGCAGTACAATTATCCGAAATCTTAAAATGATTACTCTCATCATGTACTTCTGCTCTCAGTGGTGTATGTAAAAAAATTAAATTAAAATTGGAAACTCGCTTTGCTTAACCAGATCAGGGACACGGGGACGATTAGATATTATTCGGTGTAAAGCAAACTTTAATTTTGTCATTGATTTTCTAAGCAAATTATGTTTAACATTTTCTTTTCAATACAACGTTAACTTAAGAAATTTAAACTGGGTAAAATGAACACATCTGGTCGGAAACCAACCATACAAGTTCTATATTTACTTATTGTCACTTGTGCATCTTTAAAGTGTCGCATGCAATTTATTATTAGGAAATGTTATTAAAAATGACCAAAGACTGAAGAAGTTGTTTTTCAACCGACCTTTATACCATATAATCTTATTATATAAAATAAGACTTTATGCCGTATACACCTAATTGCAATAAAGTTGTCATAGAAAAAAGAAAAAGGAAAAAGGTAAATAGGAATTAATTAGCGTAGTTTCATAACTGGTAGCATTTACAGAAAACTCACGAGTTTTAATATGTACACATTGAGTCCACTTTTTATGATGTAACAAGATAAATTAATTTATTTGTATTTTGACTCCTTTTTTGTACGATTAAATTTCATGCATGCGCTTATAATTAATTCCTAGTTGACTTTTTCTTTTTTCTATGACAACCTTATTGCAGTTAGGTGTACACAGTGTTTTGTAGTAAGTCCAGTTTATACAGCAAGACTTTTAATTTTCTTGATATTCAGATGATATATTGTTAAAATACAGTGAATCCCCGCAGTTGAAAAAAATATACAAATAAGTTATTTTTGCAGCTTACATCCTTACGAAAAGCTCTTTAACACCTGTCTGTAGCCGTAGGTTCTTCTGTTCAAATAAAATGGCTATATGTTTAAAATACAAATACGTAGCTATAGTCTTAGAAATAAATTAATATTAATCGTCTCTACAGCAAACTACCTTTTTATAGGCTTCTTTAAACTCTCTTTTCATCAAGCCATAAATCAGAGGATTTACGGCACTGCTGCTCGCAAATGTAAAGATGTTGAGAAAATAAACTTGCCTTGGTAGCGTGTAATAACCAGTTATCATCTCATAAAAATCAATGATGACTGACGGAACCCAACAAATTAAAAATGCAAGTATTGTTGCAAATAACATTGTCGTTATTTTGACTTCCTCAGCAAAAGCTACTGAACTGTCATTGTGAATAGAAGAGTTTGCGACTTGAGCAAAGTGAGCACGAACTTTTCGAAACACTTTACAATAACTGAACATGATTGCAGTAAACGTTATAGATACCGTTATGGCATAGAGGCACTGACCATACAGCCCCACCCTGTCTTTGAGATTAATTTGCAACCAGCACATACACTTTCCCGGATGGAAATGAAACACTGTTTTACGGAAGGAAAATGTACTGAGCATCAAGAAAGTAGTGGCGATCCAAGTTATCGCGATGGATATCAAAATATTTCGTTTGCTAAATATCTTCTGGTAAAGGCTCGCGGACCTAACGATCTTCACATAACGGTTAATGGCGATCGTTCCCAATGTGAGCAGCGAAACGGTAGCAGAAATTGAAATCAGACTTCCCTGCAACTGACAAATGAAATCTCCAAACGGCCATGTTCCTTGTATAAGCACCAAAAGTGTGAGAGGCATACAGACAACTGCATTGAGGATATCTGTGGCTGCTAGTGATAACAAGTAGAAATTTTGACGACTTCTTATCGTATTTATCTTGTAAACTGCTGGAAACAACACGATATTTCCCAACAAGGCGGTCAATATGACTGCCAAATAGACCGTGGACTCGATACCAACCAACCAATGTTCTCGTTGCTTGAGTTCCAGTGCAAGCTGTGAAAGTTGTTCTTGCGTATCATTCATCGCAACTAGTTTGAACTAGAAATAATTATTTTTTTAAAAGTCTTGCTTTCTACAAATTGTGATGTCTGTCGAGGTAACCATCTTGCTTTCAAAAAGGAAGTTCTAAAATTTTATCTTATCTTATCTTATCTTCTCTTAAAAGTGTTCGTTTTGAGACAACAGACAAAATGCACAACAAAAACAAGGATATCAGGTTGAGCATTAAAAATTTATGACAGTTCCCATTTGCTACTGGAAAGAAACGCCATTCAAAATGACAATTTGGATGGCCTTCTCATGCCGGTGATATAATTAAATTGACGAGAGAACCTATTTTAACATATTTTAACCTATTTTGTTTTTTTTTACCTATTTTGTTTTGCAAATCCCGAAATTCATTAAAATGTCTTTTTTAACACCACAAAATTTGACAAAAGCGACAAAGTACCTCTAAGATTTCATGTTTTATTTAATAACATAGACTGTATTGAGTGCATCGTTCTCACAAAAAATATTTCGTGAGCCATTGTGACAGAGGGTCATAGTTCAGTATATTTATGGTTAGTCGAAGAAATTGGAAGATAACTTTGAACTCATATTTTCTAATAGAAAATACCCGGGAAAATAGGACAATAAAAGCAAGGATATCAGTTTAAGCATTTATAAAATTTATGACAGTTTGCCATTTACTTATGGAAAGAAAGTCCATTCAAATTCAATTTGAATGGTCTCGACGAAAATATAGTTAAATTGACGAAAGAACCTTTTATGAAATGCTAATCTCGAAATTCATATTAAAATTTGAAATTTGCGACAAAGTACCTATTAAGATTTCATGTTTCATTTAAGGTCGGGACACAATAGGCGACAAATCGCAGCGACAGGTCTCTGCGACAAGTCGCTCCGCTTGTGTACTACTTCAAAACAAGTCGCTGCGACAAAGCGCTTGTTCGTTGCGCACACAGCGAATTTTGAGAGTGGGAATGTGACTAGTTTTCCAATTTAATATGGCAAAAATACATGACGCTCTCTCATTGGTTAATTTATATTTTGTCGCAACGACTTGTCGCAGACGTGTACACACGCTACGACAACGCTGCAATCGCTCATTTCGTTGCTGCGATGTGTCGCACGAATTCAAACCAGTTTGAATTCCTGCGACTTATCGCAGCGACAAAATTCTGTCGTAGCAACATAGATTTTCGCACGAATGCACCATGTCATCATCATCATCATCATCAAAACCTTTATTTACACACGATAGGGTTTAAAGCACAATGCTTGTGGGGTCGTGTATTATACTTAATATTACAAAATACTAATAAACTAATAGATTTCTAAATTACAACTAAATGCTTATATACTAAATTGGATCGTATCTACTATAAAAATAATTAATTACATAACAATCAGTAACATTTAAAGTCATTGTAATGCCTAGGGAGCGACTGAACCGACTGAGCATTGAAATTAAGCTCCTTAAAGTGGTATTATATCCATTTCCTTCCCTTTCTCTCGTGAAGTACTACATTAAATAGAACCGCCAAATAGCCGAATTGGAAGACCACTTTCCGCGACTCGGGGCTGCCGCCAAAGAGACTATCCAAGATCAGTTCCCGGACACACAGACACAAACCACCGCACCCTCGGAGGATCCCCGCAGTGACAACGAACACAGAAAGTGGGCGCACGACCGCAGAGAGTGCACGGAGGCGAGACACCGAGAAGAGAGGGTGAGGACCGCACAAGACACAGGGGGCCCCCGCGACACAGGAACAGTCGGTCGCCACCGACCAGCCCCCGGAGCCGACGCCACAAAGAGTGCCGAGCGGCCAGGGGCCCCCGCGGACGAGGCAGACGGGGGAGGAGAGGAAGGAGGAGGGAGAGGAGAGGAGGGGAGAGAAGGGGGAGGGGGGAGGGAGGGGGCGAGAACCAGCGGAAGGGAGATGGAGAGTCACGGACATTGCGTATGAGGGACAGACGTGAGGGGGGCGAGGCATTCAAGGTAAGCCGAAAAGCGCGGTTAGAGACAAATGAAGAAAAAGACGAAAAGAAAAAAAAAATTTTGGTCATAGTAGCACTTTAATATAATTGTCATTTTTCACTTTTCGATAGAAAACCGAAAATTGGGATCCTGTATTATACGACGAAACAGCATTCCATAGGATGGCCCCCCTATGTTCAATTGAATTTTTTACAAAGTATGAATTAAATCTAGGGACCACGATGTTATTGTTTCTTCTGAGGCTGTAAGAAATCCTGGCTTTTTTCGCTAGGTGTGACAATGCGGCTGGTGCTTCACCGTTTACCACCCTGTAAATTAGTTTAATTATCCGGAGTTTGTATAAGTAGTTTAGTGTGTTCCATTTCGTATACTGGTAGACTTCAGCGGATGGCATATCGCGGGGCAGGTTGTAAATCACTCTGGCCGCCCTACAATGGAGCACTTCCAAAGAATTTAGTTGCTCTGCATTAACACAACCGCCCCAGACGACAAGACCATAAAGAACTGCCGGCAGGATGACCTTATAATACAAATCCAGAAGGGCTTCTCTCCTTAAGAACGAACTCCTCTTTAAGAGGTTCAGTTTGTTCACAAAACTCTTTTTTACATCTGTAAGATGATGTGACTAGGCCAGCCGGTCATCGATAGGTCATCGATGTCACACGAGGCGACATGTCGCAGCAACTTGTCGCCGCGACGTGTTGCAGCGACTTGTCGCCTAGTGTGTCCCGACCTTTACAGCAAGGACCCAGCAAGTAGAATTCACTGTAAACTGAGTAACATATTTAGGTTGTATTTGGTGCAACGTCCCTTAAGTAATATTTTGTTAGCCGTTGTAACAAAGGAGCAATTTTCTAACAGAAAAAAGGTGCATGTAAAACATGTATATGACTTTTACATACAGGCCGAAAACCACTCTATTTTGAGGTTAAAAAAGTAGCTTTTTTTTTCTTAAACCTGGCTCATGCCTCAGGAAAGACAATAAAATTCATTAGATTTAAAGTTCAGACGGTGTGAAATCATCAACTGCGTGATATTTTACAGATACTTCTCAAAATTGACATAAAAAAGGGTAATCGATTGCACTGAGCAATTTTTAGGCAAAGTTCATAACAAAAATGTATTAAAATTCCCATTTGTTAGATCAGTTGTTTGTGAACCTTGCAGAAGACAAATAACCTGCGGCAAGTCTGAAAATCATTGGATAATCATTGCAGGTGATTCTATTGAAAAGAAGAATTAGTAAACAGGAATCGATAATTAGAATGTAGGGCTCCGGATATTAGAAAACGAACTCTAATTTACATCGATTGCGAGTACTTTTAAAGTATTTTCTGATAAATACAAAGATTAATGCTATTCAACGCTTCGATGTGATATCTAACGTATCTACAGTGTAATTCCAATATTTTTTTTCTAGAACCTCCAAGAAAAACGATTATTGTTTCGGAGCTCGAAGGTAAAAATTGCAATGTTCGTTTGAGCGAAGCTAATACAGTGCAACAAAGTTTGGCTCGAGTTATCGGGTGGCTCGAGAAATTGAGAGCTCGAAAAAAACGGATTTCGACTGAAAGGCCAATATATATAAAAAAAAAAACAATAAAAATAAATGCAGTCTGGAAGAGAATGCGTCGAATCGCGCATTTAAATTCTTATTTATAGTTATGTTATACTAAATCAACAATCGTTCGATTTCTCGTCCTGTTGCAAAACTGACACAAATGGAGCCAGTTTTTTTTTAATTTCATTAGAAATCAAGTAGAATACAACCACAGAGCTTTAATTTTAATGACTTACATGTATACATGATCTACTTGTAGATACCTTCTGATAAATATTTCAATTAGCGAGTCACATTTGCAATTAAAAGACTTATTCAGATCTAACTAATCTGACGTCTGCCTTCGGAGTTGAATTGAAGCACAGAGTGAGCCACTCATCAAGCATAATGGCCGTGAAGAATAACAGCTAGATTATTCCGATTGCTATCAAAAGATTCTTAGATTAAAGCAAGCCGCCTCTTTAAATTTTGACTCGAGCGTTAAGTTTACTGTCATTATCTGTCTTCGGAAGTACCATATAAAATTACTGCAAGCCTTAATTGCATTACTGATTAGCTATGTTGCACTATAATGTTTTTAACCATCGCTTGTGACTTTCCCCACACATGTCAAATGTTTTTAAACTTTTTTACAACTTAGTACACCTTTATAGGCATCTCGAAATTCTCTCTTCATTAAACCATAAATAAGTGGATTTATAGCACTGCCACTAGCAAGTGTAAAGCTGCTAAAAAAATAAGCTTGTCTTGGAAGCGTGTAATAGCCACCAACGACCTCGTACAAGTCCATAATATTTGAAGGGATAAAACAAATTAGATATGCGACTAAAGTAACGAATAACATGACTGTTACTCTGACTTCTTCAGCAAATGCAGTCGAGCTGTCGCTATGAAGAGAAGAACCTGCAACTTGATTAAAATGAGCGCGGATTTTTTTGAAAACTTTATAATAACTGAAAAACGTGGATGAATATCCGAGAGAAATGTTGAATGTATAAATGCAGGCACTGTATATTCCCATGCTGTCTGTGAAGTATAATTCCACCCAGCAGAAGCCCTTTCCAGTATGAAACAGAAACACCGTTCCATGAAAGGAAAAAGTAACAAGCGTAACAAAAGCAACAAAGATCCAACATATCACTATGGATAAAAAGATATTCCTCGTGCTAAATACTCTTTGGTAAAGGCTTGCAGACTTTACAATCTTCACATATCGGTTTATGGCGATCAATGCCAATGTGAAAAACGAAACAGTCGCACAAATTGAAATCAAACTCCCTTGAAGCTGACAAAGGAAATCTCCAAACGGCCATGTCCCTTGAATGAGTACCACAAGTGTGAGAGACATACAGACAACTGAATGGAGGATATCCGTGGCTGCTAGGGATATCAAGTAGTAATTTTCAGGTTTTCTGAGCGTTCTCGTCTTATAAAATGCCACCGTTAACAAGATATTTCCCAGGAGGGCGGTCAATAACACTACGAGATAGACCGTGGACTCAATTCCAACCAACCAAGGTTCCCTAGTCTTGAGTTTGAACGAAAGCTGTGTCATTCTTTGTTGGGTGTCGTTCATGGTGAGACGTTGAAAACAATCCCGTCTACAATCTTGTTAACCTGACTTCAACTTCTGCCGTGTGTTGTCAAGAAACCCCTTCGTTCAGAAAACGATCTTCCCTAAAAGAAAGTTTTAATTACAGTTATGACGTCAACAAACAACCAAAGCATACATTCAGAATATATGCATTTTCATGATTCACGAATTAAGTTGCCTATATTGGCCTGTTCGTAAACAAATAAAATTTAGGCACCTAAAGGAACATCTAAAACTACCACTGACTACGACTCTGCGGTTCTTGAGTTGATAAAATTTTAAACATATCCCACAAGTAATTAAAATGACATATCTATAATTAACATATGTGTGCTGAATACAAATTGAACACTTTTCTTGTCCATTATGAATAAAGCACCTGTGTGAGACGTCAAAATTAGCAACTCTGAATATTAAATAAATATGAAACCACTTTGTGAAAAAAAGCCGACTTTTGCATACGCCACTACTTAAACACCCATGTACACATAAGTTTAGGCACGAAGTAATATTTTTTTTTAAAAATCCTCGATTTACGTATGGTATATATGATTTGAGTTATTTTTTGTGATTTTGACCGTAAACTTATACTGATTTGTTTCGTATTATTATCAGGACTTCCTCCCGAGGCAGAAAATATTGCTTCTTAAATTTAATTATTTTAAATTTTGTAAACCACTGCTCGTGTGACATCACCCAAACAAACGTAAGATCAAGCTCTGGCAACTAGATAAGAGAGAGATTAAGCATTACGTTATACGGCAAACGCTAAACGCGAGCTTGCCTTAAATTTTGTTACCTTTTTATGAATTCTAAAATTAATCCCTCATAAAAATAAGGGGAAAAATCCCACATTCACGACAAACACAAAACTACTCATTTCTGCGTACGAACGCCAAACGGCAGACGGCAGAAGTTGAATTTTTGCCGTTTGCGGGAAAAATAAACGTCATGCTTAACCTCTCTAAGGACTCTGTTAGCTATAACATTGCCTTAAAATTTACCGGTCAAAATACTGTCCTTGTTTGATGACTCAGTGAGTTGGATTATTCAAATTTACAGGTTGGATACTTTCAATTTATGCTGCCTGTCTGTTTACCAATGACATGTTTGGAAATCATGTTTTGTTGTCCTTGAACCTGCCAAACACTGTCAAGCCTTCTAATATAAACACATATTGGCATCTGTTGAAAGTTTGCACACGAGGACATGATTTTCCAAATCTATATTGCTTTCCTTTAAATTTAAATCAGCTGTTAATAAGAGACCTAACAACTTTTTTTCAAATATTCCGTGCGAATGATTACATTCAGTTTGCACACGAGGGCATGATCTTCCAAATCTATATTGTTTCCCTTTACAAATTTCAAATCAGCTGTTCATAAGAAACCTTTCAATTTTTTCAAATATTCCGTGCGAATGATTACATTCAGTGACTGGCCATTTGAGCGACAGTTAACATGTTAATTGAAAACCTTAAGTCAAGGTGCTTTTTACAACGCCTTTTTGCCTTGTTTAGCATCAAGCAAGCTATATAAACCAGTCAATAGTAACGAGTACGACTTTCAGGACTTTCAAATGTTCAATCCTGTTTCATTCCCAGAGCTCTGTTTCTAAACAGGTTAAGGTCGGTTAATGCCCAGGGGGTACTCAGGTAGTCCAAATATTGTTTTATTCGGCCCCCTCCCCGAGATCCAAACAGCCTGAAAGGGTACACCTTTCGAGCAAAAGCTCCCTGAAAGATCCACTATATAGGGAGTATTGCCCTTGAAATACTGTAAAAGGCATTATATTTGAAATAAACGCTACACACGCAGTCCTTGCCCCTCGAATACTCGCCCTTCTTCTTTCTCCCTTCTTCTGAAGCCTAAACAGTACTAAAGTAAATGTTTGAATCAAGAAAACTAAAAATAATCACCAAGCACATTGTTTACCTTCTTTAGACAATACAACAAAAGTTGTATCGCTTATGCCCTGTTTGTTTTAGCGTGCCACGCCATTTCGGCCACTCATTGTTATAAACGACGCCTCTCTCTTAATAATACAAATCTTGAACTGAGTTACAGTTGACTCCGTGGCGCAATGGTAGCGCGTCTGACTCCAGATCAGAAGGCTGCGTGTTCGAATCACGTCGGGGTCAGGATTTATTTTTTGCTGTTTAATTTGCGATTAGGTCATCGGCCGAAATGAGCGCGCTGACCGTGAGGAAGCAATGTAAGTTTGTTATTATGACACATAAAAGCATTTTTGATATCTAAATTTGACAGGGAAATTGCGAAGCAACCAATAAGAACATCGATTAAACCTCGCAAATTTAATGCATGCACCACCCCACTCCCTTTTATAAACGACTCATCTCCCTTGATAATACAAAAACTTAATTTGTAAAAAAGCTGAAGATATAATTGACTCCGTGTCGCAATGGTAGCGCGTCTGACTCCAGATCAGAAGGCTGCGTGTTCGAATCACGTCGGGGTCAGTTTATATATTTTTGCTGTTGCAATTTGTGATTATGCTAGTCAGCCGAAATGAGCGCGCTTGATTCTCGTTTATGACCAAGCCATTTCAAGTTTTGTTATAATGACACATTAAATTAAAAGCATTACGAGTTATTGTGTTGTGCATTTTTGATATCTAAATTTGACAGGGAAATTGCGAAGCAACGAATAATGATATCGATTCAACCTTACAAATTTAATGCGCCACCTCACTCCCTGTTATAAACGACGCATCTCTCTACTGAATAAAACAAAACTTAAATGGTAAAAAGCAGAAAGATATAATTGACTCCGTGGCGCAATGGTAGCGCGTCTGACTCCAGATCAGAAGGTTGCGTGTCGAATCACGTCGGGGAGTAAATTGCTGTTGCAAGTGATATGCAGTCAGCCAAAGAGCTTGCTGATTCTCGATGACCAGCAGCAGTTTGTCAGATATGACAAAGAAGTGCTGTGAGAAAAATGACAGGAAAAGCGAAGCAACCAATAAGAACATCGATAAAAATCACAATAATGCGCCACCCCACTCCCTGTATAAACGACGCATCCCCCATATGAAAACTTAAATTGTAAAAAAAGAAGAAGATATAATTGACTCCGTGGCGCAATGGTAGCGCGTCTGACTCCAGATCAGAAGGCTGCGTGTTCGAATCACGTCGGGGTCAGCATTTATCTTTTGCTTTTGCAATTTGTGATTATGCTCATTGGACGAAATGAACGCGCTTGATTCTTGTTTATGAGCAAGCCATGTCACTAAAAGCATTATTTTTGTGTTGTGAATTTTTGGTACCCAAATTTGGCTGAGGACACTTGCGACGATAAACGGTGTCCTAAACCCCTCTCCGTTTTAAAATGATTTATTTGCTTTCGTACAGTTGAGGAAACAGTAAATAAAGGTGTTTTTCAGTTTGTGTCAGAAATAACCTACTCGCTCTATTGTATTGTAAATGTCATTTAATTGTGAAAATCATTTGGCTTCTATAACATTTTCAAATTTGTAAAATAATTATGTTTAAAACCTTGATAAAGTATGTTTTTAAATGTTTTTTTTTTTAACATTTTCTGACTTACTCTTCAGAATCAAATGTTAGAGTGTTTGGTACATATTCAAAAATCTGTTTAAATGGCCCCAAAACCTGTGAATAACAATGTGGATGCCGGATTTTCCGCGCACATTGAATGCATGTAAAAACAAATCTATTCAGTTTTTTGTGCTTAGTAAGTCGGTCACGTTAATAGAACTTCACTCCGAATCAATACTAAATTTTCACAGCATTTTAAGATAAGGTGGCCCAAAGAGCAGAGTTTTCCGCTCTAGAAAACATAACAGAAGCGAACGCTAATTGCACTTGACTATTTAAAAAAAACCCGGTTCTACGTTTTATCAAGAGAGTATGGGATAAAACTACCTCTCCCTTGATTTCTTCAAGTTTGATATCTCAGGGCGAAATGAAACATAAATGGCTTAGACTGCCCAAGTTTCAGTTCGGGAATCTTGAGGAAAAAAATCTTTGCGCACTTGATTGGTGTCTTCACGGTTATAATTGAACTGTTTTGAAGGCAAACATATGCTGAGTTTACCAAAATACGACTGAAGTTTTTCACTTCAAAAAAATGCTCCATTTGTACTTAACAGGTCGCAACTTAAACAAATTTTAAATTTCGGCAGTTAAAAACGTTTACACGTCATTCTTGGTCATTTTGTAAAAGCTTTAACACTGATGATGTATAGACGTCTTAACACTTTTCTAAAATTACGCGCTAACGAGAACGGCTTTGCGCAACGTTTTGCCTTGTATCTTTTATCCACTCACCCAAGTGACGCACCTCTACCTTTATTTCGAAAATCAAAATTAAAGTAATGCTGACTATGCACGAATAATGCTTTTAGTGTGCATGTTCTTACAACAAAACGTGACAAGGCTTGCTCATAAACGAGAATCAAGCGCGCTCATTTCGGCCGATGAGCATAATCACAAATTGCGGGCTCGTTGATAACAATCTCTCCTGCGTACGCTTCTAAGCTAGTGAAATAGTTACATTAGTAGTCGGGCGTGATCATAAGCGCCCGCCCTATACAAAATTGTACAGCTTCGACAGTACGGTTACGTCGCGCTTATCTTAAATCGGTTTGTGAAGATTGACGAAAATCTCCGTACTTCTTCGAAGATTTGGAATTAGACCTCAGAATTAACCTAAAAAATGCCGAAATGTGAATTGCGGATAATTGGTGCCGAAAATTGATTCAGGACGATCGAAAGAAGAAGAAAAATTTTCAATACGGATAGCTTACAGTAATTGTTTATAAAAGCGAACAACTTAGCGAAGACGCCTCGACTGAGCCAGCCCTATGATGCAAAGAAAACCGATAAAATAAATGTAAATGAAAAAGGATCAGGATCGAAATTCTGTCAAAAAGTTCAGTTTATAAAGAATCGCAGTAACTTAAATGTTAAGACGGCTGTAAATATTAGATTAAGTTTGAGCCCCTTTTAAGAAGCCTCTTGCAGCCGTGTTAAGACACTTTAACTTATGAGCGAACTGGGACTGCCTCTTATGTAAAACACTGCAAAACAAAAGACTGCGCTTACACTTACTATATATCTGAAAATCCACGTTGTACCTCTAAGCCTAGATAACCTGTTATGTTATAGTTTCCTGGAATCAAACCCTTCAGTCCCAAAATGAGAAGTCGAGTCGCGCGAAAGACACGTCCCTTTCTCTGATAACCAAAGATTTGAATAATTACACCTACCAAGTGACTGATCAATAATTAATTTCATATTTCTTTTCAAAACCTGTCCTTAGGCTAGCAATAAAAAGAGCTTAAAAGCAGAATGTCGACATTAGCAACAGCAGGGATGATTGCTTAACGACCATTAGGGCAAAGTATAAAAACTAAAAGCAGTTGTTTATGTAGTTCCTTTCCGTCAGTTTTAAAACGGTTTGTTTGCTTACATATAAGCTTGAAGTTACAGTGAATAAAATTCAGGTGTTTTCCAGCTTATTTCAAAATCTGTCTCGTTTATGGGTCTCACTTGCTGTATTGTTATGCAAATGTAAGTTAATTGTGACTTTTTTACTTCTATTCTAGAATGCATGACAACTGTTAAGGTTTTACAAGCATGCAATTTCAAAAATGCTAATATGAGTAATATTTGTTACTTTCATTTTCAAACTCATCGTAGTTTTGAAATTTTCTAAGCCTTGTTTGTGTCTTTATAAAAAGCAAAACTATATACCCCCTCTGTTAAAAAATATATATCAATTATGATTGTGCTGAGTTTGATGCATAGAAAAGATCAGAGAAATCGACCTGTCAAGAACCAAGACCGCCGAACCCCTCCCAAAAAACTACATGAAAAAATAAATAGGAATTTAGAGCGGTACATCCACGGAGCGGCTTTTCGTCCAATGTTTCCAGATCGAATTGGTTAAAAGCGTTGGTTTTTGTGGAAGGAGGAAAACCGAAAGGACCCGAAAAAAAACCCTCTGTGCAAGGACGAGAACCAACTCAACCCACAACGAACCCGGGAAACCATTGGTGGGCGGCGAGCGCTCTCACCATTGCACCATCCCTGCTCCCCAAACCATGAACATGGAAATAATAAGCAAAAGATTTGAAAGACGTACTCGTACTCAATCTCGTCCTCGTTCTCTGGTCTTTGAAAAATAAAAATTGCATAATGAACTTCGCTCAGAAAAAAAAATCTAAGAAGAACAGATTCGGTACTGCGAGTGGATATAATTTAATACAAGTAAAGATATTTATTATAAAGGAATCCACCCTGAAAGATACCCTGTGAACAGACAGAAAAAGCGCGGTCAGGGTTATACCAAGACTCTTAAGCCCCGTTTATACAGGCGATTTTTGTCGCGCAACTCCGCAATGCAATTTTTGTCGCACCGAAGTTGCATCAAGTTTCGAACAGGTTCGAAACTCCTGCGACTCGCGGTGATTTTATCGCCGCTAGTTTTCACGTGTGCAAACTTGCGGCGATTTCATGGCGATTTTATCACCGCGATATCGCGGCGACTTCATGTAACTTCGGCGCGATATTTTACAATCCGTGAGTCTTAACCATGAATCCAGTCCAAGCATCGACGTAATTTTACTCTACCCCAGTCTTCCCCAAGAGGTATGTTGGTAGGGACGTTATGTATGGGGAACATTATGTCCCCAATATATAATTAGCACTATACTATTGATGTACTCTCCTCTACTCACTCTAGGTCCTTGATGTACTCTAGGTCCTTGATGTACTCTGTTGCTCATGTACTCACCACTTGATGTACTCTAGGTGCCATGTACTCTGGCTGCTTCATGTACTCTACTCGCTGATACCTAGGTCTATTTCTCTGGTTGCTCTTACCACTGCTGATGTACTCTAGGACTGATGTACCTGGTGCCCATGTCCTAGGTGTGATGTACTCTAGGTACTATACTCTGGTTGCCTCAGACTCTAGGTGCTGATGTACTCTAGGTGCTGATTACTCTAGGTGTGTACTCTTTGCCCTCACTCGCATACCTAGTCCGCCCACTAGGTCTCCCACCAGCCTGCCCCAGTGCAGGATTACTCTGTCCACCTAGGTGAACCAGGTGACCAGTGGCCCCTGCCAGGCCCCCCACTAGGTTCTCGTTAGGTATGTACTCTGTTCAGTACTCTACTCGCATGTTCTAGGTGTTATGTACTTGTTGCTAGTATATGAGTATAGGTGTGGATGCCTTTTGGGAGCTTGATTAGGTATTCGAGTTCCAGTTTTATGTATAGGTGCATTTAGCGATGGAGAGGGGGTATAATAGAGCGAAGTAATTCCTTGTGGGTTGTCAGATAGGGTAAAGTGATTGGAAGGAGATGATAGGGAGATGAGGAAAGTTAAGTTAGGTGGAGGATAGGATGATATGCAGTAGGATGTAGGAAGGAGATGGAAGGAGAAGATAGGGTAGGGTACAGCTCGTTTGCCGCCGGCCCCACCCCTCGAAACAAGAGAAGGGGGGAGGAGCAGGGACGGAGGAGGAAGGAGGGAAAGGAAAGAGGGGGGAGAGGGGGGAGAAGGCGCGCACCGCGCCCCCGGGGAAGCCCAAAACGCAGGCTCAGCAGGGGAAACGAAGGGTGGAGGCGAAAAGAGGAGGTACGGAGGGGGGGGCCCCCCCCGGGCCCAAAAAAGAAAGAGAGAAACGAAGAAACGAGACGAGAGGAGACCGGAGCGACCCCCGCGAGAGACCGAAAACGACCCACAGAGAAGAGGAAACAAGACACAGAACCCGGAAAAAAGAGGGAAGAAAAAGACGAGGCCGAAGCGAAGAAAAGCAAGGAAGAGGAAGAGAAAGAAAAGGAAGAGAAGGAAGGGGAGAGGAGGAAAGGGAAAGAGGAAAGAGAGGGCAGAGAGAGGAGCCAGAGCAAGCGGAGAAGAAGGAGAGAAGTAGAGATAGCAGAGAAAGGGAGATGAGCACCTAGAGCAAGAGAGTAGAGACAAGGCGAGAGAGAGGGAGAGAAAGCAGAGAAAGAGGAGGGAGACAAGCTGGTAGAGAATAAAGAGAGAGAGTAGAGAAGAAGAGAGACAAGCGGCAGAGTAATGAAGAAGAGAAGATAGAGACAAGAGAGCAAGAGAGAAAGGAGACAAGAGAGAGCAAGAGAGAGAGAGAGGAGAAAGAGAAGAAAGACTGAGAGAGAGAAAGATAGAAGAGAAGAGATGAGAAGAGAGAAAGATGAGAATAAAGAGAGAAGACTAGAAAAGATAGAGAAGAGAGAAGGAGAGAGAATAAAGCAGAGAAAAGAGAGAGAGAAAAGAAAGAGAAATTGGGAAAGAGAAAGAAAGCACTAGAGAAAAAGGGGGAAAAGAAAGAGAAAAAGGAGAACAAGCACAGAGAAAAAGCAACTAGAGACAAAAGCAACCAGAGAAAAAGGAGTAGAGAATAAAGATCAGAGTAATCAAGGAGTAGAGAAGAGAACAAGAATAGAGTAAGTGTTGGGGTATGTTCCCCATACATGACGTTCCTACCGGTATGTTGTACGCTGACCAAAATATATATTTGTAACCTGCATCAAAATCACGAGTGCTGCACAAAGGATATTATTGCTTGGCTTCATTTTTCCAGTGCAAATTTGCACTTAGTCTGCCTTTCGTTTTGTCTAGCGAGCCATGCAAGAAGGGCAGAGCGAGGAGTCGCTAATAGAAGCCAGGGAGAGACCAGATGCAGGGATCAGAACGAGTCGACAACAAGTCGGTAAGCTGCTGTCACCGGTGTAGGAATTTAGCGAGACAATATTTTTTTATATTAAGTCCTAAGGCTAGGTTCGTTCCATATTTTATCACTTTATAACGTTCTTGACCGTCTTTTTAAGCCTTTAAGAGTCTTTAGACACTTTAAACGATCTTCGATCCTTTTTTTGTTACGCACACAGAAAGACCTGCAGGCAAGTGTTGTCAAGTTTCACCATTGAGTCTTGTGTGTATCAGTCATGCGTTCTCCGCTTGGGTAAGTTGTTGTTTACGATTCTGTGAACGTTCTTTGAGCTAAACCTTTATACAAGATGTTTGCTTTTGTATTCCTGATCGTTTCTTTCTTGGTGCTCTTTAATATATATTTCAGAATTCACAGACTTCATTCGGTCAAAAGCAAATATCTTTCTTTGGAATTGGGAAAACATGCAGTCCTCAGTGATATTGAAAGCAATAAAGCCACTAATTTAAGTCTTATATTTTAACATACGCTACCAGCATGGTCATAGTGTCTGATTTCCATGTGCCACAACACTATAAATGAGCATGCTGGTGGTAGTTTCGGCATCTTAAGAGCAAGTGAAGAAAATAACAACAACAACAACAACACTTTATTTGCATTCCAGTTACAAATGGTATTGCATACATGTAATGAAAAGATAAAAAGAAAAATAGTACTGAGTTTTTTTTCGGTTACCGAAGAAAAGGAGACCATTATTCGTTGGCAGTTATTTGCAGATCACATGGCAGGCTTTTGGCCAATGAAGAAGGGCCTGAAGGGGAAGAATGGTAACTGGGATTTGGGTAAATTTTCACTGGAAAAAAGGAAAATGGGTCACTGGGACTGGGAATCACAACCAAAAAACAATGCAACTGAGACTGGGATTTGAGAAGAATTAGGGAAAACAATAGGCTGGGAATGGGATTTGGGCAAAGTTTTGGCTCAGAAAATGGGATTTACAAATGACAATTTGAGTTAATAGTAGCAGTTTCCTTGAGTCAGGTTGATACGCTTACTCATAATGTATTGTTGCTTTTTGTAGGGAGATCGCATGTGGCATTTTGCTATTGGACTGTATCTTGTTGAACTTACCCCGGGATCATTACGTTTGACAGCCATTTATCAACTTGTAAGCACATTGTCAATCATTATTTTTGGTCCATTGGTTGGAGACTGGGTTGATGCTAATCCTCGACTGAAAGGTACATGCACATACATCTTCACCACTCATTTTTTTGGTGCAAATAATGATTATAAAAAAATACTCTATTTAGAGCCATTAATACATGTCAGAAAAAGCTGAACCTTTTACTTGATTGTCAGCTTTTGATGAATAAATGAATGGATGAATCAATAAATGAATGAACTAATGAACACTTTATTTACAAACATGGTTAAAAATATATCAAAAACAAGAACTTTTAACCCTTTAAGTCCCGAGGCGACTGGTCTATTTTCCTAAATCAAGAAATATTAAATGGATGTCCATGTATGATACACCATTTGAAAGGTATTGATCCAAATAGTTCATAAAACATGTCAACAAATAATAAAAAAAGTAATGGCCTTGAAAGAAATGGCTTTAAAATGTAAAAAGAAAAAAGGTTTAAAAATGTGTGTATCTCCGTATATACCCGGTAGTAGGTAGACCCTTAAACTATAGCTTATTGTGCAGCTCTCAGTGTTGTGGTTAATTTCAGTTATGTTGCATCTAACATACGTATCATCACAGGCGGCCCAGGCTCTCTCGTATTTTTGCAACGTGTGTCGTTCGACCAGCGCGAAAAATATGCCAATGACGATTTGAGATCTTTCGTTCCTAAATTACAATAAACTGTAAGTCTATAAATAAAGATCACACCATTTTATTGTCTGTTATTGTGTGATTTGAGGGGTTTGGGACGATTCCTCACGCCGCGACGCCCCCTACTAATACCAAAGAAAAGACAAGGCATGCAGCTCCAACGCCGCCGTCCCGACCGGCCCAGAATTTTTCCAATTTCTCGTATTTCCAGGAGTCGCTCGCCATCCAGCCTCGGTCAAATATAGTTGACAAGGCCGATCGCCGCCCGGTTTTAACGACTAAACAGCCGCTGCGAATCACATCGACAAGAACCGCCCAGTGGAGTGGGGAGGGACAAACGCCGATTCAAAGTTTAAAAACCCGAGGCAGACGAGCGACAAATGAACATTCTACCCCTCCCTACAGTGCTAGGCGTGTGCGACGAAAAGACATATTCCCAGAGAGGGAAAAGCTATACCAAATACTTTTTTTCTTTTATGCTTTCATTACTACACTTTTACTATAATTACTACAATACCATAACATTTTTTTAACTAAACTGACCCACATGAGAGTCGCAGGGATGTCTCGTCGCACACGCCTAGCACTAGGGAGGGGAATTTCTGCGCGCCCTGACCGGGTTTTTTACGTTGCAAATAATTAACGAGAGAGCCTGGGCCGCCTGTGGTATCATGAAAAAAAAAATCAAAAATTATACTGGTGGTCAATCAAGTCACAAACAGGAGGAGGAGAAATTTTATGTTTTCAAAATGCAGATCTTTCCAAGGGAATTTTGGTGGCAAAAATTCAAATTGATCGGACAAATATTGACCAAGTTATGACCTCATGTGCCAAATGGCACTATCAGGGCTTAAAGGGTTGGCTTGAATTCTGAGTTTATTTATGTTGAGATGATTTAGAATGCTCACAGTCTCCTTTTTGTTATCTTATCAACTCCCCTCCAAACACCCTTGTGCTGCAAATTCATTTTCTTTTGTGTATGCCAATTTTTTTAGATTTCTTTTGCACTCAAACAAAATAGGAGTGAACAATCTAGTGCTTATTTGGACATTTTTTGGTTTAGTGGCTCAAATCTCCTTAATCATTCAAAATGTTGCTGTTATCATCTGTGGAGTTTTGCTGTTGATAATGTTGGAATTGGAGCAGCATATCCAGCATCCCTTCATCACGTTACTGGAAGCTGTCATCATCATCGTTGGCTCAGTAGCAGATTTGTCAAGTGTCGGCACAAAAATTGCTGTAGAGAAGGACTGGGTAGTAGTTATTGCAGGCTCAGATAAATCACTCTTGGCAAGTAAGTAAGCTTCCTTGGTGTAAATATCACGGGCAGGATATATGTTGCATTCCCTATGATCATTTGCCTTATTCTCATGAGCTTCTGTTTTCATCTTGACCTTACATGTACAGTCAACTCTCGTTATAGCGGACACGCTCGGGGCATCATTTTGTGTCTGTAATAGCGAGAGTCCGTAATAGCAAGGTGTAAGGAAGAAAAGTGCTGTTAACGTAGGTTAAATAATATAGACCTTGACAAACTTATTAACAGTGGTGAAACTGCCAAGCTGTCGTTGGAAATGTAGGGTGAGGGCTGAAGGAGTCTGGCAGGAAAAGGCTATGCTGAAGTAAAAGCAGTCTTTTGTACAGTTACTGAAGAAATTGATGCAAAAATAAATAATCCAGAAGCCTTTTAAATTGCGTTTTTACATATAAAAAACGACAGACTGCAGTTTTACGTAGTTATGTTATATGAGAAGTTCATGGTGTCCGCTTTATCAAGAGTCAAAACAATAAAAACTGGTATGTTGGTACCTTGAAATTGTCCGTAATTCCGTAATAGCGAGAGTCCATAACAGCGGGAGTCCTTTTCAGTCAAACCTTTTAGCTTTCGCAGGGGATCTAGATTTTGTCTGTAATAGTGGAGTGCCGCAAGGCGAGAGTTGACTGTATATTAGTAATTTGAGGGGAAATGAAATGTTCATCACTTGCTTTTTATTAACCGAGTGCAGGGACCAGATTGGGAGAATATCACCTAAGGTCTTTCTGGTACAGACCAGGTGAAAGAAAATATTTACAAGAAAGGCCATGGATGATATTCTTGCAGTATGGCCCCAAGGTAGTAAGAATTAATGAGACATTTTTATGGTTCTCTTTGTTATACTGTTGCTGACGTTTTGCAGCCAGCCAAGTATTAGCATCACAAGGGGGCCAGTGGGCCTTGAAGAAAATCTGACCTAGGCTATTAACCAATCACAATGCATGTTATATCTTAAAAACCTTTGCCACGGAATAATGATTGATATTTACCCAGCGTAGGATGTGGACACAGTTACAAACATTTTTCATTTTTCTCTACACTTCTTACAGCAAGTTTACCGTTTATATCTGAAGGGTCCTGCTATCCATGACAAGTTACTCTTTTCCCTCAAAAGAATTGCCCAGTGAAAAATGAAAAAAGGGGACAGAAACAGGGTGTTTATCTGAGTGTTATTCCCTAAATAGTGCCATTAATGCACTCTTCGTAGACGTTCGTTTTTCTCGTCATGCAACCTTTGATTACGCAGTCTTTCCTCCCCATTGTTTGACAAGCCAAAATAAGTCTACTCTGTACATACCGTATTTACTCGAATAAGCGCCGCCCCCGAATAAGCGCCGCATTTGGGACAAAAAAGATAATAAGCGCAGCCCCCGAATAAGCGCCGCAGTCCCGATGCGGCGCTTATTTGAGGAATTCCGTTTAACTAGTAGCAGCACTACAAAGCAACTCTAAAACAAACTTGTAAATTTCTTTTTCATCAAAAGCGATGTTTTGCAGTTCAATGTTATTGTTTTACCACTCGCTCATTAGTTCTTCTATCCAACATTCTTGCAATACGCAGCTCTGTAAATGTTGTGATGGCCATGAACATTGCCAAGACAGCTAGCGCACTTCTTTCTTCAGCAAGAGACGAAGACTGACAATCAAAAGACGCTATCAATACTGTAAAAGATTAAATTTTATGGCGTCCAAATTAAATAGCGCCGCCCTCGAAAAGCGCCGCACGAGACACGAAAAATTTAATAGCGCCGCGGCGCTTATTCGAGTAAATACGGTAAGGCTAAATCGACCTTGAATTTGATGGTGCTTTTTTTAAAAGAAAACGATATGATTTCACTCAGCTTTAACGTTCTTTTTTTCAGGTACAAACGCTATTTTAAGAAGAATTGATCTTTGTTGCAAGATTCTGGCGCCAATTCTTGTTGGTCAGATTATGACGTACATCTCCAAAGTGGCTGGGGTCCTTTTCCTTGCAGGCTGGAATGTGGTGTCGGTTTTTGGAGAGTACTTCCTTTTATGGAAAGTCTTCCAGTCCGTGTCCGCATTGTCCAATAAGGTGTTCGATACCCGACACGAAGATGACGCTGAAGATGGCTCTTCAGTGGATCTGTCTCCTGAGGAACCTCGAGGCTCCAGGGAGCGCTTGGATTGGATGGAAAATGACGACCCTGGAAGGGGACAAACTGGGAGCGAGTCTTTAGTCCCTGCAGTCAGTACCAGAGCCCCCCGCCAAAAACTACGAAAGCCAAGTCTCTACGCGCGGTTTAAGAAAAGGATCCTTACTTTCAAAACTGGCTGGCATATTTATTTTAGGCAGCCTGTGGCCCGACCTGGGTTGGCTCTGGCCTCGCTGTATTTTACAGTGATTTCTTTTGGAGCCATAACAACAGGCTATGCGTACACGCAGTGTCTAAGTGAGTCGATCCTGAGTATTGTTCGAGGCGTCGGTTCGTTGTTTGGCGTTTTAGCGACGTTTGTTTTCCCCCGTTTAAGAAATGCCGTTGGTGTTGTTCGTTGTGGGTTATTCTCCATGTCGATCCAATTTTCCTGTCTTCTCTTGTGTGTCGCCGCAGTTTTCGCACCAGGTTCCCCGTTCTTCTTGTTACCGAGAAATTCAGGACAAGTTTCCTTGCCTCAGTGCAAGTCATCTGACCATATACCATCGACACCAACTCCACAGTGTATGAGTCAAGTGCCTTCAAATAAGTCGCTCCCTATCCTACGTCCCTCAAATTTGCAAAACATGACATCATTTTCTTCTGTTAATGTCTCTGTTAATTCCACTGTACGCCCAACTTCGACGCTGATAAAGTCATCATTAGTCACCGTTACAAATGGAACAACGCCATTACCAACAACAGCAGTGATTTCTCCAACTAAAACCAGTGTTTTACTGTTCAGTTCAAGTGCCTTTCCATCATCAAACCGAAACTGCAGCTCAAATACAACCGCTACGCCCACTACAAGCAACAGTTTCTCTTACATATCCATAAGCCTGCTCCTAGCAGGAATCGTCACGTCTCGCTTAGGGCTGTGGCTATCTGACCTCGCCATCTCACAGCTGTTTCAAGAAGCTGTAGTCGAACAAGAGAGAGGAATTGTAGCCGGGATGCAGAACTCGTTCAACTCAGTCCTAAGCCTTCTCATGTTCTTCCTTGTCATAGCTCTTCCAAAGCCTGAACATTTCGGTCTGTTGGCTCTCATGTCTGTCTGCGCTGTCGGTATAGGCGGACTGCTGTACGCCTCGTTTGCGTACAAGACTCGCGGTCATTTATTTCATTTTGATAAACTGAGAAAATTCCTTGGCGGGTCTGTTCCAGTGAGCGAGCCGCCTGCAAGTCTTCCTGATGACCTGGATCTTGAAGACGAAGAAGAAGCGATGATAAAAGGAGTACTAAGCACAAGGAATGAGAACTTTTCTTATTGAATTATTCGCTAGTGTAGCACTGAGTGAAAAGCTTAGTGTGCAACATAACTGAACTGCGCACACTTAGTGGATGGAATCTCACAACTAATTTGCCAAGTTTGATATTATGATACAATGCAGGAATGAACAGCTTTTATTGAAATTGTCTTGTCGTATTTTCAGAAAATGCTAAATAATGCGGACACACGTAGTCGCCTTTTTTTAATAGTTTAATCTAAATGTATCAAGGACTTGAACGGTCTGAAGAATTGACTGAAGAGATGGCTTGAATTGAAGCTTTCAACCGACCGTTTTATATAGATGCCAGCTAAAATTTATATTGGATGTTTTTAGTGCTTAGGTTTAACTTATTATAGTATAAATAAGACATGTTTCTTGTGTTTCTCTGCCAAAGAAACTGTGGGTCAATTATTTCCACGACAGTTTCGAGGTCACCTAAGGTAGATACGTTTTATTTGTTCTATTTGAAATAAATACTTGAAACGTTGTCTCCACACAGTTTGGAACAACTTTGCAACAGTCGCAGCTCGCTTTTTATCAAATTTACTTCTTGGAATGAAATGACAATGTAAAGGTAAGGACAAAGCTTAAAGACAAAGCTCTCTTTGTTGCCACTCTGGCTTGGAAGCGACCAGCTATCCATAATGAAACCCTAATTAATCCGGATAAATTTGAAAACGATACGCTTCATCGCATGCAGCGTTGCAACGAATGCACAGAGCTATTGTAAAGCTAACTGACAGAGATCACATGACAATTTGACGTCATCGTTTTCGAAAAGCTCCGTTTTCGCCGTCCACACTAGTGCGTTTTCAAATTGCTCCACTTTGGAAAGCGTTTTTGAAAAGCTCCGTTTTCGGTCACCGAAAACGCCGTTTCAGTGTGGACGGTTGGCCTATCCGGAGAAAAAAAGATGCGTTTTCAAATTTACCCGGGTTAGTGTGGACGGGGCCTGAAATATAATCCCGTTAAAAGTTCCCGTAAACAGCGTAAACGTCCGCTTCCGTAAGCGACCGCGAACATCTTTGAAAATTAGTACCCAGGTCTTTTCCTTTTTTTAAGCTTTCGTAAGGGACCAGTCAAAGATTGTGATCCGTGTTAGTCAACACTTTACTGAAAGTATGCACAACTTGATCACAGTTACCATCATACAGCATTGCCTAATTATGTTGGTTCATAAAGATATCTGAAATAAAATTTCGAGATGATATACAGGTATAGAAACAGTGTTAACCGAGACCGAGGGAAAAGGCTTTATGTTGAAAGCTCTGGTAAGCGACCAGCCTCTATTGTTTCAGCATGTGGTCACTTACGAGAGCTCCTTCTCGTAAATTATCGGCTTAACCTCGTCCCAGTCGTCCCAGGCGAATTTGGATGTGACGTCACCCGCCAAGTTGGTCGGGAGAGTTTGCTCGGTTCTAGGCCTCCTCGGCTCACTTGCATAGCGCGGATTGGTCTGGCGACGAGGCTGCTACAAGCTACAGTTACGACCACTTTTTCCAATTCCCGAGGTGGTCGCTCGCGAGAGCTTTGACTCTGAAACAAGCCACATAATAGGTCGCGCTGGTTGGTTAAAATATTCTTGTAGCAACGTCCTTCCCCCATTTTGGATTACCAGATAGATCGAGTTCACGCGTCATTTCTCTTCTTCATGTCCCCAGTGCCGCCCGTCCCTTTAAGCCGCCGGGGCCTTTGCACAAGGAGCAGGTGGCTCTGGGGGATATATCTACATTATGATTGGCTAGATTTTAACAAAGGAAATTTGAAATCTTGCTTATCAAATTCTAATCATTCAAATCATTTGTTCCCAGAACCACCTGATCCTCGTGCCCTATTCCCCCCCGGCTTTGAGGGACAGGCGGCCCTGACGTCATCTCTTCTGAGCCAGCTGGCTGTCCTGGGCTGAGGTTTCTTTTAGATGAAAGTTTTGCTCAAATTGCGACTCGGAAAAACAACATTTTCACTAAACGCTAGACCCGTTTTCTAGCAGTGATTGAAACTCTTTTAAAAACTGCCGGTCCTGAACAGCACAACTTAGATTTCATTGTAATATACATGTATGTCAGCCCTTAAGGTCATTCCATCGAAATAGAACTGAAAATAGACTCTCTATCACGCGTAAAATTATGCGCAGTACGGGGTGCGCATTTCAATACTGAGGAATTTCCTTAATTCCGGTTTCCATAATGAAGCAAGAGGTGGGGCGGGGCAGAGGTGGAGGAGGTGGGGGTATTGTTACTTTCTCTAGGCGGGGGAAAAGTTGTATCAGCTTTAATAAGGCAGTTCCAAACATTTGTCAGCTTGCTCAATTTATACTCCTTAAAGAGCTGTTTTCAACATCAACGAAACCTCAAAATAAGTTTTCTTAGGTGAAAAAAAAAATTGAGAAGCAAAACTAATCCTAAAATAAACAAGGATAGTTACGACCGTGGAAGATCAAGATGGATTATGGACGGCGATGTCTCGTTTAAATGCGTATACTGTAACACCATCACATTTGTACTCAGGGTTTCAACCCTAAAAGAGAATCGTTGCGTTTTAGGCTGCAAGGAAAATTGCCTTATGTCACATGGCCCTAAACAGCGACTGACCGCATCTCAGCCATGGAAACATGTGCAATGCAATGCAGTAGAAATAAGAAGTTTTAGTTTCCCCGAGAGGATTGAAGCTTTGTCAAACACAGCCATGGGTTCGATTCCCGTCGGGGACTCAGATTTTTTCTTTGTCCCACGCTCGCGTCATGTTGAATCACAGTTTGACAAAGTTCACAGTTAGCCCACTTAATACGGGGTGCTATGCAAGGTCCGTTCGCATGCAGCTCGCTTTACAAGAAATGAAATTATTTTTTGGTTACAATTTGAACTAAAAGAGACCTCGTATTTGCTATCAATGAAGTTTAGTGTAAATTAGGCGGCAGATATTTTGTTGTTGGAGGCAACCTCGATCGTTAGCCAAAGTTGCAGACGTAATCTAACGCCAACCGTTAAACCTCATTAAAATAAATTAAAAGAGCATAGACGTATCGAACAATCTTTAATAATATTTTTTAAGTGTTTTAAAGAAAATGGCCCAGCTATATCAACAACTTGTTCAAGCCCCGGGCGCTAGAACATAGACGTATCGAACAATCTTTAATAATATTTTTTAAGTGTTTTAAAGAAAATGGCCCACGCTATATCAAGAACTTGTTCAAGCCCCGGGTCGCTAGAACATAGACGTATCGAACAATCTTTAATAATATTTTTTAAGTGTTTTAAAGAAAATGGCCCACGCTATATCAACAACTTGTTCAAGCCCCGGGTCACGCCATACAATCTGAGAAGCAGCGGGCTAAACGTAGAACAATGCCCCTACAATAGTAGATTCCTCCACGGCTCGTATTCGCATATCATCTCCAGAATTTGGAATCAGTTACCGCCGGCAGCAAAAAATGCAGCAAACGTTCCGGCTTTTATCAATCATCTCAATACAACAAACTTTGGTGGCTGCCAATGCAGTTCTTGTTTTAAATGATTCTGTTATAGACATGTTGTATTTTTATCGTTTTTAACATTGTATTTTTAACGCATATTTTTAAGATTTTAATAGTATAATAATATTGTATTTTTCAATATATAGTTTTTAAATCTTTTTTAACATGTATGTCAAACACTTTTATCATGAGCCTCTGGCTCGGGAGACTGGGCAACCACTCCCCGTGCTTTTGACGTAAAATAAATTACCTTTACCTTTACCTTTTTAGAGCTTTGTTATCATAAGAAAAAATAAACAGCATTGATGGCATATCTCGAGACATTCAAATGATTTTATTTTTTGACAAATCAACTTACATTTACAGTTGCTATGATCAATACACTAAGAACAGACGTTTTCTTTTTTCTTAATTTTACAAATTGTATGCAATACAAAAAATATATAAAATTCAACTTTTCTTTTTTTCCTTTTATGGACTTTTAATTGACTGTAACTACAGAACAGTGTCTTTGTTCAGAATATTCAGCCACTGAAGTTAGACGAGTAAAATTGACATGGCACTGATCCTCACTGGCGAACAAACGTCTTGCCCCTGTGATAAATTTAAAAATAATGAAAAGAATTAATGGCACTCCAAAGCCTGCAACAGACCAAAGCAAAAATGGCAAATACACTGTCATCCACCTTAAAAACTTACGAAAACGACCCCCCTCCCCATATCTGCCACAGAAAAAAATAAAATTATTACGGTCTTTTCCGTTGCTTTTCATGTTGGTTTTGTTCACTCTAATTGGACTAACCGTAACGGAGCGTTCAGACATGTTCAGACTATCCAGGTACAATTGAAGACAGTGCAGTTGTTTTTGTGTGTGCTTCGTATTGTTACCTTATGCAAAATCCCTTCCACATTAAAGCCCAATCAATTAAGGAACTGCAACAGATCGATCAGAATGTACTTTCAATAAACCCTTTACGTTTCTATACTGACAAAAAATACGGGTATAACTAATAAACTGATTACATCTTGTGGTAGCAATCATTTCCCATTAAAAATCAGGTAATCTTTGGAAACACTACGGATACCTTGGCAACCCTATTGAGATTCTCTTAACGTGTTTTGTGTCTGGTATTCTTCAGACTAACACTACAAATCTTCAATTTGCTCTCATGACACAGGAAAACTTAATTGCACTCCTTGTGTCAGTCAAAACACTTTAAAAGGTAAGGTAAATGTGAATGATTGTGTAACATACGTGATTGTTTTCTTTTCTGTTGTTTTCGGTTCTGGTCTTGCTCTGTTGAGAACTTTAATAAACTCTGTTGTTCTGGCTCGCATCCTGGAGTGAAGGTATGCCTGAGGAAAGATATACATGTACATTAACCAAAATGATGCCACAAGTCCTAGCTCTTCTAGCATCCATCAAGTTTGTGAAATGACATAGGTTCAACTCCTCTCAGGAATTTGGAATTCTGTTTCTAGAAACTACTGACAAGATAGTTATTTCACTTTAATGCATGTCCAGCACATGGTCTACATTGTAGATTAAAAGCTTCCCATATAACATTTGCATGCTTGAAGAAGCAAGACTAGGGGAATACCTTAGAACATTTGATGTGATAATGAAGGTAATTCCTGAAGGTGTGGATTAGATTAATGGTGCTGTCACGTGCATCAGGTTTTGTGTGCCTTGGCTCAAGGACTGCAAAAGGTAAAAACAAAACAGAATTAACTTCAACTTGATTTGGAGCTAAAATGTAAAAATTCAGCAAAAAGCAGTAAAAATAAAATAAAGGCCAAGAATGACAGCTCCCTAAATGGAATGTTAGTCCATAACAGACTAGTCTTGGTATTTTGCTGTGAATTAAGCCTAGTGGCCAATGAGACCACATCTTTAGTTTAAGTTTTTTATTATATGTATTCTTTTTTTTTTTTAATGAAATTACTGTAAGCGCGATCAACACATGTAAAAGCGCTATATAAATTTTTAAATTATTATTATTATTATTATTATTATTATTATTATTATCTCCTGTTTCTTTAGTATGAGGCGATCTTGAGTATTTCTACTTCACCTTGGATGAGATGCTAGTCTATTGAAGGTTTATACCCACATATTTAATAAACCAGCACCCATTTACAGTGAAACCATGAAGGGCCATGGGACTGGCAAACCATGTTATACCATGGACTTTGTTATATAGAGGTTTGTTAGGTTCGTTAAATCGAGGTTCCACTGTATACATCTGGGTGCATAAAGGCACTGTGAGAATAAACTGCCTTGCCCAAGAACAGAGCCCAACCTAATCTGGCTTTTCAATGCAGTAACCATCAGACTATTATGCATCATGTGGAGGAAAGCACTATCCACCTTTAATTTCCAGACCCTGAGTGTAGAGAGGCACTATAACAATACATGTACCAACCAAATGTAATATATCCAATGTTATCGCCTGTCTTAGCACCAGTTCCCTGTAGTTCAATGGGAGGCTCCTTGTGACTGAACAGGACTTGCGGTGCTGTCTGACTTGCACGTCGACCCTCTTTGAATTCCTAATTACGTTCCCAAAAATATCAATGTAACGTTCAATGACGTTCAGTGACGTACACTGTAATAATATGTCAATACTGATGCACAAGGTGCAATGAACAGAAGAATTAACAATGTGCTTGGCACTGAATAGAGTAAGAGCTTCACACTTCGCTAAGTCTTTATAACTTATAACTTGAAGCTTTATTTAAAGATACATGGTTTGCCTGTTTTGGATAAAACTGATAATAGAATTATATAGCTTTGCCTTTTGGCTGTACTGTAGCTTGTGTGCATCAGTTAGGATGTATTGCGTTTATATTGCAGTTGACAACTGCCATCTTTAATTAAGGTCTGAAGTCTAACATCTGAGGTCTGAAGTCTTAACTCCAATGTGTTAAGTCTGAAGTCCCTCCTTGCCTTTTGTACAGAAATACTCAAACTGCAACTGAAACACATGTACACTGTAGTAATGAAAAGGGAAAAAAGTTGATAACCTGCATGAAGACTTTGCCAATGATAACATCGTCATCATCTTTAAACACAGTGCTAAAGATAACTGTTACGCGGTCATCTTTTGCTTGAACATACCTGTAATATGAAAGTTTTATCTTAAATTATTTATGAATGGCCTGTGCCTTGATTATTCACCTCTCGTAACCCCATAACATGTTAGCAATCCTGAATGTAATGTTGAAATGTGTGTGTTTTTGCTTGGTTTTCTTACCCGTGAACAGGATTTTTCTAGACAAGACCATTATTGGAGCTTTTCAGCAAACATGTTACACCTTGCACTACATGTATAAAATCATGTGACATGTACATGTGCTTCAAGGATGTTTATAAGCGTGACCTAAAACTCACAGGCATTAACCCAGACAGCTGGGAACTGCTTATAGGCAGCATGGGGGCAGCAGTGCCACACTGTCTGAGGGCTCAAGAGGGTTGAGGAAAAGCCCAAACAGCAGCTGGAGGATAGAAGACAACACTGGAAGCAGAGAAAGCCAACTCACTCCAACTTTGTCTGCAACACCCGAGGAAGAGACTCTCATGCAAGGATTGGATTGCTGAGCCACTCCAGACACGGCTCTCAACAGGACTAATCATGACCAACCAAGGCACTACCACTCTCTTGTGAGATAGACGGTGCCTACTAACGTACAATTCTTTTAAAAATGGCCACTCAACAAACTAGATGATACTTATAAAGAACAGAGTCTGCCATATCTGAGTCGAACTGTGAAATACTTTGCAATTGCCACTTGGTAAGATACAAGGAAATAAAAACAGAAAACAATAATAAACTCAGTGCCACTCACATGGACTCATCTTCCCTGTAGTTGATGACAGCGTGGGTTTCTCCACCAGAGCCAGCTTGTTGATAGTCAAAATACTTCTCAAACACAGAAGCAAAGCAGTTTCTTTTCAACATGGCAAATTTCTGGATAAGTTCCTCTGGAAAAAGCCACAAATAAACACACAAACAAAGATTAAACAAAACAGTCCATGTAAACAAAGAAACTGAACTTACGTAATGTGGCGTGCCCCTGTGCAACCCCAAGGGGCACGCCTCGATATTTATTTTATTCATATTTCAAAAGTTGTAGTTTAGTGTTTTGCATAGTCTAGTTTTCGCATAGTTTCGTACAGTTAAGCGAACTCTTGTTACGTCCGTCGTAGATTTATCCGGAATTAGGGGTAAGTGTCTCAGTTCTGTTTTGTTTCGTTTTGCTGTACCTTCAGGAACTAATACTAGAATTATTCATTACTGTTTTGCAGTGATTTGACGAACACTCGAACTGTAAGCCGTCAACTGGTGGACGCAAATCGAACTTGTACAAATCCCCGATAAATAAACAGTCAAAACAGTCCATGATGCAAGTTGATTATTATTGCAAACCCAGAGGACAGTGCAGAATGCAATGGAGTTGATCAGTTGAAAGCATGGTATGATATTTCATGTTTCATGAGCCAATTTTCATTTTTCTTTGATAGTACTCTTAGACCTGTAATTTTGACCCAATTTCTCAAACCTCTGATTTCTTGACCAAATTTTCATTTCTGCTGAAAGTTTGAGAAATCAGGATTCTATTCTACCTAACTGCTAATTCGCTTCAAACCATCAACCACCTTATACTCTTTGGCAAGCTTTTCCTGTTCATCTGCGCTAAAAATGACAAAAAATATCAATTTGCGGATTTTGTCGTCTACGTGCGAGAAAAAATAGATCTCGAAAAGTACATCGCCTTACGTGCAAATAAACTCGCTCATTTTAATTTTAATTTTTTCAGTAAGTAAGTAAGTAAATAGTGTGAATAGTGTTTTGTATTGTAAGCAATTAGGGACGAAGTGTCGGTAATAAAGATGTAGAATAATAAAGGATCGTTGTACAAATAGCTATGTATTTCAAGTTAGTAAGTAATTATTTAAAATGTGTCTCGTTGTATTAATGTAATTAGCGCAATGTATTGTACTCTAGCGTTTATTGTAAGTAAGAATTATATTTTAGAAATAGTCATAATTAGTTATCCTTATAATTAACAATTATTTTTTTTCCTTTTGAAAGTGTACATGTAAAAATTACGTCTCTTGCAAATAGCCCGTTGTAAATATGTATTATCTGTAGTACCTATGTAATTAGTTTTGCGTGTAAATAAAGTTGTATTATTAAAAAAAAAAACAAAAAAAAAAAACTGCCAATATGATAAAGGGGAAAACTATGTTACAATAACAGTAATCACCTTTTCCATTTTCATCAGCAGGAAGTTGCTCCAGGTCAATCAGAAGAGACACGTCATAAGCTGTGAAATGAAACAAATTATATCATTCAAGGAACACATACATGTAATATCAAACATTATTATTACAGAATGCTGAGGAGGCTCACTATTCACGTGTTTGCTTCCTTGCTGTCTTTGTTTACACACTTTACAAGTGGTTTGTGTCAAATGATGTCCAACCATAATTTTATAGTGTCATCATCATAACAACACAGTGTTATGACACCAATGGTGCGAGCAAGAAGAAATAACTGTGGCACATTTAGTCAAGAGAGCTTATTACATTTGACGTTTATTTTAATTTTTTGGGTTCGTAATACAATGGAAAACTATATAAGCACAAATCCATTGACTAATATGCACTTTTTCAGAGAGTACATGTACGGTGTATGTAAATAGAAGAACTAACCTTCTTCCGTAGTTGTCATATAGCTTCCATACACTCTTTTTAGCAGCTACATCGAGACAGACAGAGAAGCGAAGAACAGTTTTAACAGACCATTTTCAAGTTTTCGGCATCAGACTGAAACTAGTTTGCAGTGGAAGCAAATGCAGGGAAAGTTTTCAAATGCAAATGACATGAAGCTCCTTTCATATGATATTCCCCACATCAGTTTGCCTCCAGTGCAAGCTAGTTTTAGTCCAATACCAAAAATACAAAAATGTTTGTTTCAGTTATTATTAACAGTGGGACAATTTTGACCAACATGTTAATACATGTAAAACCACCTCATCTTAGCCACTTTCTTTCAGTACTTTAACTGTCAATTAACACTGCTTATTCGATTTCCCCCCAACTTTTGCAAGTGTTTTTCTAACTCAATAGAAACATACAAATAATGTTCTTTAATTCTTTTAGAAAGTACAGCAAAAAAGGACATGAAAATTACTAAGGGGATTTACTTTGATTATCAATATGCATTTTCTCTTTGTTTTCATGATCAACATGTCATTAGCTTGTGCTAGTTCTGTGCTTCTAATTAGCTAGGTATTAAAATTTATACAGCTTTTAACATGAACATTCTAACACAGTTCTACTTCCTATAAAAACTAAATATAGCATCAAACATACCTCATCAGCTCCATACTTTTGTAAATCAGAGTAAAACTTCATTGAAATGCTAAGCTGTAAGAAGAAAGTAGATAAAGTTACCTCAAATAATGAATTAAACATGTATTGTTTTTTGGCTAAACAACACATCATACTAACAATTAACAGAGTAAAGTAGACTACATTGTGCCAAACACTCAGCAATAAATTTATTTGTAAATGTAAATTATGCAGTCGGCAGGCCAAATAATGCAATTATCGGCAGAGGACCATGATAAAGGAGCTGAAAGAGATGTGTCTATCATGTGGTAAGGCACAGGCCAAAGCATAGGACAGTGATCAGTGGTGGAAGATTATTGCGGCAGTATGTCCCAGGATGAAGAGGATACATGGACAGATGGACCAATGAAATAATGCAATCTGACTCCCAAAATAAAGATCTCCCATTTGTAAACTCTACAGGTACAAGTACAGATACTGAATTATTCCTTTATAGTTGGCTCTAGGCAGCTGAAAGCAAAGTTGTAATAAAACCATAAAACTAGCTCACCCTCAATTTTGATTTTTCTCCATCAGGGTTGGAAATATGGAACTGTGCTCCATCAAAATCTGACAAGAAAACCTCAATCTAATCATTCATTACTTTTCATATCAATCAATCAATCAATCAATCAATCAAATTTATTTTACCTCGGAGCTGACGGGGCTGACTAGGCCCCTAGCAAACATATGCTAATATGCCGAGAAAAAAAAAATGCAAAATGCATATATACAAAACAAAAAATTAATTAATCAAAAAGTATTAAATTTGTAAAAAAGAAACTATCTAGCTGCGCACAGCATTGCGAAAGGCCTGAAGTGTTGCAATTGTTCTTATTCCGTCTGGCAGTTGATTCCACTCCAGGCGTTCGCTGCCCAGTATTGTACGTACTTCAATCAGAAGCATACAAAATTAAACAGTATTACTTCCTGTTTTAGAGCAACTTTTAATAAAGTGTCATAAAATCAAAACCAAGTTATCATGCTAGCCAGTAGTTACAAAGAACACAGGCAATCCAGTGAGCCAATCAAAACATTTGCAAACTACACATAAAGCACTACACAGGAAAACTTCAACAAGTGCGTTTCTTCCTCAGCACACACGCTTGATGTATGAAGTAGTATGATATAAATCGCTGGAGCGATTTTACAATACCGGGCCACTTATTTACATAACTCTGAATGCTTTAAAGAACGAAGCATACAGAAACAAAAGCGGTCGGTATAAAACGCAGACCATGCAGACTGCAGACTGCAGACCGTGCAGACCGTGCAGACGGTGCAGACCGTGCAGACTGAGTAATTTTTTTCTTCTTCTTTTTTTACATTGTGTTTCACAAAACTTTTCACGAACGGTTTCCGAAGTTCGTTTGAAATTCGCGAAGTTCGCTACGAACTTTAGGGGGAATTGATTATGTAGTTGTCAATCAAATTACGCTCGAAACGAAATGTGAATTTCACGTGCAGCGAAGTTGAAAGGTTGATGAGTTCGCAAGTTGAGAAGAAGTTCTCAGTTTTTTAATTTGGTGAAATGAATCCGTTCACGGTACAAGGAAAGGCAATTCAAGTCCAGGAAGGCAGGAAATCATCTAAAGTTGGCTTCAAGGTAAGGTTTTAGCTTCCAGCTTTTGAGTTTTCTCTACTGTCAGAGAGCGCGTTACACTGTAAAATTGAACATTTAAGTTATAGGTAAAACGAATTGGAAAGCAGTTTATTTTTAAGTTCAGGTTTCTAGTTCAATTTTATACGTAAACAATGCTTCGGTTGGTAGTTATTTTTGGGAATACAGGGTTTTCTTGAGAAATCCCTCAAAATTTTTTACACTGTCCTTAATAATAAAATATAAGTAATTCGTAAATAAATACACATTTCAATTGTTCCAAAGCAAGTGTTTTTATTAGTAAAAAAAATTTTTAACCAAGCTTATTTTTTTGCAAATATAAATTCTTTCAGAGGAACAGAGTTTATCACGAACAGACAGATGGCGTGACTTGCGTGTTGTGTAAACACAGAAGTATAACAACACGGAATTGAAAAGTTCTGGTTTTCCGCAGATTTTTCAAACTGATGTGTATTCAAGAAGGAAAACGTTTTTTTCTCTTTAGAAGATTTTTACGGCACACACAAACAGTATTTTTATATGTAAACCGGTTCATCTGTTGAAATTTTTTCCTTCGAAACTGCACACGGCAGAACTTGTAATCTATTTTTAGTCGGGTGTCGGGTGACATTGGGAAAATTCGGTTGTAACATTCACAAACCATTTTCAGGGCAGCCTTGCTTTTTAGTCCGTTGATGTCCTGCCTTACTGGACTTGAGATTGCTTTTTGCTGTACTGGGAACGGATTCATTTCACCAAATTAAACAAACTGGACGAACTTCTTCTCAACTTGCGAACTCATCAACCTTTCAACTTCGCTGCACGTGAAATTCACAATTTCGTTTCGAAGTTCGTAATTTGATTGACAACTACATAATCAAATTCCCCCTAAAGTTCGTAGCGAACTTCGCGAATTTCAAACGAACTTCGGAAACCGTTCGTGAAAAGTTTTGTGAAACACAATGTAAAAAAAGAAGAAAAAAAATTACTCAGTCTGCACGGTCTGCACCGTCTGCAGTCTGCAGTCTGAAGTCTGCATGGTCTGCGTTTTATACCGACCGAAACAAAAGGAACCATTCAAATTCAATGAGATGCAAATTAGTGGCCCGGTATTCTACAGTTTAGCCAAATTGCATGTGCCTTAAGGATGTACATAAAAAATTAAGGCAAACGTCCTAAAGTACAGTATTTTGCATAATAATCCTATTATACTTAGTAGAAAGATACTATAGGATCAAATGACCTTTAAAAATTGTGCAGTTACTGATTTTTACCCTACAGGCAGCTGCTCATATCAAAACCTTGAATTTCTTTTCTTGCTAAAATGGATAAAAGGCCAAGTGAGAATTGATTCCGACCCTCTTTATAAAACTTAAGGCTTTCACTTTTCTGTGATGTTTACTGGCGGGGTTTACAGTTGGTGTGGACAAATCTGGGACAAATACAAATGTAGAGTTTATTCATATCAAATCAGATTAAAAGACTAGGAAAACAAACCTGCTATCGTTATATCAACAGACTCGAACTTCCCTCTGTGTAAAGAAAAAAAAATGTGTTCAAGCAAAAAACTGAAAATTACGAAAATCGATCGCTTTTATACTTACACCTCAGCTCCCAAAAAGAAAACAAATACTCAGCAATACACGAGCAAAAATTGAGCATAAAACTGCAATCTTACCCCGTAAACTTGGCTCTCAACGTTTCTTCTATGATCCTGTTATTGATCTCTAATAGAATCATCTTGGATAACGAAAGTGTCCGTGTATTTGACAGAGCTTCCTTCTGCAAAACACTGAAATTATTTGCCGGAATCCAAGATGGCCGCTGGGAACTCCTTCTAGTCACGTGACGAGCATCTTGCTTCCGTATGCCCCAGTTTCCTGACCGCGGGCAGGAGATGCCATGCCACGGTCTTTTTCGACTCTTGACACTCTTTTCAGACCTTTTTCACAGTACAGTATTCAAAAACTCTGACCATAAAAAAAGGAACTAAAGAAAGTACGACTTATGTACGGTGTTCAAGGAATATCACTACAGAATTTATTTGTTTTGATTTAATTTGTTTCATTTTTGATTTTCAACATTTATCCGTTTGATTTCCAAAGTTATTTGTTTGATTCCTCACACGAGTTTTTGATTTCTAAAATTTGCCCGTTTGATTTCTAAAATGAATGTTTGATTTTTAAAATGAGTCCTTGAATGAGAATGAGAAACTTTATATCAATTCTGCCAGAACGGCAATTGTTACAAACATTCTTTTTTTTAATTAGAATAGTTAAGCTATGGAATAATTTACCTAGAGACGTTGTGGAAGCCGACATCCTCCAGCTTTTTAAATCTAAGCTAAATTACATCTAAATTTTTAATTTAGGAACTTTGTTTTTTATATATTTTATGTATTTTTTGTATTTTTGTTAGGGAGTTTTTTTATGGGGTTAAGCTCGTAACTTCCTTTTGTCCCTTTTCTTGATGCCTTTTTTTCTTTTCTTTTTGTTTTTACTTGTAACTTCAGTCTGCATCTTGAATAAAGAATGTATGTTATGTTATGTTATGTTGTTATGTCCGTTCGATTTCTCAAATGGGAGTGTAGGTTTTTGTCGAGGGACGTCGAGAGTAAAATGTCGAGGGTTATTTTATTTAATGTTTTCCGACTTTCCCTTCCCGCATTTGTCGTAGCCTAGAGCCTGCAAACGCGCGAACACTGGTTTAGCGCGAGCGATGTTGTGGTGGTGGGGGGGGGGGCGGCATGACTGAAACACACGTTGTGCGAGCAGCAGAGCCTCGAATAGTTCTCCTCCCTTTTCCAGTAGTGCCGGCACGCTCGCTTGAAAGTCAACACGAAAACTAGACCAGAAAGTAGCACGAAACCCAAACGAGAGCTTGTTCACGGAGTTAAGGACCTCTGAGTGTTGGGTGTGGGGGGGGTAGCTTGAATTGGCGAGGAGTATTGCAATTGCTGCTCCTCCTACATTTATAGGATGCTAATTTATCGTTGGTTGTCCTGGGTAGGGAGCGGCACCTTGACATATAAGGGAGTATCTTGCCAAAGGACACGAAACAGTATCCCCAGCCAGTACTTGAACCCGGATTACAACGGCGTCTAACCCATGAGGGCACTACGCAGCAAGAAAGTGCTCCTTTCCTTTTATACCGAAAGATAAGAAAAGAAAGAACTTAAAAGTTGTAGAGAGAAGGAACAAACACAAAATATAAAGAAAAACAACAAAAGAAAGAAAACAAAAAGTTTTCCATTAAATTTATTATATAAAATTTCTTTACAGTTATGTCAGTTCACCTTTGGTTCATAAATTAAATAATCATCGACAAGTCAAAACGGAAACACTGACTGTTGACGAAGCGATAACACATACAGTAAATCACAGAAAGACATCACCATAATTTTGTCATTACACGTACTGTAAATTTATTACACTTATTCAGTCAAAACAAAAGCGCAATAGTCTCCGTGTAAATGAAATAGTTCGTAGGCTAAAGTTTTTTGGGGTGCATTTCATGATAGCTGTGTTTTTATCATTTCGCCCTGGGCCTGACGCATTTACACTAGTACCAAGTTGTACGCAGGTGCACCAGAACTGCAGAGCGGAGCCTGGAACTAAAGTGCATTGTGAATCATGACAATGTGATTTTTAACCAATCAGAACTCTCAACTTGTTGTTCAGCTCCTTTTCTTTCCCCAACAGGGTGGACATGTGTCGCTTGTATGCATCATATTCCTGTAAGATCAAAATTAAGAAAAAATGTCATTCTGTAACCCAAGTTGGGAAACGACCTCCCGGAATTTTACTTTTTTGTCAAATTCATTTTACATTACAACGGCTGGTGGCGCATTACGTCGGAGATTGAACACGGTTTTTGTGCTTCTCTTCATACGTGTCGTTGTCGCCGCTCCTGGGACACAAGTACTTGTTTCCCGCTCTTGTTCACGCCTCGCTTCAGGACAGTTCACGCGCTCGATGCACGTGCTTGCCGCGCGCGCTTGGTTCGATTAGCCTATGCGCCCGCAACACGCACTTACCACCCACGCTTGGTTTACGCCTCACCACATGCACTTCCCACCCGCACCGAGTTCATGCCTCACTGGAACCGGAAGCACTTGCCATGCACGACTTACCACAAGTGCTCCCCACTCGCGCTTGGGTATCAGCCTAACTACATGTGCTCGCCAAACACGCTTGGTTCACGCCTAACTACAAGGGCTTGCCGTCTTCTCCCCCTCACGCTTGCTACACGTGTCACTACACGCCCTTGCCACTTGCATTGTGTTCACACCTTACTACATGTGCGAGTCACTAACGCTTGCTACACGCTGAACTACATGCCCTTGCCACTCGTGCCGGGTTCATGTCTCAATACCGCGCCTCCCAACTAAAATGTTAAGGTGTTACGGTAGGGATATTTTCAAGCAAGTATCTAAAACAGGAAAAAGTGAAGGCCGGGAAACCTCGCAAATTGAATTGAGGGTGGAAATGGTTAGAAGCTGAAGAAAACCCGGTACCTTTGCACTCTCTCGTTGTCTTCTCTCTGCCTTTTCGAGCTGCTTCTTGAGTCTTGTGACCTGCGCATTTACTGACATTGTTCGTAGCTCCGATCTGTTATGTAAAAATAAACAGTCAGATTACTTTAAACAAAGGTTGCCAATTACTGGAGTTTTTTTTTTTAATTCCTTTGTGCCACTTCAAACACAAAATGTAATTAAACAACATTGAAACTGACAATTATAGAAGTTTCTGTGGAAACATGTTTTTAAAATTTCAAAAAGTTGGTTCTTTTTCTGAAAATTCTGTTGTATCATGACCTTCTGTAATCAGTAGAGTATTTTAAGTCTACAATGCGCACCGTGGCATGTTTTTCCAAAATCGCTCCTATTCGACAAGTCCATTCCATTACACACATTTGAGATGTTTAAAATCGAATCAAACACACATTCTCTCCCCCCTTTTCCTGGAATATAAACATGATCAAATGGCTAAGATTTATCAAACACTGCCTTTCTTCATGTTTCTTGGTCACAGTTTTCAACGGAGAAGTTGTAAAGCAGCATGATCAATGTTGCAACTGCTTCAGTGTTCAGTGATTTTTACATTTGGAAATAGAAATTGAAAACTCTTTGCATGCTTCAAAGAAGATTTGCCAAAACTATAAACAAACAACACGACATCACAAATCCCAGTGTGTGGAAGGTCACTGACGGGTTTAACTTCCCGGCATCAGGAACTCAGGTTGTGCTTTGTCCCACACTAAAAAAACTTTATCTCATCTTGTATAAAATGACTATACTTACACAAACTTATCCTCTGTCTCTTTTAGTGCTCGTTCAGTTTCTTCTAGTTTGGCATAAAGTTCCTTAATTTCTCTTTGTTTTTCCTACAGAATTTAAAACAGAAATTAGAAAAAATTAAGCCAAAATTAAGGGGAAGGTGTAACAGAACTATACTTAAAAATAGAAACAATGTTATCCTTAGATTTCATTACCAACACTATCACGTGATCAGTTAATCACTAATTTCTTGCAGCTTTCCCATTTTAAAACCCAAGTAAAGTGGTGAAGTACCGTATACGGTATAATCCCGGTAATAACCCCTGGGCTCATATAACTTCCTAAGGGGTTTTGGGTGGGATTATAAACAGAGGGGCTTATATCCAGTGGGGCTTATAAGTGGAATTAGAAAAAAATTGATCAACAATGCCATGGCTTGTTTTTTTTTTAACTTAAAAGTCAAAGTTAAAAAGTAATAATAAAGCAACATTTAGCTCTGTACAGTACTGTCATTTAGCAGGTCCTGTATATGGGCCTTAAACCAGGGGGGCTTATAAGATGGTTGGGGCTTATAACTGGTATTTTATGGCATTGCCCAACAAGGATCTTGGCTAGGCTTGAGCATGGATTGCTTGATCTAATGCTCCAAGAAAAACAAACCACAAGCAAAGTTCACTGTCTTACTTCTAAAGCTCTTCCTCTCTCCAAAGCCAGTTTTGCAAACTCATCTCTTTCTTTTGTCATTGCCAGCACTCTTGCTTGAGTTTCATCTTTTTCTGAAGTGGACATTTTATATTTTTCTTCTGATAACCTGCGCTGTTCTGAAGACATAAAAGACGAACTTCATAACTTCAATCAATGTAAATGGAAAAACGGATTATTTTTGGCAAACAACTGTTAAGAAGTCATAACAAACCTTCTCTCTCTATTTGTAAAGTTTTAATTTCTTTTTGGAGCTTCTCAGCTTGTTCATTATGCTTCTTCTCCAAAGAGGACAGATTTTCCAATGCTATCCTGATGGACAAACATGAACAAACACTTTAAACCTAACAAGCTGCACAGTTTATATACATGTAGCCTGTGGTAATACTGTGGAAAAACATTATTTAAAGTACCAACAAATTCTTTGAAGAGTTACAGAATGAGGGGTGTTAAAACCTACTGGTAGTTTTCTATTAAATGTATTTTAAGAAAGGAAGTTAAATTATAAGGAATAAACTCTGTATGTGTACATAGAAATTTAACAAGACACTAACGATAACAATTATAATTATGGATAACAATGGCTTGCTGTATCGACCATAATTGCAAAAAGTAGCCATCGTGACCATTTGTTGAATAATAAGATTGTGACTGTATACATGCACATGTTTCATGGAACAGAACTCTAACACTGTTATAGTCTTCACTGAGTCTAACCTTTCCTTTTCCTTTGCAGCTTGGCATTGCTCTTGCAGACTTTTTACTTCATCTCTAAGTTGCTTTATTTGTGAATCTCGCTCTTGTACAAGGCTACCAAAATGTCCTTCATTTTCTTTTCTCAGATGGCTATTTTCAATCCGAAGCTTTTCATTTTCTGTTTTATATTCATCCTTTATTTTAATGAGTTTCTCATGGTTCTGATTAAGTACAAAGAATCTCTTTTCCAGAACAGTATACTTTCTAGTTTCATTATGCAATGCAGTCAGTATTTCGTCTCGGTGTTTCTTAAGTTCACTGGTTTCTTCTTCCAAAGTTGTGGACTTTTTAAGAGATTCATCTGCACGCTGTTTTAGAATGCATATCAGCTCACATTGCTGATCTATGCGTGAGCGCAGAAGTCCATTCTCTGATAAATCATCTTTGGACAAGGCCCTCAGTTTTTCCAAATTTGCTTTCATTTCCTCTGGAAAATCCACACTATCAAACTGAAAAAGAAGAATAAACATATATTGATGATTTGGCTTTTATAATATCCCCAAAATTAATCTGTTTCAGGCACAAGTTCATTCTCATCTCCATAGCCCTAATATCCCTTCTCTTAGCAGCGAAGCCTTGGCATGAGAAACGAAGGGCTCTGGGGACGCAGGATTTCCAGTCCTAGACTTCGTTTCGTCCAATTCTGTCTGTAATCATACTCGTGATTAAACAAAACGGTTTCGTCCAATTCTGTCTGTAATCATTCTTGTTATTAAACAAAACGGACTCCCGCCTCGCGGTCGTTCGATTTCGTTAATCACTTGTATGATTACAGACTGAATTGGACTCCACTCAGTCCTATTACCATTGTTAATTGGACCTGAGACATGATTAGCAGAAAAGAGTCAGGTGACCATGGCCAAAGACATTACATGTTAATGGCCAATGTTAGGTCTGTGTTCATGAATATATAAAGTACAGCTGTAGGTAAGAGATTAAAAATTCCCTTACTGGTAGTTTAAAAATAATTTACCAGCTAAATTTATTTAACATCATTGTAGCCTAAAAAACAACTTGTTATTATAATGATAATGATAACGCATTTATATAGCGCATTTTTCATGTATATATGTTCAAATGCGCTTTACACATACTGTAATTTAAGATACAATTGTAAAGTTCAGACCACAACACCGGGAGCTTCGTGCCCTACTCTTTGGCGAATAGTGTGTGGGTTCTTTAACGTCCCCTGTTAGAAGACTGAAGATACAGGAGACGGGGACCCACGGTTTATCGTCCTTTTTCCGAGAAGACTACAATGTCTAACCATTTGCAGATGTAGTTACAAAGGCAGCACATTCTCCTCAGTTATTTTAAGACCCTGAGTGTTGGTCCGGTCTGGGGTTCGAACCCACAACCTCCCGCACAGCAGTCCGGCGCTCTACCAACTGAGCTAACCAGGCGGCGGTATGTATGTATGTGTATGTGTTGTGGTTCAATTTTCTCCCTAATATAATTTGGTATTCTCCATTGTTTTATTTTGATTGTCATATATTTCCATACACTGACCAGAACAAAGGAAAATACCAAAATAACTAATAACCTCACAGAACACTATACTTTACTGTACTCGACATACATGTACTAAAGTTTATTACTTAAGCTTATGTGCAAGTATTGAAAGATATTAACTTAAATTGATTACGTGGGACGTGTTAATTCTGGTTTATAATGAACATCATTCGCAGAATTTTGCTGAATAATTGTCAATAAAATTAGCCTGTTCTGGGTTTGTCGGTGATTATCGATACAAAACTAGCTTTACCCACGGCTTTCCTACCTTGCTTGAATTGACTACCTCTCGAAGTTTTTTGGGAGACCTTCCTCCTGATCCACTGCTTGAAGCCATTTGAAGAAATAAAGAATCAACCCAGCTTTCAAAAGTCTTCAACGAACGACGCACGCCATTTCCAGCCTTCAAGTCGCTACTGTAAAAGTCATTCTGCTTTCATTGAAGCCACCACGGAAGCAAATTCCCTTCATCTCATGAAGTAATAGGTAATTCAATTGTAAATTTCGATTCAAAAGCAGAAGTTGCAGTGTTATTGTTAGTTCTGGCTTTTTGGTGGAAATCCGCAAATCTTTTGCTGGATTTTCATGATCCGCTTGTTTGGCAACAAAGTCAAATCGCTACGAGACAAACTCGTTCCCAGGGTCTTCTCCGATTTTCAAAAGACTCCTATCTCCTATTTCTGTGGATTTTCTGGGTGTTTGCGGGGATCCGCTCTGGGCTAGGCTTTCCACAAGTTGCTCGTGATTTCCCAAAAAGTTGCTCGTAATTTCTCAAAAAGTTGCTCCAAAGTTGCTCCAAAAATCCAAAAAAGTTGCTTCTGATAATAAAAGTTGCTCGAAAGTTGCTCCAAAAAATCCAAAACGCTGCTTCTAATCAAGAGAATTTCTCTAAATATATGCTTATTTCCCTTTAAGGGTAAGATTTCTAAGCAAATTTATGCAATCTTACAGCAAAAAAAGTATCAAGGATTTCATTAAGTGAGAAAAATCGTGAAGATATCGATGACGTCATTTTTGATGACGAGTTTTGAAATAATGCAGAATGAGCCGAAAGTTGAAACGTCTTCAGATGTTCCCCGAAAATCTTCGGCAAACTTCGTAAATGTTCGGAAACGTTCGTATTGCCTTTGAACAACACTCGGATAATCTTCGGAAATCTTCGGTATGGAAATTGTTCAAAATGCAATAAGTTGCTCGAGCGGAAAAAAGTTGCTCGAAGGGGAAAAAGTTGCTCGAACTCACATGAAAAGTTGCCAAAAAGTTGCCGAGCAACTTGTCGGGAAAGCCCTACTCTGGGCCCTTCGGGCCGCTGGGGAGCTCCGCTTTTTAAATTTCAAACGAGAAAAATAAATGGTAAGGGAATTAACCAGACAAATTGTGCTATGTTTTGAATCACGCACACGTTATAAAGCTGTTATTAAACTGGTGGACTCTGGGGAGGAGAATGGGTTAACAGAGGTACTACTAAAAGGTACAAGTGCTGTCCAGTGAATTGATAGTCTAGGACTACGCCAAAGATGTATTAATATTCCCCGCAAAATAGAAAAAAAAAATGGCCAATCCCGAAAAAATTTAGTGCCATACGCTATTACTTGTAAAATAAATGTTCTTTTGTGATATGCTAAAACAGCTGTGTCTTTGTAAGTCTTTACTCTTTTGTTTGAGTGTGGTTGTTATTCAGTCCAAATGAGGTAGACCCGAGGTAGTACAAGAAAAAAAACGTAGAAAACCTTTTCACTCCAGAAGGACTTTAAAGTAAGTTTAACATTTATTTCTAAATCATCCACGAAGCTTCCAAATCTTTGCTGAGAGATTTTCAGTGAAAAGGAATGATTACTATCGATTTCATCCAGTGTTTTAGGTTCGTTCAAACATTCTTATATTATCTTCACATGATGAAGAAACAGTTGAATAAATAACAAAAACAGTTGATGGATCGAGAATTGTTTTAACAATCGAGCGCCCGCTTCATAAATCGCTGAATTGAGTTAGGGTTTACAGTAATGGAGTGGAGTGCTTTCCAAGACTTAAACGATTGAATGCAGGTTTGACTGGCAGGTGTTAATTAACCTGGACCGCTCGTTTAACCAATCAGCTTGCGTGTTTCAGTTCAGCAGGGCCGAGCGCAGGGTGTTATTAGCGAACAGGTTTTGTACAAAGTATCCTGCATAAGAAAACTAGATGCCGCAGCTGAGGATCAATCACCCGACACAACGAAAAAAACAACACAGCGAATAAAAGTAGCGATATTTAAGCCGCCGCAGCGAAACAGAGAGTTGATCAGATAATTTTTTTTGCACATTCTGTTCTGGATGGATCACGCCCCGGTAAGTTGATTTGTCCTGACGTTAATTTTATTTATTACATTTTGAAAACTTGATAGCGAATAAAATTCAAAACTGGTTACGAAAGGAAACTTATATTCGCGAAAAATTTTAGCCCGGCCGCAAATTAATGGACCTTATACTTCCTTATACTTAATTAATGGTCCTTATACTTCTGCAAACTGGATCCGTGTCAAGCATGACAAAATAAAAATGAAACTGTACTAATCATAATTATCTATAACTCGTGACAAGTTTTTTATACTCACTCTTGGACCTTGCTAACAGAAAAATCCTCCAATACCTTTATGATTTTTTCACGCCGTTGCATGGCAAGTGCACAATCACGGATTATGAACCAACCACATAGGTGGTTTTACTGATCGCAGGTCGAAGGGAAATAAAGAGAAAAAAACAAACATTTTTTTTTTGAGAATGACTTGTCAGAACGAGCAGAAAACAAGCGAGGGTCAAGATCGACTTTTTCTATATGTGTTCGATACAGTAATAAGCTCGATTTCCACAGCTTTCTTACGGACTCCTTTCCCAAAAAGCGGCTGGAAATCGAGCCTAATATAGTATTGGTTTTATGATTATTATGTATAATTTGGCTATTATTCATTGGGGTTTGAAAGGTAGAGCCGAAAGTTTGTTCGTTTGTCTCACGATGGAGTCATTTTGAGGTGTCTTTATCAGGCGGTAAGGTCGAGTGACAAACGAACGATAACTCATCTATCTTTTTCTGAAGGTTGTTTTAATACTGCGATTGATAATGAGTTTTTGAGAACTGTACGATCTGGGAGAAATTAGGCGCGTGAATTGGAAATATTTGTCTGACTGGTCAATTTTTATCATCCGGTGCCGCGTAGATACTTAACATATATGTCGTGGTTTAATTTTACCTTTGGTTTAAATTTTTTCAAACCAGTTTTGTTTATTTCGCTTTGTTTCAGATTATGACAATGAACACAAGACTGAAAAATAAAAATCAAACTGGACTGAAAAATTTTAAACCAAATATAAAATTAAACCACAACATATACATATTTTTCTCCTCCCAGGTTCAGTCTCTTCAATCAATTGCGCTTTCCAAAATAAACGGATCGAGCGCACACCTTGTGACAAGTTTACTACAAGACGACTACCAACATGGTGACTTGTATTTTCTTCGTGCCATAATTCACTGCAGCCCAACAAAACTTGACGCCGCTATATCTCTCGGAGAAAAGCTAATAAATTCCATTCTCAAGGAACCTAATTACAACAAAGCACAACGTGAAATATTATACGGTATAACGCGTTATTTTCAAACAAGCTCTCTTCTCCATGAAGTTGCTAGACGCGGCAAGGTGAAGCAATTACAAAGACTTCTACAAAATAGACGCGATTGTGATGTCCGAAGAGTTTTAAGTGAAAGGGACGAAGAAGGAAGGACCCCGCTGATGTGGGCGTGCCGGGATAACAGCGTTGATGTTATAAAGTTTATTTTGTCCAATGGAGCGGATCTTTATGTGAGAGACTTCTTTGGACAAACGCCGTTTCTTCACGCTTGTCGAGGAAACACGCGAGAGGTCCTCGAGTTTCTCGCGCGAAGGGGAGCGCGTATTCATGATGTAGATAGCGAGGGTCAGCATGGTATGCATCACGCCGCGCGGTGCAACACGCGCGACGTACTCGAGCTACTACTTCAAAAATTACAAGCAGATATTCATGTTAAAGATTGGAGAAATCGCTTTCCAATTCATCACGCCGCGGCATCAGGCAACACCGAAAGCGTTCAATTTCTAATTCAAAATCGTAGTTGCTTAAATTCTAAAACTCGAGTTATTTATGACAAGGAGCTTGATGATTTAGGAAAAAATTACGGTGGAATGACACCTTTGCATTATGCTGCCCAGAATGGTCATGCCAATATTGTGAGACTGTTCGTACAACATGGGGCCAATATTAATGCTATTACAGATTGTGGGCGTTCGGTTTTTATTTTAGCCGCGGAAAATTGTCATGAAAATATCGCAGTTTATTGTTTGAACGAGAGTTGTTTCAGCATGTCACAAAACCTCGTAGAATCATTATCCCAATCGCGCGAGTTCGTATAAAAATTTCATGTTTATGCCGTGGTGGGCTGGTGAGGACAACATACCATCGTTTTTCTTATGCGGTTGTCGTTATCCTCAGGCTTGTGCTTACGGCCCAGTGAAAATTAAATAACACAGAGTGAGGTCTTTATACGAGGGACAGAAGGATTTATATTCCCAGGGAATTACTCGTAGATAGCCGGTTGGTCATTGGCTTATTGCAGTATAATGCACAAGTCATCAACAACGATACGAAACTTTCACGAACATTAGGACTTCTCAAATACGCCCCGGCGCCGTTTCATCACCCTGTCATATAATCTTGTCAATCATAAAGACTGGCCATGGTACTAACGTGATGCGAAAATGGAAGGAACCTCTTGTGGTAGTTCGAAGGCCTTAAAAACATCCAGCCTAGAAATCCTTTACAGATAGGTAGATAACTCGTTTATTAAATATCATATATTGCAGTCGTACGACTGACTTACGTACAATGTGAAAACTAATTACAATAAAAAGATTGTTTAAAATTGAGAATTAGTTACAGTTAAACCCATTATTGCTGAAGAAGGCTACAGCAGTAGCCGAAAAGTCCTGTACATGTTTTAGCCAGTGTCAACTTTTATCTAATAATTTTAAATCTAATCATGCCCGGCTACAAACCAGATATTTTTGAAATAACTTTGTCTTGCTAAAATTAATAAAAATCTCTAAAATTCTAAAAAATACATTACTATTACACTATGTCTATGAAGCCTATGAACTTTTAGTCAAATTGTGATACTTTTATGGTGTACGTTGGATATTTGATGATGAACCCGATTTATTCCTTTTTAACCATCTTTAACGCCACGCATGTGCATTATCTTGCTACAAACCTTTTAATTGGTATAGCATGTAAAAAACTGACCGAGAGAATTTCTAGGAAATCCTTACTATATACACGTTATTTCTTTGGCTTAGATGTTTACTAAATACACCATTTTCTATTACCGTACGCGCTTGATAAAAGAAGTATTAAAAGATCAAACAAATGAGTCACTCACAGTGCCCATAACGTTTCAAAAACTTCAATGGGCGCCAAAAGTGTTGAGAGAGTCGGCACTTTTTGAGTACCTTGGACAAATTTTACCCCTCACTCCTTCAATATTACCCCCTCCCCCCGAAACAATGTTGGATTTGCTACCTGCAAGACTTGCCTCGTTTGTGTACAACATTGAAAAGGGGGGGGGGGGGAGGGGAGTGGTTCATAAGCGGCAGCAGATTAAAGGTGGAAAAACAGGAATTTTAAATTAGTGTTAATTTCATCCAATTGTCTCAAGGACTTTTGACGCCCATTGTTGGTTTGAGGAGTTATAAACCCCTATCTCGTGGCATAACAAGTGAAAGTTATCTTCTTCTTCTTCTTCGAAATATTCCTGGAGTATATTATCCAAGCGCTGGAACAGGTCTTTCTTGGTCTTCTGTAATCTGCGTAGTTGATGTTTAGTTACACCCGCAGCGAAGCGTACTTTCTTTTCTTCTTATTACGGCTACGGTATCTAATAATATTGCTGACTTTATCAAAGAAGATTTTCTTCTTGTGTTGCTTGGCGTGTCATTTTCTGATCCTTGGATCATTTGTTCCCTAGAGGCTTTGATGGCTTGGCTAATGAGATCAAAGTTAATCGTCGAACTGTTGTTGGCATTGCTTTCAGGAGTTGTGGCGTTTGTTTTGCTGTTTTGCTTGACTTTCAACTGTCTTATACTATTACTAATCACATCGAAAAAATTCTTTCTTTCTCTTGTACTTTTCCAATCGCATTCATCCACAAGGCCGTGCAGTTCATTTTCCCTCACGGCGTCCTGTGCTTCTAGCAGGGAGTCATTCACTATAACAATGAAGAAGTTCATTGACAACACCGTAATGCTGACAAGAATCATGGCGGAAAAGATCCTACCAAAAGTCTCGTTTGTTTCTGCCAACTCGTTTATGGGCCGTGACTTAACTCGACCCAAAGTTAGCTCAAGCTGAAAATATGCTCCTCTTAAAACCGACGAGTAGCGTTCAGATCCAGTTCCGAAGATTAGAATACCAAAATGTAAGAAAGCCAGGAAGAGATTTAACAAAACAACACTGAACGATAAAAGATGTCGCGCAGATATCTTCAGTGTCTTCGAAAAGACTGCAACGTGACTGTTAAAGCGAATATACCGCAAGAGTTTTACAGTGACGATAAATGTTAGAATTCCCAGTACAGTATTCTCGGCTTCCTTCCAAACGATAGCTTCTTGAAAGCTTACATTCATGAAAACATTTTCTTGCAATTTTCTAACCACTGAAGTGATTCTGTCCGACTGTAAAATATATATAACCACAGCTAGCATGGAGAAAATTGTTTGAAAAATTTCTACCCAGTTCCAAAAGGATTTAAAGTACCGAGACCGCTGCTGGTAAAGCTTGTACCACTCTCTTCCGAGATACACTACTACGAATACGATGAATAAAAGAACACAGATTAAATAAAACTGCTGCGATGCGGTTTCCGTGGAGTACAAAGGGATAATGTCAGTTTTCGTGTAGGATGCACTATATCCAGAGGCTTCAACTTCGTAGAAATATGTTCCAATTCCTAAAATATTTACTGACGGATTGAACGCGGCAAATTCCACGATAACAGCACTAGTTTGTCTATCCAACCAGTCATTGTTTTGTAAGGTTTTAATTATGCTAAATGCTGTTGAATTCTCGTATCCCAAGTCAGCCACGAATCCTCCGCCGGGGTAAAGTGCAAATTGTCCCCACTTTGGAACAGTGTCACTCTCCCCGGCATTCTGGTATCGCCACGGCTTCGGGCAAAGTCGGAGTAACTCGTCACTACTTGTAAAGTTGTTGACGGGCTTCCAGCCTGGTCTATTGTAGCCTGTCCTATCTTCGCTTTCTTTCGAGTATCCTTCATAGCAAACCGGAAAGGATTTTTTCATATAGTCCATGACGTTACAAGATGCTGAAATTTCAGTTAAAAAATGTTATTAGATTTTGAAAAAAGTACGAAAATAGTTGACGTGTAGAGTGGTTTTCTATATCAGTGGTATGGGGGCGACGTGGTACAAATGTTAAACTATGTTTTATCTCATTTTGTTAAAGGAGAGAAAAACTTACTGGGTTTAACTCTCAGTTGTCTTGCTCGAGCCATTCCAACGAGAACAGAACGCTTGTTGCCAATGTACACGGTTTGATTTTCTTCTTGTCCGTTGTACCATCTACCGGCAAACACACCCGGGAGAAACACGTCATTCAACCAGCTCCAGTACTTTATATTATTCACAGCCTGACATGGAATATATAAAGAGAGAAAATGGTGTGGTGTAAATAGAGCGGTTTTCACTTGAGTGTCGATAGTAAATTTTTTTTTTTTTGTTTTTTTTACTCCTCGTTTGGTAAAAATTCTCGCCCTTTTTCTCCTCCAATCATGAAAAAAAAAAAAACTATGCCTCCCCCGCCCTTTCCCCCCCCTCGCTTTTTTTTTTTTTTTTTTTTTTTTTTTTTTTTTTTTTTTCCCTTTTTTTTTTTTTTTTACCAAAATATATGATTGTTGATTTATAAAATGTTGTTCTATATTGGAGAAATATTTGGGCGAATTCTTTTTTTCCCAAGTTTATCGACCATGTCGAAAGCAAATCCATTCCGTAAGGTTCAGAAGGTTACGACCTAGTGAAATTAAACAGACGGAATCGTGAGTGTAGTTCCGATTCCGCTTATGACTCCGTTACTTATGATCTAGTGAAAACTACAGATTGTTGGAGAAATAAGCAGAAAGGAAGCTCTTGGAGGACGTTTGGAGGCTTAGCTACCTCTCCCCATCCCTCCTTTGAAACTTGACCAAGCACAAAGCTCACCAAATGGAAAACCAAACAAATCGAAAGATTGGTCAGTTAACAATTAATCCAAACCTGTTCCAGTTAACAATTAATCCCTACCTAGTATATAATGTTAAAAGATAAGCCTTGTTTGTGTCTTCCCCTGTCTTTCATATGTCTTCCTTCATACATTTAGTAATAACTGTTTCCCCCCATTCTAATGGAGGGATTCTACTGCATACTAATAAGTGTCTAGTCGCTTCTTTTCATATGTTAATATTACTGTGCAGCGGGAATCTATTTATTAGTATGGAGGAAGACAGTTATTAGAATACAGTGGGATCCCCTCATATATAAGTATGGAGGAAAACAGTTATATGTATGCAGGAAGACATACGGAAGACAGGGGAAAACACAAACAAGGCTTATCTTTTAACATTATATACTACTCCTGCTCAACTGTTGTCTGCACTCACCTTGTGAAATTGCGGTAGCCCATCTCGGATAGATTTTGTCATCAGGTATCGATGATCATTTCTGTTACCATAGCACACCACCATCAGCAAGAGAACAAAGAAAAGGTAAACAAAAAGTTCCACGAAAAACCGCGACAGGTTTTGTTTTCTGGCTTGACGTTTTCTCATGTCCTCCACATCGGATAACTTCATTGTCCACAATCTGCGCTGTGAAGAACCCTGTTTAATTTCTTCTTCAAGTCCTTCAAGGCTTTTATTTTCTTTATGTCTTCTCTTCTTCCATTTGAAAATGGCTGCCAGAAAAAGAGCCACGAAGAATACTTTGACAGGTTCAGTAATGCTCACATCCTGAGTGAATGATATAAACATTGACGATAACCACTGCTCGCTGATGCTCTTTCCCCACATCAAACTGTAGAAAATGGAAAACGTTGCAGAAACAGCACAAGAACAAACGAAGAGGAACCAGGCGAGATAAGTGAGCCAGTTAGCTTTAGAGCAACACAGAGTTTCACTTGCAGACTTTTCAGCTCCTTTTTGAAACAAGAATGTTATAAGGATGTTAACCGGTGCGACGATGAGTGCACTTTCAATACCAATGACCACTTGTCTCCAGGAAAATTTCAACGGTCCAATCTGAATGACTTGTTCGGTTTTGCCATCCAAATCATAGAACATCGCGTTGACAAGCATAAGTGTTAGCAGCACTGAAAGGCAACACGACGTCCGCTGTACTCTTGTAAAGCGGCTTCTCCTTGGCTTCGCTATAACTGAAACCCAAGTATGTGTTTCCGTGAGGCCTTTCCACCACCGTTTCACAACTTCATGACTAAAATCATGGACTTGATTTGGCTCTTGCTCGATCATTCGCTCAATTCGACCATCTTCTCGCTCGAGGGCAAGCCACTGGCTGATGTTAAATAGCCATGATTGATCAAATTGTGTGTCCACAACCACGATTTCTTCTAGAAACCACGACGGGCTCTCGCCAGAGTTATCATGGCCAATTCGAACTCCCTGAATCGCACCAAGCGGATTATCAACTCTTATAATAAAGACATCCGTGTTTCCCCGTGAAAAGAGAAACTCATCCACACCAGCTTCCTCTGAGCTAAGCTGAATAGTTCCAGTGCTTTTCGCAGTGCCGTATATCTCCATGACAACCTTAGCTGTTGTACCGGAATTTCTCCACACACCGGTTGTGATTATTATCTCATATTCGTGTGAGTTGTTTGATTTGGCTGGAAGCCGCACTGGCAAACCATTCTAAAAATCAATGTATACGACATCTAGTTATTAAGCAATTTTAAAATACTGGGCTCACATTTCAATCTCTTTGCCACTACGGTATACTATTAGCCTGCAGTAAGGCCATCCCCTTGCTACATATACAAGCTATGAAAATTCCAGGAATTAAATTTTACAGACTTAATTGATATCACCAAATTTCAGTGGAGTTCGCGAAAAGCTCAACAATTTTCATAATGGCGACATTTACAATAAGATGTTACATTGGTTTGACACCGCAATATGGTTAAATTTATTACCGATACTTACATTTCTAACGTCCAATTTATCCTTCTTTCTGGCGATAACAAGCACCATAAAATAGCACAGGAGAACTACAGCGACCGTGACAATAACTGCAACATTTCCAGTCTCTTCAAGATTTTTGAACTCGACCAGGACCTTGTCAAAATCAATTGGATTCGGTTTAACTAAAAGACCTCCTCCAAATGACGTCAGGTGGTTACAGGAACAGGTGATGGATCCGTTCAATGTTGCTGACAAGACCTGCAAGTAATTAATACAAAAGCATTTAGATTGGAATTATTCAGACAACGGTCATTCGTTAACGTTGACCGATGGAAATAATTACTCCATTCTACTTGGTTCACATCAGACAGATTTATCATAATTATCATAATTAGTAGACACTCTCTGTGTTCTGTTGGAAATCGGCGAATCTGATTAATTCTCCAATTGTTAAAACTCGGCCTGGTATTCTAATTTTTAATTGACACTCAAGTGCAGCAATTGTTGTAAGATCAACGGGAGCTGAATGACGAAGGTTGACAGACTTACTTGACAGCCGTCTGTTATCCACATTTCCTGTTCCTCTGACCAATAGACACAGCTCCCCTGGGCTACCCTAAGAGTATAGTTCTGGTCAGTCTCAGGATTATATGCTGGCACCACAGTTACATTCTTGCTCTGAGGGGGAGTGGGAGGGGGATCCTTGACTTCGACGCACGAGCGTTTTTCTCGTCTATGTCCAAAACACGATCTTTTCTTTCTTTTGCGGGAGTTTCTCACACTTCTGTTAAAGCTTTGTATTCCAAGGAAGTACTTTCCAGGTCGCTCGGCCAGAATTTTCATTGGTAACAACGGATTGAACGAACACTCAGTTTTACCATCCTTTTTGTCATGCGCACTTCGTGTCCAAACGCACCTTCCATTGCTGGAGACTGTAGCATTGAGGTCATGCTCTTGGGTGGTTGGCCGCTGACCATATCGCAGATAAACAAACATATTTACACTTGCCCCATTGGGAGTGATTTCCAGCGTTATCAGGGTGTTTTTCAACTCAATATCTATCTCGTGAAAACGTAGATTGTCGTTACTCGTGAAATACTGCGGGTTTTCTAAGGAGGGTGTCTGAGATTTCAATGGTGTGACTACCATGACACTGTCTGAGAGATTTGCTACTTTGATCAGCTTGCCTGTTTCGTCTTTAAGATCCAGAGCTAAGACATCAGAATTGACTCGTTGTTTAGTACTGTCCCAAGTGTAGGGATTGAATGGGATCGACAGCATCTGCCACGAGAATAAAAACATTCTCGTCAATTACATAACATTTAGCTAGCCTTAGATTTAACTAAACATGTAGCCGAACCAAGATGGTGGCCTTTACCGCAATCTTGGGTGTAGCCAACTGGGACTAGCTGAGTAAACATTAATTCTATAAGCGCGTGTTTGATATAAGGTGTCGTTATGCAGTCGGAGTTCTCTTGCACCCAACGCGCATTGCTATTGTTTGATTGTTAGTCACGTGACACTTACTTAATTCAAATGTAGCCCATGCAGGCTACAGTCACACGCTCACTCATCCTCGTTGTGCCTGTGGCATACGAGGCCTCAGTGCGAGCTACAATACCTTTATACAGAACAATTAGTGCGTTCAAGGCAGACACGTGGTTTTTTCGTTTTACTGGTTTGTTGCGTATTGAGGATTTCTTCCAAACTGGAGCAGCCAGAAAATAACATTTTTTAAACCTCTTAAAGAAAAAAAATTAAAAAATTAAAAACTCCAAGAGCATTTGTAAGGTAAACGTTAATCAATTTATCTTGACGGAGTAGATAACATAAACGTATTTCTAGATCAGATTTGTTTGTTCTCTGTGAGCATTTATAACAACTCTTTGGCATGCTTCTCAGCCAGCTTTGTTTTCTTTATAATCTTGGTGCTTCGTGTCCTCGGGACAGGTGGTTGTAAAAGGACAAGTAGTTATTGCTATACATACCTGAGTATCTACAAAACTTGTTCCCGAAATTCTGGACATTAATGCTTTTTCGTCAGCTGGTAAAACAAATCTGCCATCTCCTCCTTTAATCTTTAATCCAGCAAGTTTATCTGGGCTATGGCGTCCTAAGGTCATGGTCAATTCTTTTGTCTCAATTGATATCATATTTTCTTCTGGGACTCTTAAAGATAATACTGCGTCTCCAACTAAGCTATTGGTTTTCATGGACGTCCGGACTACACTTTTACCCTGTAAAAATTAATAATGGTAATAGGACTGAGTGGAGCCCATTTCGGTCTGTATTTATACGAGTGATTAATAAAATCGAACGACCGCAAAGCGGGAGTCCGATTTGTTAATCGAGTATGATTAATTTAGAAATAGACCTGATTTGTAGATCCAACACCAAAGTATACTAATCATATCTATCTGGCTTATCACTACTCAACTAAGGCTGTGAGCCAATCAGGACAAACAAACATATAACCGGTGCCAAGTGCGGGAAATTACGCGCAAGGCAAGCCACCTGGCCTGATTTGGTCCGCCTCATAGGTAAACCGACTAACTTGACTGTGTTTGTTAGTTGAGACGTTTTGACACTAATACCTGTTCTTGTAAACCAGAGCCCAAATCTCCTGATGCAATCACTGCTCCTGCCTTCAGCACGCTGTTAAGACATGAGACCAAGTTTTCTGCAGATTGGGTGACCAGCGGTATCTCTGTCACATCTTTCAATTCGGCTTTACTCCATAAGAGTGACGTCATATTATTGATGGCAGATAACGAGGATACCTTTGAAGAGAAAGTGAGGGAAAGACTTTTTAGCTGTTTGACCAGAATTGAGATTAATTTTACGTTGAGATTAAAATTACGTATTCTTCAGTTCGTTTTCAAGGCTTGTGTTTGGGGAAGAGGAGCGTAGTACTGTTAAAAACACCTTCATGGCCAGGAGCTCATGGCATAATCATTTGAAAACCTTAGCCTGTTGCAAACTAGTTTCAGGTCATCCGTTGGAATTATCCTTCGACTGAAGAGGCTCCCCCAGGGGTTTCAGAGAACGAGGGAACATGGCCATTAACGTTTTGGAAACAAGGGAACAAAAGGAAAATAAAACTGGAAACACGGGAACAAAAGCATAATTTAGAGAACGAAACGCCAAAAAAAAAAAAACTTTTAGGGAGTACGGGAACACAAGGAAAATTTTGTTGGGAACAAGGAAACATGAACCCTCCCCTCTGGAGGCCCTCGCTGAGCCCGTGGTCATCAGGGTGCTGCTAAGCAACAAGGTAAATACTCATGGCATGACAACGCTTGAATTTTGTAAAGCTCGTGCTACTCTCTAGCTGAGCAATTCAATACTGTTACAAATTTTTTGCTATAAACAGCAACTGTGTTTCGAATGAAAAAATAGTAAATAAGGCTCTTTACTACATGTTACTCAAGTGGTGTCCCCACCCCAGCCCCCTGCCTTTATCCTCAATAACCACTTACCAGTGACTTAAAAGACACTGTTTCTGTTTCCTGAAGAGCTGAACCTATCACGGAGGAGCTTTGCAAAAGGTCTGGAAGACTCTTCACGGGCAATGAGACAATGCTTTTGATGATGAAGTCTTGAATCTGTAAACGAAGTTTCGTTTGTCCCGTCAAAACGCTCATACACTTCCTCTTACATTAACCCGCTTAATACGGACACCCGTTGATGAGGACAACGAACACTTTTCTGTGACCCAAGTGAAACGCTCTTATACAAAGTTAACCTCGCTTTACGGACACTTTTCTGTGACCCAAGTGAAACGCTCTTATACAAAGTTAACCTCGCTTTACGGACACTTTTCTGTCACTGTTTATCCTTGCACTGCACATTTTCTTCTGTAACGATTGCGTGCTAATTGCACCCTGTTAGAAAATGAAAACTACTACAGACTAATGCGTTTTTATTAGTGGTACAGTGGCATAGGTACGTGTCATGCTTGACAACTTTCATTTTTCCAGTGTTTAACTGGCGTGAACACTTAAGTGTGAGACATTTAAGTCGTCGAATAAGCGTAACGTTTTTTTCAGTTTGAACAAAACTTACAATTCAGGCGTTCGCCATCGTTCTGTTGCTTTAAAATTGTATGTGTAGCCACGAGTCGAGTGTTCAATTTTTTCGTGTTTGCGTTTTTGCGTTGTAATTAGTTTTTAATTCTCGTCAGTATTTTGTTCGGTTTTTTGGTTCTTTGTTTAGCGTAGTTCATTATTATGTATTTCTCTGCAAGTTAGTTTCTCGGCGTAGTATTATGTAATCGTTTATTGTTAATTTCGTAACTTCATTAGCGCTTTTGTTTGTTTTCAAATCAGTATACAAAATCTCGTATGCTTTGGTTGTAAATTAGTTTTTGTTTATCCGGAGTTGCCGTACAGATCTTGTAAGTAATCGTTTCTCCTTGTATTTTCTCGATTCTTGTTCAATTTTTGTATTCCGTTTTATAGTTAAGTTTCAAGTTCTAGTTTATTTATTCTACGTTTTCTTTGTTTTACATGTATCCAAGTGAATCGCAAAGTGTAATTAAAAGGCGAATTCAAACTGTACAAGGAGTGTTTGGTATAGTATGTTTTAGTCTTTGTATCAAAAAGATATGTCTCCGTGACGTTCATTCTCAGAACTCGCTTAATACGGACACCCCGATAATACGGGCACTTTTGCGTTTTCCTTTGGTGTCCGTATTAACGGGGTTCCACTGTTCAACGTTTGATTTAGCATGCGACATGCTGTTTCTAGTTTACAGCTTACTTTTTCCAAAAGGCAAAGTTAGTATAAAGTTTGAACCTGATATAATAACAAAATATAACAAAATCACTTGAGATTATATCCAAAGAACTTAGACTTTCATATTTAATCTAGTCAATAAATTAATATGCAAGTGAATCAAAGAGAGAGATTTTAAAGCAAAATAGCGTACCAACCAATCAGCTGGTTACTGATTCAATGTTAGTTGCATCAATACAACAACAAAAAATTAATTTATAAAGCCAATTTATCAAAACGTTTAACTACCTTGGTTTTCTGCTCTGAGTCCATTGTAGCGTCTTGTAAAACTGCTTGAAGGAGTGTATTTCCTATTTGTGCTGCTTTGCTAAGATCGCCATTTTTAATTAAGTCATTAAACAGGCTGTTGTTTGCTGTAAGAAATTTGGTGATGTTTTCTGCTCTCAAGTGCTGAGATTGTTCAACCTACAAAATATGAAAATTCCTAATTATTAAAATGTTACGTCATGGTTCCTACGTCCTGAAATGTTGAACGCGACGTTGTGAATAATTATGCAATGTGACCCAATGGCTATGTAATGTGACGCTATAGAGCGGTTTTCACTTGAGTGTCGAAAGTAAATTGCGTTTGCTTTGGTTTTGCATTACTACGCTTAGTGATTGGCTTAAAAATCTCGCGCCACTTTCTCAGCCAATCAGAACTAAAACCAAAACCAATCGTGACTCGCTCGCGCACGTTTTCCCGCGCTTCGTGCCAGTTACATGTATTTGCTTCGAGGTTTGATTGGTTCACTAGACTGTCTGTGTCCTCTGTGATTGGCCGGAGTAATTACTTTGGTTTTGGTTTTACGACACTCAATTGAAAACTGCTCTAACGACAGATTACCCACCTGTACTGACAAATTAACCGCTGGAGCAGAAGCACCGTATGCGTCAGTCACTGTTACGATGAACTTTACAGTGTAATTATCCGAACGGTTTCCAGGAGGCAACCAGGAGTTAACGGTGCTGTTCAAACCATGATATAACATGTTGAACAGACCATTCTCGAGTTGATACTGAAAATAGAAAGACAGGGGGGTGCTGTCACTCGACCAGTCGCTACAGGTCAGGTTAAAATAAGTCGTCAGTGAGATGCCGCTTGACGGAGTGATGGAACATTTCCCCCCTGTAGGTGGTAATGCAGTGGAAAAATCGTAAACACTCATTCCTGATTGACCGTCTGATGATGTTTTGACAAACAGTGCCAACCGATAGTTCTTTCCGCCATCAAGGGAGTGCCTTTTAATAACCATACTGCTTGAGTTGACGGGGGTATCTATGATTTGTTGTAAATCTTTTTTCTGCCAAATAATGTTGTTATTTGAAACAGATAAATGTTGCTGGTAGAGTATCCAGTGGAAGGAGGATATCTTGGAGCACTGTGGTCCTTGGCATTGAGATTGGATGGAAAACTTAACTGACGCTCTGATGTTTGGTTTGCAATTTATTACGCATCTGAAAATCAAATGAAAATCAAACAGCTCAAACTCACAAGCATTGGTTCAATTGCTAATTGACGTAAGCACACTGGAGCACATGATGAATCAAAGTTGTGGAATGGAATTGTAGGTTTCACTTCATGCTCATGAGATACTGTTATTACAGCTGACTAGTTATTGCGTAGGCCCATTCTCCCACACCATGGCCCAGCATATCCTTCAGAACGCTGAAATTTTAAAATTAGTTTTACCATCTTTATTATTTACAACACACTTGTTGATTTCGACATTACTGATCCTAGCAGTATGCAGGACGCGTGTCACATATCAACCTAGTAAATGGTCCAGCTCACCACGAGTCTCTCGTAGCTCAGTTGGTTAGAGCGCCCAACCGGTATCTGGGAGGCCATGGGTCGATTCCCGTCAGGGACTCAGATTTTTTCTTTGTCCCACGCTCGTGACATATTGAACATTTCATCTTTAACAACTAAGTACTATTCAGTGTCCCGAATGCAGGTCATGTGATGCATTATATACCAGGAGGAATTGATATGACCAGTTCCGATTTTTTTGAACTTGCGCAGTGAGCTTATTTTCAAATGTCAGCTGTTCAGATTTAAATAAATGTCTGTGAATAGGCTATTTCCGGGTTACCCTTTGCCTCTGGTTTCAAGACGAGTCTACGTGCGAAACCATTCAAATGAAAATGAGTTTGATTTGCCATGTGTTTGCATGAAAAAGGACCTGAAGGTAAAACTCATTTTCATTTGAATGGTTTCGCACGTAGACTCGTTTTGAAATGGAGGCAAATGGTAACTCGGAAATGGCCTATTGACAATTTCAATGTGGAATTAGCCAAAATCCACGTTCATGGTGCTGAAGACAAGGAAAGCGGGCTCGGGGAAAAAGATTAAATTACCAGGCCAATGACTAGAAAGAAAACCAGTAAAATGTATTCTTTACCGTTGAGATATTTCAGGTGGATCTCCTTTCACCAGGTGGATAACTTGATAAACACTCGAACTGCGGCAGTCTTTTGTCACCACAAGTTTGACTATATATGTCCTGTTGACAAGCTTGGAAGCGGTATTGAACTTAACTTTCAGCCCAGAATTATTCCCAAAATAACGAATGCTTGATTGGTTTATTTCTGTGAACGAGTCTTTCACTGTTGTCTGGAGGCCGGAATAATTGCCTTTGATCTCACCATAATACCAGGTGAAGTTCATCCCAGAGTGGTCACCTCGTTCAACATCCGGGTCATAAGAAAGTGACGCATTCATCGTGATAGCTTCGTTATGTCCTCGGATTACTTCGGTGCCGCCATAGATGATCGCAACAAGGACTGATTTTCTTTGGCAAGCCTTCCCACCTAATCACCATTTAATAACAGCACTCAGCACATTAGTTAAGAAACAATCATGAATTACTTTCTTCATTCGCAACACCCGTCTCCTTGCAGTGTATTGATACGATAAGGAGAAATCAGATCTTCATATTTTTGGGAATTAAACAAAAAGTTTGAATTCTTACCTTGACTCACACTGCTTCCATGTAGTGGATGCGATTCAGTAGCATGTGATGGATTTATACTCGGTGTTTTAATCAGACTTGTAGTTAGGATATTCTGCGTTGGTGCTGCTGACAAATCCAGTGGTGTTGTCTTCGATGTCGAGAGCAAATGCGTTTGAATTTGATTGGACAGCCATGTTGCAGTCAGGTGGAGTGATGTTTTGGATAATATACCAGTGGCTGCTGTAGTTGAATGTGTCTGAGAGAACTCAACAGGACTCGGTGAAAAGTGTGATGAAGATGCAGAAGTTACTGATTCTGATAAGAAAATAGACAGCTCATCCGTAAGTGTCATATGCATTTCTTTACACGCTTACTAAATATTCTTTTTATCATGGAATTGACAGAGAATCCCCATGCCCTAGAGCAATTTATAAGTTTTTAGATTTGTGACTCTGATACAGTTACTTATTTTATCGTTATGTCACATGTCAGTACCTTTGTTTATAAAATAGCTTGAAAAAACCTGGCGGGGAAGGGGGAGGGGGAGGGGGGGGGGGGGAAGCGTAAGGACTATTATTCTTCGACTACTTCATTCCTACCCTCTGAGTAAAGTCATGTGCTCGAGAGACTCCAATGCTTAACTGCTTTATGGTAAAAGCTTGTATAATTATGCACGGATGACGGATAACAATACCATTCGGACCATATATGGGCAACACGCGCATTTGTTGAATAATAACGTATCATGTCATTGTGTAGCGCAATATTAACGTTCTGCACTGTAGATTATGAATATTATAACTAATCAGAACATTTTGTTTTATTGCAACGTCTGAGTCACAGTACATAACATCACAGTATTCAAAGTGATGACTTTCTTCATTCTCATCGCCAGTCTCCTTGCCGTGTATTGATACGATTTTAAGGAGAAATCAGATCTTCATATTTTTGGAAATTAGACAAAAAGTTTGAATTGTTACCTTGACTTACACTGCTTCCATGTAGTGACTGCGAGTTAGTAGCACGCAATGGATTTATACTCGGTGTTTTTATCAGACTTGTAGTTGGGATATTCTGCGTCGATGTTGCTGACAAATTCAGTGCTGTTGTCTGCGATGTCGAGAGTAAACGCGTTTGAATTTGATTGGACAGCCATGTTGCAGTCAGGTGTAGTGATGTTTTGGATAATGTACCAGTGGCTGCTGAAGTTGAACGTGTCTGAGAGAACTCTACAGGACTCGGTGAAGTGTGTGATGAAGATGCAGAAGTTACTGATGTTGAACGTGAAAGAAAATAGACAGCTCATCCATAAGTGTAAGAAAATTTGGCAAGTATTTTTAGGGGGTGGCTTGATTTAAGTAGGGATTTTTTTGGGGGTACTAAAAAGCAATCTAAAGTTTCGTGGCGTTACCTTGACCGTTTTTAAAGTACAAACACTGAACGTGTTTCTAATGTTTTTCTTTGTGTTGTATACACGTATCTTCAGAACATTCCCCCTTCATGAAAAATTAAATGGGTCAGAAATTCGGCATGGAATTCTTTGGGGGTTGATTTTTGGTCTAGGGATTTTTGGGGTTTTGTTGGAAGCCCTAGGGATTCTTTTGGGTCTTTATTTTTGCCCCCATTCAATCATCCCCGTCACTTGAAATCCCCCCCCCCCGGGGGGTATTGATTCGGTTAGGAATAATCAGATCTTCATATTTTTGGGAATTAAACAAAAAGGTTGAATTCTTACCTTGACTAATACTGCTTCCATGTAGTGAATGCGAGTCAGTAGCATGTGATGGATTTAAACTCGGTGTTTTTATCAGACTTGTCGTTGACATATTCTGCGTTGATGTTGCTGACAAATTCAGTGCTGTTGTCTGCGATGTCGAGAGCAAACTCGTTTGAATTTGATTGGACAGCCATGTTGCAGTCAGGTGGAGTGATGTTTTCAATAATATATCAGTGTTTGCTGTAGTTGAACGTGTCTGAGAGAACTCTACAGGACTCGGTGAAATGTGTGATGAAGATGCAGAAGTAACTGATGCTGAACGTGAAAGAAAATAGAAAGCTCATCCGTAAGTGTACATATGCATTTCATAACCCGCTTACTAAATATGTACCGTAAAATTCCGGTTATAAGCCCTCGGCTTATACAACTTCGTAAGGGGTTTTGTGTGGGCTTATAAGTGGAGGGGCTTATATCTGGGAGTGCTTATAAGCGGGATAAAAAAACGTTTCGAAACGAGTCACAGGAGTGTTGATCGAAATATGTTTTTAAGCTAAAAACGCGTAATAATGCAACATTTAGCCCTGTTCAGTACTGCCATCCGACAGAGGGGGCTTATATCCGGGGGGCTTATACTCGGATGTACTTTTTTGTTTCCAGGTACATGGGCCTATAACCGGGGAGGCTTATAACCGGAATTTTACGGTATTCTTTTTATCATGGAATTAACAGAGAATCCCCATGCTCTGGAGCAATTTTTAAAATTTTTAGATTTGTGTTTGTGATACATTTGCTTACTTTACCGTTTTCTGTTATATTCAGATTGTAGTCGCAACTGCTGAAAAACCATTTTATGAATGTTGACTCTTCCCCAGTCGTCTTCATATAGCACGCGGCAAAGGGAGAAGCACGCGCTCGAGGTGGGGGAGCAGGGGATGATGGGAATTTAACGAAGAAGGGGAGAAGAGAAAGAGTCGATCTTCCTCCGCCGTTTCTTTGCCGAGTGCTATATAAAGACGACTTGGGACGAGTCAGTTATGAATGTAATTAACTAATTTATGGAACTAACAAAGAAATATAGTAATTTTAAATGCACGGCTAGTACGACGACACTTGTGTTGGACAATTTATTTGGCCGATATTTCGACTAGTCAACTAGTCTTCTACAGGGCCAGAGCTGGAGTGAGATAAAACTTAACGGCTCCTAAAATTTAAATTAAAGTATATAAGTGGATAATACGTAACACGATAGCCATATAAGGAAAAAGCATAAAATACAGCGTCGAGGGTGTAATATATACGTATAAAGAAAATACACGCACTAATAATATATAAAAGATGAAAAAAATACAAAAAATAAAAATAAAAAATAAATAAAAATAAAAAATAATAATAAACTAAAGCTAACTTTCATATAACGATCTAAAGATATAACATATCACTGTTCAGAGCGTCTATTGAGGCCATTAGGTTCAAGAGTTTTGCCTCGGTCTATGAGATATGCTTCTCTTGCTTTGCGACGAGAAGTACTTTTAGTGGGTAGCAATTCAAGAGGAACTAGAGACAGTTGATGTGCAGTGCCCTGGCATGTTGAAATGAGTAGGGACTGCAGTGGCTGCTTTCTTGTGCCTTGGATTATTGCTGGCCTGCCTGTGCTCAGTGAAGCGAAATATAGGTATATTATATTACCTCCCCACCCCTGGGAAAATATGTTAGTGCCTACACAAAGTTAACTACCTTATTCTCACTAATTTCCGCGCGTACTTAATTTCCCAGAAATTCGGGAACCAAATTTCGCGAATATTAATTTTCGTCCCCAGTCGTCTTCATATAATATAATTTTCATATGCATTTCACAACACGCTTAATCAGAAATTTCGAGCAACTTTTAAGAAATTTCGAGCAACTTATGGAAAGCCCTATAGTGGCTACACAGAGTGGATTGATTTGAAGAGGCTTTTAAACAACACAAGTTAGGCTAGACCAGCCAGTTAAGTTACCCGGATTTACGTCATGAAATACGACACGCTATACTGCATGATTGTGGTTAATCAGAATATATCAACAAATATTAAAAAGCGAAAAATATCTTATTTTCTCACTTTCTTTTTATATTCGTTTCTTTTCAAACATTTGATATTCCTTTGCAATGGATATAGGTTCTTATAAAAATGGGGTCTTATTTGCAAATTTTAGCCTAACAGGTTCTTAAATGTTAGGTTCTTACTCGCGGGTTTTTACTGTATTTACATTCAAAAGTCGATGAAGCACAAATATTAAATGAGGGGCTAAGAAACACAGTGGGCTATTCCAAAATAAAAAAAAATGCCTAAATTGCAACTGAGTCGGCAGAAGCTGATACTGTTTTCGCTAATAGTTAAATGTGAAGGCATAATGGGAGGGTGCTTTTTTCTGCAACCTTTATTACCCTAGCCTGTTACCTTAAATTGTAAACTTTTTACTCATGTTAACTATAACTTGATGTTTTGGCCTATGACTGAAGTGACTTACCAGCGCCGGCGTTACCACAAATCCGATAAGGGCAGCCAGGGACGGCCTGTATCTGATATATGTAATAACCACTGCAGTTTTTTACGTCAGCGTAGTGAAACGTAAAACAGCAGTCTGTGGAATTACTATAACAGATTTTACGAGACACCACACCCTCAGCAACTGACGGGTGTGAACCATTAAGCCAGCCTGGATATTTAGTACCGCAGTGATTCTGGGGAACACATTTGTCCGCCATCCGATCCCCGGCAGCTCCTTGGAAACGTTTCGGCCCTGGTGACAGGCCTATATCGCAGGAGAAGTTCCCGTCCATCACTACGTGTCCTTGCGCACGGTCTGTTTCGTTTAGTACTGAGTAATGCTCACACCCATCCACTTAAAATAAAACATAGCAGGTTATTAGTTTTATTAGTGACAAATTAGATTTTATTGCTGTAGAGTATTTTTTTTTTGTTTTTTAATATCGTTTATCACCGCTGTTTGTTTTATACTTTTAATCAAGCTACGATGGCCTAAAAACAAGATTTTAAATTATTATTATTATTATTATTATTATTATTATTATTGACAGTGTGTTTACTTTGTATATAGTATAGTAGCATAGTAGTGTACAGTAACTTAACGATTATAGACTTTTACTTGTAAATATCATTTTATTTGTTAAGTAAGGGTTAGTTTGGTAAATGAAGAGCTACTCTGTAGAAATGTTACCAATAAAACCATTATTATTATTATTATTATTATTATTATTATTATTAATAAGGTAATCTGCGCTACCAAAATAAAGAATGATTAACTAATTGATTGCTTATCAACCACAAAAATGACGTCAAGAAATATTAAAAACTCAAGTGAAACAAAGAATTTGGTTGTTGAAAACTTTAGTACAAAGGGTATAAGTTGTGATGCGCCTTAAATTTGTTAAAGTGGCAGTGTACAACACGTGGATCAGACGATCGATATGGTTATGGGTAACAGGATATTATTGCACAATAAAACAGAGAAAATGCCTTACGTATCTGTATTAAGCCAAAAAGGACGACGGCTTGTAGAGTTGTCGCTGATATCATCTTTTTGATATCTGTTGAAGAAAAAAAATAAAAAGAGCTAAATTCATTGGTCTTAATAATAATAATAATAATAATAATAATAATAATAATAATAATAATAATAATAATAATTACCTGTAAATTTATTGACATGGCAGTACCATCAGACAGAAAATCACCCGTGAAAGTCACAGAAAAACTATCCAAATACAAGGACTTGGAAATCGAAACAAGCCGAATGTGGGGCATAAGAACGGAAACGATACCAGTTATCATTGGAGCACTTGGAGCTATCAAAAAGGGACTAGAGAGTTATCTTGGAAGAATCCTCGGCCAAATAAGCATCAGTCAACTACAAAAGATAACCTTGCTGGGTACAGCGCATATTTTGAGGAGGGTGTTGTCAAGCTAAAAACTAGCTTCCCTTAGTTCCCCAGGACCATGGTTTGGTCTCGGCGCTAAGGACTTTAAGCAAACATTACGTGAGAACATAACAATAATAATAATAATAATAATAATAATAATAATAATAATAATAATAATTAAAAATTAAATAAAAACTTTATTAACCAATTTCTAAAAGAATTACAATGATTTGACTATTCGAATAGGAACTTTATATATAAACATATTATTTACATAATAATAAAAACAGTGTCTTTAAAAATGTAGAAAAATAGTAAAAGCGACTTCGAGAGCAATAATAAAAGAAGAACTATATATTAAAAAAAAAAAAAAAAAAAAAAAAAATAATAATAATAATAATAATAATAATAATGACTTTATTTATCCACGGTAAAAGTTTAAAGCTACAAAGCTTGTGGGGACGTGTACAAATTAAAATTTTAAAATGCATCCTTAATGATATCCTAAAAATGTTAAAGAATTACAAAATTCACTCCTATAATGACAATGTAAAAATTCAATAAAATTTAAAAACATCATCTTTCAGTGTGGCCGCCTGCGCAGATCATTGTAAACCTTGTAAAATAATTTGACTAAACCCAGCTTATACATATAAAAGAAAGAGTCTCATTTCGCTTTGTTTAAAATATCCACGGAGGGCATTTCACGCAGAAATTTCAGTAAAAAATCATCATCACTGACACCACTTTATTCTTAGTTAACTTCCCCCCCCCCCCCCCCACCTTCCGAAATAAACAGTAGTGTCTGATTATAACTTCACAAACAAGTCCTGTTGAGGAAACACTACAAGACGAAGTACTACCTAAAAACTTTTCGATATGTTAAAACATGCACAATGCACTTTTGGTGGTAAAAGTCTCAAAATGAAAAGTTGTACGCGAAAAACGTCCGTTTGATCCAAAAACCAAAGATTAGACAAGAAAGCTGTTTGTTTAATTTAAATAAGTACACCTACGCATCAATACTTAAAGGTCCGAGGACACACTAGGCGACACGTCGCTGCAACACGTCGCGGCGACATGTCGCCGTGTGACATGGTCCATTCTTGCGACAAACCAGTCGCTGCGACAAAATGTTGTCGCTGCGACGCACATTCAAACTGGTTTGAATTCGTGCGACACATCGCAGCGACAAAATGAGCGATAGCAGCGTTGTCGCAGCATGTGTACACGTCTGCGACAAATCGCTGCGACAAATTATAAATAAACGAGAGAGAGCGTCATGTATTTTTCGCCGTATTGAATTGGAAAGCTAGTTCACATTCCTACTCTTCCAAATTCGCTGTTTGTGCACCGAACAAAGCAGTACACACGGAGCGACTCGTCGCAGCGACCTGTCGCATAGTGTGTCCTGGCCTTAACAGTAGACAGTCAACACTAGCAACAGCAGGAATGCTTGTTTAACGACCTTTAAAGCAAACTAAAACTAAAAGAGTAGTACAAGTGTATAATGTAAGTTCTTCTCAGCTAAAAACTAATTTATTTGCTTGCATAAATAAGGAGTTGGTAAATAAAATTCAGGTGTTTTACAGCTTGAACCAGAACATTTCTCGCTTCTAATTTTTGCTGCAAGGATTTACCCAAAAAAGCAATTTTCTTACAAGTACTTAAATGCTAATATTTTGTATTTTAATACCCGTTATCACCCACAAACTTTCTAAAATCTAGTTTTTGCAAAAAAGTCTATAATTTTAAAACCCGACGACATATTTTTTTCCTGTTTCACTTTATCAAATAAGCCTCAGAGCTCTCACGTTTTGTATCAGCAAGTTTCATGATTATTCTTCCTACTTTTGTTATTTTTATTTGCTTTTGCGATTTTTAATTTTAAATATGCACAATATGGATATTAAAAACCTTGTAATTTTAGATATGTTTTTACCTTAATTATTTATATTTTCAGATAAACTCTCTGGAATCAAATTTTGAGCTCTACAGTGTTTGGTGTTTATCCAAGAACATAAACTGTGAATGGTGTTTATGATTCTCCGCGCGCATTGAGTGCATCTACAAAAAATATCTATTCAGGTTTTCGCACTAGGTAGTCGTACACATTAAATCGTTAATTAAGCTTCACTCCGAATCAATACTGAATTTTCACAAGAGTTCCGCCCTCGGCGATGATTACTGAAACATTAACATTTTTGACATATCCTATAAATTACCTTAATAAACCCTTAGGGAAATATTAGCGCAAATATGGTGCTAAGAAGCAAAGTATTTCCGTGCTTAATAAATTGTGGTTGTCGTGACATATAAAATAAATAAACAAATGAATAAAAAAGTGCTTAAAAAATGCATTTTACAACCTGTGGGATTTTCAATGCTTTTTACAATAAGCTATTTACAATAAACTATAGGCACTGTTAAAAAGAAAAGTTTTTAGTCTCAATTAAATTAAACTGTGGAACACTGTTTGACTATATTTATATAAACCACTCGGCGCTTGAATTGCAATCTTAGAAAATTTTAATTTTTTTCTCTTCTTCAATTTGTTTTATAAAAGTTTGTAATATTTAAAACGTGCTGCAGAAAGTTTGGCATTATTTAATAGATAATTACTTGGGCTCGCAGCATGATTGGGTATATTGCAGGCCTCAGCTGCCTGCAAGATACCCAATAATGCTGTGCGCCCAAGTAATTATCTTTTATAATTATAAATTGACCCTCCTAAAACCCTATTTTTCTCTCGCTACATTATATGGACGACTTCAGTCGCCTCTACACTGATGTTTTGGTTCATGGCTGCAATATTTGATATATTGCACCGAGAGAACAATAGGATTTTTGTGGGTAGGTCACACAAATGGTGAATTCGACTGCAAGACAAGATCGCTACTTACTAATTACACCCTTTTTATATATAACCTTTTTTTATAAGAACGTCGAGAAAAAAGGCCAAAAGTTAAGGACATCCTAAGAACGTGCCCGAGGCTGCAATTTGGTTAAGAACGAATTTTATTTTTTATTTGTTGTAAGCGACAAATATATGTACGAAGTTAATACATTTCTATTTGAATCCTGACCTTAAACCAACGTTGTCATAACGCAAAATTGGTGACGTGAATATAAGATAAGATAAGATATAAACAATATCACTTTGTTTTAAAATTTTAAAACTAAGAACATTTTAGGCTCAAATCTTCGAAACATTTAAGACGTTCTTATATAAAAAGACGTGTATTTGAGTGGCGGGAAAACTTGGCATCACTCATGCGATCTGTCAAAGTAGTAAGCAGTAAGCAATTAGCGAAAAGCTGTTAGCCCGGTTGGCGGTAAGACAGGCTAGTGGGCTGTAATGGAACACACACGGTTATAGGCCCATCTACCTGGAAACAAAAAAATACGTCCGATTATAAGCCCCCCCGGATACGATATAAGCCCCCCCTCTGCCGGATGACAGTACTGAACAGGGATAAATGTTGCTTTATTATGCATTTTTAACATAAAAACGATTTTTGATCAACACTCCCGTGGCTCGTTTCGAAACGTTTTTTTTATTCCGCTTTTAAGCCCTCCCGGATATAAGCCCCTCCGCTTATCAGCCCTCACAAAACCCCTTACGAAGTTGTATAAGCCCGGGGCTTATAACCGGAATTTTACTGTATATGCATTTTGCGATGCGCATTTGAACATTTACGTATGGAATTTGCGCACAACAAATTCGTAATTATTATAAATGATGATAACGCCTTTTTTCCCGCCAGTTTCGGCGCACTCCAAGAGATTGATGATGATTGGTAATTTTAGGCATATAAAACATGGACTGAAATTATGTCCAAAGTTAGTATAAATTATTAACTTCTAATAAATGGTTTGAGTTTTCGAAAAGAAAAATTGTCGATATATTATATATATTAAAAATTAACCTAGTAAGATATAGAAAACACGTAATATCAACAAAAATGTGCAACATACGATTAGGCACTGTATTTATGTTCTCTTTCACTGGGTTTGGGAAGTTTATCGGAGAATTTCTTGAAATGTAAAGGGGACCTAATATCTGCAAGCCTTGTAGTGGGTTATTACTTGTTTGTCATGCCTTCTGTGTCCGAATTATTAGCAAAGAACGCGAGATAAGATTTACATACCTTTTACATCCAGCGAACAAATACTTGCTACTATCTGAAAGAGTAACATCAGTGATTATTTCAACAGCTCATCAACAATTACAGAAGTCTATAATTCCTAAAAAAATCCTGGGTTGTAATAACTTAAGCGTTAAAAGCGGTTGTAAATACTGAAGGAAGTTTGAAAACTTTAAAGAAGCCTTTTGTCGTGCCTTCAAAGAACAAAATTTATCTTTTAAAGTGTAAAGTCTCGATAACATAAACAAGGAAAGCGAACACTGCATTTGATACGTCAACTCTGAATCGAAAATAATCAAGACATGAGGTAAGGAAAATGAAAAATGTTACAGAAAGTTTTTGTTTCATATGTGCAAACTGCGACTTCCTCTTGTGGAAGAAAATGTGTAACCTCAAATTAAAGGATAAGCTAAGACTTATTAAAAACATATCCAAGTAGCACGCGTTACGTCTGATGGCAACAAGCTAAAAACGTAATTTACCTGTTATGTTATAAATTTCTTGGAATCAAACACCTTAGTCTCAAAGCGAGAAGTCGTGCGCGAAGAATAAACGTCCCTTTCTCTGAAGACCAAAGATAAATAGACAGGAAAACTGTTTGTTTAATTTGAATGAATACGTGATCAATAATTAAATGGTATTTTAGAGTCTAACTGTCGATCACATTAGCAACAACAGGAGTGATTATTTAACGTTCTTTAAGTTTAGGGCAAACTAAATCTTAAACAGTAGAAATGTAGTTCTTCTCAGTTGTAAACTAATTTATTTGCTTACGCGAAGTTGAAGGAGCTGTGAATAAAATTTAGGTGTTTTTCAGCTTGTGCCAAATTACTGCATTCTTATGCAAATACCATTCTAAACTGACAACCATCAAGGATTAACCCAAATAAAACAATTTTCTTACTGACCTACTAAAATGCTAATATTTTGTATTTTTATACCCGTTCTCATTTTTAAACTTGTCGCAGTTTTGAATTTTCATAGAAACTATATCTGTTATATACTATAGTTATGAACGTTTGGTGTTTTGTTTTTTGAGAACTATATATGATTGCGATGACTGAGACGTATAGCAGAAAGACCCAGCAAACAACAAAGAAATTCACCTGTCAATAAGCAAGACCACTATGGGCCAAACGTCATTCAACAAGAAGCTCTTGGAGTTTAAAACTGCGCGTGATCACGTGACCAAACTAGGGGAACCAGGGTGAGGCTCTTAGATACAAACCGCAAATGTTGATTTCATTACGTCTGCTATTACGCCAGGAACGTAGGAATCCGTGAGAATTTTGACAGTATCCCCCAATTGCATTAAACTGAAAACTCACCAGCAATGACCTAAATGTTTTGCACACCTCTTTTCGTTAAGCGAGTTGTTAAAATGAAGCGACTAATTAACAAAAAAAAATGATAAGAAAACACCTTGTGTGACATTTCATGGTTAAATATTAATAAACGCCGCCCTCGAATAAACGCCGCATCATGATGCAGCGTTTATTCCAGCCAAGAGGAAATATTTTCTATTGTTCCAAGTGCAAAAGCGAATACAGTAGTAATTAAGTTTGAGCAAGCCTCAAAAGAATTATTTTCCTTGATTGTTACAAACCATGAAAGTTTAGTATTTTCTTTGAGTCAAACGCTTCAAAATCGGTCATTAACGCTAAACATGCTTAGTAAAGACCAAAGCAATAGAAAATTAGCCATTTGTAAGTGATTTGTAACTTGTATTAACATTGCGTGTCTCGAGCCTACCCTGCGGGGCTATAAGTCTGGTCACTGAGAAAAAAAAAGAATTAAGTAAGGGTACAGCATAATCAACTGCTGCTGCGCGCAGTTGATTATGCTGTTTCAAAGCAACTAGAAAAATCTTCCAGGGCCTTAAACCTTGAAATTGTTACTTATAAATTAAGCCGAAAGGAATACGCGGTTGTAGCGTTCAGATTATTATCCTTCTTTCGTTGTTTTATTTTCCCAAATAGAAGTTGAGAGGGTTCCGCCTTCGGCTATGCTTATTGAAACATGCAAATGCAAATGTATGCAAATGCGCTTCAATTCAAACCTTAGAAAATTCTTACTTTTCTTTTTGTCGTTTTCAATATGTTTCAGTTAAAGTTCGTAATGTTACAAAAAGTGCTGCAGAAGTTTGGCATTATTGACTCTTAGGAAAGGGCGCACAAATGACGACTTCAACTGCACGACCAAGCCACTAAGCATTTAAAACTACCCGCTAACTGCCAATTACACATCGCGTAATTTCATGCACGTAGTGGGAAAAATTGGCATCACTTAAACGCCTGCACTTGTGTTACAACTCTCAACCAAATGACACATTTTTACGTGTATATATAATGCGATCTTTCAGGTAGCAAGCAGTAAAGGTTAGCGAAAACCTGTTAGCCGGGCTGGCAGTTAGTGATAGCTGGTTAGAATCATTTATTTTATATGTAAATTTACAAGTTTTCATGCAGAGCTGTCACGGTGTTCTTGTTTTGGCTTTGGCTGCTGTTTTGGCTACATTTACGAATTTCTTTCTAGCATTAGAGCCACGCGCACTGCTGTGCAATTAAATGCGCCATTTGCGCATTTAATTGAGGGGGAGGAAATACAAAAAAGAAATTCATGCAAGGGAAAATGCCAAAAAAAATCGTGCAAAGTGGAAGGCAAAGAAAGAAAATTCATGCAGAAGGAAAGTTTCTAATAAGCACTAAAAACACCTGTCATTTTACACTTGATGAGATCAACGTATTTGAAGAAATATATCAAGGAGAATGCTGAAAATAGCGTTTCCGAGCCTAGAAAATTTCAAAATTGTATGGGGGAGCATGCCCCCAGACCCCCCTACAGTCTAGCGTCTCCAGCGCTCAATTTCTATTTTTATAAAAGCAAATTACATTCCGCCTGGCCTCCCCGACAACAAAACTTTTCTTCCCATACGCCGGTTGTTATAGAACATTCACTATCAAGTCTTGCCTTCTGGCTATTGTATAAAAACTTTCACACCAATTCCTATAGTTATAAGAAAATCCCCAATGGTATTAAGCAGTATAAATTGATAAATTTCTTGACGCGAGCAGTTTTAGATGTATTTCTAGCGATTTCAGAAGGCCCGAATATAAAAATTTCCTGGGGGAGCATGGAACCCCGGACCATGGCTTGATGGCTTGTGATCATAACATCGGTTTTGTTGAACTCTCTCCAGCCGCCACTTTTCCAATTACTCCGGCCCACTCCGCTAGTACGTATTGACCAGTCACTAAAGGATTAAATCAATGAATAACAACAATTTTTGGAAATATTTAAGCTATTTAGCAAATCGTCAACAAAGCAACATCTGTCGAAAGACACATACACACGTGTGTAGCATGGTATAAAGAATCAATACGTGGCATCTGGTCTTAAAAAAACTATTTGTCTAAAAAAAAATTCGAGCAGAGGGTTACACCTGCAAAAAAAAATCCCTGCACAATCAGTGGGCGTAAAAAAAAAATTGTGCAAGCCGAAAATCCCCCACCCCCGCTATCACTTTTCTAATGGAACTAACTAGGGTAAAAGAACTACCAACTACAAATGCAGCATCGAAAGAAACCTTCGCCGCGTGATGTTTTTAAACGGAATATATATATTAAAGGGACATGGTGAGCGTTCTTACCGCGCTGACCTGGACACTAGTTTTCCCGTTTTGAAAAAAGACCACTGTGGACTTTTTTCAAAACAAACCTTCAGAAATCTGCTTCAATCTTCTCAGTGTTTCACTAAATGGGAAAATTTAGAAGAAAAAAAAAACACTGACAAGATTGAAGCAGATTTCTGAAGGTTCTCTACGCGTATTTTGATTTCGGGTTAAGGTGGACTTTTTTCAAAACGTGAACGCTGACCATGTCCCTTTAAGAACTTCTTAATATATAGCAAAGTGCATTTTACTTTTTTTTGATAACATTATGCTTGTAATTTTATATTTTATACCTTTTTAACTTCAAGTATTTTACCTTATAAGTAGTTTTTATTTGAGGACCTCTCGAAAACCACTTTATGTAACGGGAGCTTCCTCGTTAACAATTCTTTATAATTATTGTTATTTTCAAAAATTGTGTGCTCACGAGGACGGATTTGCGCAACGAAACTAGCCTGACCGTGAGATCGCACGCGACTAGAACAACAGACTGAGCACAAGGAGACGCGAGGCGTAGAGGTACCCAACGTGACCACAGTCGATAATAAACTCACAAGTACTGCTAGGAATAATTTATAAAAAGCGAACCGCTTAGCGAAGACTGGGCCAGCCTCATGATGCGAAGAAATCCAGCTGTCTATCGGGAGGGAGGAGGGGGGGGGGGGGCTTATTATACGGGGAATCATATAATCGGATGTCTTTTTGGTCTACAGCTAGGTAGCTAGGTAGATTGGCCTATAAGATAACCGGGAGGGCTTATAAGTGACGTTCTAAGGTATTTAATATGATTATACGAATGAGCGCAGCGGATGAGTAAAATAGATTATTGCTTTTATTTCGAGCAAATAAAATTCATATATTCAACCCACCATGCAATTTCCTTGTTATTGTATAGACAAATACACAAAAAAACATTTTCGTTCGCCAAAAGAATAAACACAAACAAAGCATACAGCTTACAACAATTTGCGAATCTGAAAGGCAAAATTGTGCGATCTGAGCACTATAGACCACTATTTAACAATTAGCATAACCACACTGACCTACTATTGGTAAATCGCGGCGATCTGATTTGGCTACACAGGTGCCTACTATCGATCCGTAGAAGGCTCTCGGAGCGCGCGCGTAGTCTTCGCTGAATTTTATCAATCAAAAGCCCTTCAATAAATCAATTCTAGCGACATTCTGAATTTAAAGATCGGTCATATGGGTTATGCTAACACAATTATCTCGCTCTCGGTTTCAACTATCAGGCGCGGTAGAAACCTCGCGAGCTTTGCCAGTCTAATTGTTAAAATAGAAGGAACCTGTGTAGCGAATCAGATTGCGCGATTTGCATTAGACGGCAGCTGAGTATGCTAAAAAATGTTAGAAGCTTTCAAAAGATTCGAAAAGATATATAATTTAGTTTTTATTCCATTGGCACCAGAGACGCCGTTTCACCAAAGAACTTTGCAGCAGTAATCGAAACTTCCAAATTAAATAGCTTTAAGCCAGTGTCAACTTTTATCTCAACTGCACGAAATGCCTTTCAAATCTTTGGCGCCTTCGCACTGTTTTAGTATGCGGTATTCTTTTAATTTTCGCTGCTTTGGGGAAGGAACAAACGAGTGACTGACGTCGACTTGTTACCTTTGGTAAATGATCTATGCCTTGGCGATACATACACGGGGACACTCAGTGGCGGTTACAGGGGGATCAGGGGGGGGGGGGTCCGGACCCCTCCCCCCTAACAGACCGTGACACTTGTTTGACACTGAAAATCTTGCATCGGCAGTGATAAAAATGAATTGAAAGGCCTGCAAGAACCTCTCATCCACGGTTATTAGTCATTTTCATTGTTTTGATCTCACGAGTATATCCTTGAGAGACCTACCCCTTTTGTATGATGATATAAGATGAGGTTCTTTGAATATTTTTTTAGCACAATGGTTTTTCATGAGTATATGGTAAAAAATGTTTCAAGTTTGGTACTATCGGGTGGTATTGCGTTACAAAAGGCAAACATTTTTTTCATTTAGGTTTTGTTTGGAGTGTCTGCTTTTTGTTTTTAAAATAACTTCCGCGGGAGTTCTTTAGACTAGATTTCCTGGGTAACCTCTCTACCTCCTCGATAAATGTGATTTGAAGTACTTGTATTTTTTCCTCAAATGCTGTTTAAGAGGAATTTGTTGAGGCCTTTCTTAACTCCTGGTGGGTAACACGAGGAGAAATGAGTGTACTGAAATGTTTCAGTGGGCTTGTTATGGATACATAGGTCAAGCACTCATTCGTATATGAATCTTTCGCCTTTGCCAACGCTGGTGCCCAGAAAAGTAGTTTCTGTATTCGACATTTTACTCGTGAACTTAATGGTGGGATGATGGTTATTTGCTTGATCAATGAACTGAGTTAAAACCTCTCTGTTGGTGTCCCAGAGGGAGAAAATGTCGTCGATATACCGTTTCCAAGCGAGAGGTTTTAATGCGCTTTGGCTAAGAATTAATATATTGGCAGGATATACACTGTAAAGGGCCAAGGAATGTTAATGCAACCGCGACTGGTTGGGGGAGGGGAGTAGTGGAGTAGAAGTCATTTGCCGCAAAAACATTTTAACAGTGTTTTCTGAATCAAAGTTTGGACCCCCACAATAAAAAATGCCTGGATCCGCCCCTGTCACTCGAATTGCCTTCAAAAAACAACTTGAATTACTGAGATTGTAGACTAAAGTATTCTTCCTCTCCCTTAACAGTTTGTTAAGCGACACGCGAAAAAAAAGTAGTGAAAGGAAAAAACCCGCCGATCTCTTTTTCTCCTTGACGTCCGGGATGGTTGTTCTTGCTATCAGAGAGAGCATCTTCAAGCTCTCTGATTCACCTGAAATCGTACACGGGATCGGTTCCAACTGGTAACATACCGTAAAATTCCAGTTATAAGCCCCCCCGCTTATAAGCCCCCCCGGTTATAGGCCCATCAACCTGGAAACAAAAAAATACATCCGGTTATAAGCCCCCCCCCCCCTCGGATATAAGCCCACCTCTACCGGATGACAGTACTGAACAGGGCTAAATGTTGCTTTTTTGTGCGTTTTTAACTTAAAAACGTATTTCGATCAACACTCCCGAGGCTCGTTTTGAAACGTTTTTTTCCTTCCGCTTACAAGCCCTCCCGAATATAAGCCCCTCCGCTTATAAGCCCACCCAAAAACCCTTACGAAGTTGTATAAGCCCAGGGCTTATAACCGGAATTCTACGGTATGAGATAACAGGCTTGTTTTATTACCAACAAATCACACTTCTACTTTATTTTTTTTCAATTTCACTTCACTATTTCACATTAAAGTAAAACTTGAAACAGCAAGGGAACCGCCAAGGATAATGCTGCTATCGTAGTATCTAACAAGAGATCTAATCAGTCGAAAAAAATGAATTCACATAAACAAACAATACAGCAAGGCTGGCAGTATGTAAAATAACTCAGAGGAACAACGTGTTGATGAGTTCCAATAAGAACAAAACAGTTGTTCACGGTTGAAACCTTACTTTATGGGTTCTATAACAACTGGAGTATTAAGTAACATTTTCACATGGATATATCTTATCTCAAATGTAATTACTAAGCAACTTTTTTTCTGATTTTAACCTTGGTTTATATATGAAATGTTTTGGAAGCATCCCTATAACACTGAACATTGATACTGAAGAATCCAAAACATCCTTGAGAGTAAAAACCGCGGTCTTTCTTAAAATAATGTTATTTACACTACAATAGCGATTATTTTTCGAACACTAAATTTACACTGAGAGGGGCCTGAAGGAGCAAAATGACAACTAGCTATAACTGGGACTTGCCTATTTTTGCACTGGAAAAAAGGGATTTGGGTCAGTGGGACTTGGACTTGGAATCACAAACCAAAAAATAGACTGGGATGTGGGCAAAACTTAGGCTGGTAAATGGGAATTGAGGAAAATTTGTGCTGGTAAACGGGATCTATACCTCCCCCTTCAGGACCCTCTGCTGAAATAATACACAACTTAATTGAAACAAAGGAAAAATAAATAGCAAACCAAGTGCAAATTATCTACATGACGTAGTGTATTTTGAACGAACTCAACGACCAAAAATTAAATTATCGCCTTTTATACATCACATTAATCAACTACAGGCATTGGCCATTATACCTGCACTGCCTGAGCCCCAGACGCCGTTGCGTTCCGTCGTCAAAGGGAGGGAAGCAGAGAGAGGGGGTTGATTGTTAGTTCTATTGTTACGGCTTCACGCGCACTGCGCCTAACCAAGTAGGTAAGCCTGGGGACGAGCGAGGCAGATACCCGCATGTTAATTCTCAATTTGCCAACTTCTTTCATTGATGCAGTAATAAAAGCAAAAAAGTTCAAGCAAATGATTCATTCACAGTTCCTAGTGACGGATCTGTGGAAACATAAGCTTTCATTTTGTGGCGTAATAAGTGAAAGTTCTCTTCTTCTTCGGAATATCCCTGGAGTATATTATCCAAGCGCTGGAATAGGTCTTGCTTGGTCTTCTGTAATCTGCGCAGTTGAGTTTTAATGACATCATCTTTGAAGCGTACTTTCTTTTCGTTCTTGTTATTGTTCTGATCTTCATAGTTTGCATGCTTCAGGTATCCAATGATATTACTGACCTTATCAAAGAAAGATTTTCTTCTCGTGTTGCTTGGCTTGTCATTGTCTGATCCTTGGATCATTTGCTCCTTAGAGGCTTTGATGGCTTGGCTGATTAAATCAAAGTTAACCGCCTTACCGTTCTTGGAATTAAGCTCAGGATTCTTAGCCTCTTTTTCTTTCGACTGGACGAATGTTTCCTTGACTTTCGAGTGTTGTATACCATTACTTATCGCATCAAAAAGAATCTTGCTTTCGCTTGAGCTTTTCCAATCACATTCATCAATAAGGTCGTATAATTCGCTTTCATGAACTGCGCTCTTGGCCTCCAAAAGAGCGTCGTTCATAATAGCGATAAAGAAGTTCATTGACACAATAGTTAGACTTGTTAGAAGCAAAGCAGCAAAGACCCTGCCAAATGTGTCATTGGCCTCCGCTAGATCGTTGATAGGCCTGGCCTTGACTCGACCCAAAGTTAACTCAAGTTGGAAGTATATTCCTCTTAGAACCGTCGAGTAGCGCTCTGTTCCATTTCCGAAGATCAAAATACCAAAGTGTAAGAAAGCCACGAAGAAAGTCAACAGCACAACAGCAAAAGATGAAAGAAGCCGTGCAGACGTCTTCAATGTTTTCGAGAATACGGCAATATGCTCATTGAATCTAATAAGCCGCAAGAGTTTTACAGTGACAATAAATGTTAGAATCCCTAAAACAGCATTCTCAGCATCAAACCAAGCTACAGTTTCTTGGAAACTGACATTCGCGTAAACGTTTTCTTGCAATTTTCTTATCACTGAAGTGATTCTGTCCGTCTGTACAATGTACATAACCACAGCTAGCACAGAGAATACTACTTGGAATATTTCTACCCAGTTCCAAAAAGATTTGAAATACCTAGACCGCTGTTTGTAAAGCTTGTAACATTCTCTTCCAAAATACAGTACAACGAATACGATGAATAAAAAAACACAGATTGAATAAAACTGCTGTGATGCTGTTTCGGTGGAGTACAATGAGATAACTTCAGTTCTTGTCAAGGGTGCTCTATATCCGGAGGCTTCAACTTCGTAGAAATATGTTCCAATTCCTAAAATATTTACTGACGGATTGAACGTGGCAAATTCCAAAATAACAGCTCTAGATTTTCTGTCCAACCAGTCATTGTTTTCTAAACTTTTAATTATGCTGAAAGCTGTTGAATTCTCGTATCCCAAGTCTGCCACGAATCCTCCGCCGGGGTAAAGTGCAAATTGTCCCCATTTTGGAACGGTGTCACTCTCCCCGGCATTCTGGTATCGCCACGGCTTCGGACAAAGTCGGAGTAACTCGTCGCGACTCGTAAAGTTGTCGGCGGGCTTCCAGCCTGGTTTACTGTAGGCGATCTTCTCTTCGTTGGATATCGAGTATCCGTCGTAGCAAACCGGAAACATGACTTTCATGAAATCCAAGACGTCGCAAGATGCTGCAAATTTCGAAAAAACCATCTTTAGCTAGGCACTTGGTATAAAAAGACAGGAAAATAGTTGTTGTATAGAGAAGGCAACCCTAATTTGGATATATTAGTTTTAGTCCTTTACATTTTAAAATATTTTCATGATTTCTAGTTCTTTTTAAATCTTTTAACCCCTATACTCCGACCATTTTGCTAATCCGAACAATAATGACCATTTTTGGGATTCCTCAACCTTCTTATGGATTTGATCTTTTAATACAACCACTCTAAATGCTTTATATATCGATGAGATAAAATGACAACTACTCGTACAAAAAAGAAATTGTATAGTAAGAGCGGTTTTCGTTTGAGGTCGTCTTTTGTGCCAGTAGTTAAAAAGATAAGTTCGTTTCTCTGTTCGATTTTTTTTCGTTTGAGAATGTATCAGTCGACGGATCAATCAAAACTGGTGAAATGTTCTCCACATCAAGAGAACATTTGCGTGTCTTGCCTCTTCTCGCTCGCTAGACTGTCCAAAATCCTCCCGCGTTTTTCAGTTTTCAGTTCAGTGTCGAAAAACCAAAACCAAAGTAACAACCCTGGCCGATCACAAAGGACGCAGACAATCCAGTGAATCAATCAAAACTGTTGTAAAGGAAATACAAGTACACAAAGCTGGTGCGAAGCGCGGGAAAACGTGAGCGCACGAATCACGATTGGCCTTGGTTTTACTTAATTCTGATTGGTTGAGAAAGTGGCGCGAGTCTTTTAAGCCAATCACCAACGGGAGTGATGCAAAACCAAAGTAAAAACAGATTTACTTAAGATACTCAAGTGTAAATCGCTCTTTTAAACCAATCAAGTTTTTTTTTCTATCCGTATACGTTTAATGTCCGCGTTTTGTTTGCGCGTAATCATTTCAAAGTCAAATGAAAATCGCTCTAAAAATCGTGTTTTGCAACAACATGGGGTTCTACTGTACCAAGACTTGCTTTCCCAAGTGGCACATCTATGTAAATGTAAAAAAATGAAACTTACTAGGTTTCACTCTCAATTGTCTTGCTCGTGCCATTCCAACGAGAACAGAACACTTGTTTCCAATGTACACGGTCTGATTCTCTTCTTGTCCGTTGTACCATCTACCGGCAAACACACCCGGGACAAAAACATCATTCAGCCAGCTCCAGTACTTTGTGCTGTTTAGAACCTGAAGTTATAAAGGGAAAAGGGAAAATTGTTTTATGAGAAATTATAACAATGAGGCAATTGCTTATGGAGTATTCGTAAATTTCATAGTTAGAACGGTTTTCTTTTGACTGTCGCATAGCCACAATCAAAGTACTTACGAGTCAGTTTAGTTTTCAGTGAGAGACAAAGCGAACACATTATTGTTACTTGTCGAAAGCCGCTCAGAAATTAAACCGCTTCTGGCCAATCAAAACGCTTCAAACGAACGCAAGGAACCAATCAGAACTCACAATGTAGCTTTGCAACCTATGGGAAGCGCAGTATTTGTTTAGAATGTGACTGATCGAGGAAAAAATGCCTGTTTTTCAAATTGTTACAACAGTTTTGAAATGACCAATTGCAGATCTCAAAAAAACCTAATCACGTGATTGGTCCGTAAAAGGTATTGTAGACTGCACTCACCTTGTCAAATCGTGGTAGCCCATCTTGGATGGACTTTGTCATCAGGTATCGATGGTCATTTCTGCTACCATAGCACACCACCATTAGCAGGAAAACGAAGATAACGTAAAAGAAAAGTTCCACGAAAAACCGCGACACGTTTTGTTTTCTGGCTTGACGCTTTCTCATCTCTTCCACTTCCGATAACTTCATTGTCCACAATCTTCGTTTTGAAGAGCTGGCTTTTGCCACTCCAAGGACGTCATCGCCTTCCTGTGTATTCTTCCTTCGTTTAAGAATAGCTGCAAGAAGTAGCGCTGTAAAGAATACTTTAACAGGCTCCGTTATTGTTACATCTTGAGTGAATGATATGAACATTGAGGATAACCACTGCTCGCTGATGCTCTTTCCCCACATCAAACTGTAGAAGATTGAAAACGCCGCAGAAACAGCACAAGAACAAACGAAGAGGAACCAGGCCAGATAAGTGAGCCACTTAGCTTTAGAACAACACAGAGTTTCACTCGAAGACTTTTCAGCTCCTTTTTGAAACAAGAAGGTTATAAAGATGTTAACCGGTGCGACAATAAGCGCGCTTTCAATACCAATGACCACTTGCCTCCACGAGAATTTGAGTGGTCCTATCTGAATAACTTGCTCGGATTTGCCATCCAACTCATAGAACATCGCGTTGGCAAGCATAGCTGTCAGTAATACTGAAAGGCAGCACGACGCCCGCTGTACTCTTGTAAAGCGGCTTTTCCTTGGCTTCGATACAACTGAGACCCAAATGTGTGTTTCCGTGAGTCCTTTCCACCATCGTTTTACAACTTCATGGCTAAAGACCACTTGATTTGGTGCTCGCTCGATTATTCGCTCAATTCGACCATCTTCTCGCTCGAGGGCAAGCCACTGGCTGACGGTAAATGTCGACGATTGCTTTTCTTGTTTGTCCACAACCACGATCTCTTCTAAAAACCACGACGGACTCTCGCCAGAGTTATCATGGCCAATCCGCACTCCCTGAATCGCACCAAGTGGATTATCGACTCTTATAACAAAGACATCCGTGTTCCCCCGAGAAAAGAGAAATTTATCAACTCCAGATTCCTCTGAGCTTAGCTGAATAATTCCAGAGCTTTTATCAGTGCCGTATATCTCCATGGCAACCTTGGCTGTTGTACCGGAATTTCTCCACACACCGGTTGTGATTGTTATCTCATATTCGTGTGAGTTGTTGGATGTGGCTGGTAGCCGCACTGGCAAACCATTCTGTGAAAAATGTGAATGATTGTTCTATTAAGATGTTTTAACGGACTGGGCCTATTTATTCAAAGAAAAATATTAACGCCAAATTTAAAGTAAAAGTATAAGTTATCAATACTCAGGTAACTTCTATTGAACGTTTTAACCTTTATTTTTGACCCCAGCTAAACGAAAACGTCAACTTTCAGAACTTTTGATAAAGCTGAATACATTTAAACAGACGAATAAAAGTTGGAATAATTCACAATCGTGAACTTTTTGGGAAAACACAAGAAGCTGAGAGATGCAATGATTTATTATTCCGTCCTGGGGGGAGGTGGTGAGAGGGAGGTATAGTGCCCAATTTCTCGAACCTCTGGTTTCTCGAAACTCCCAATTATTTGAATCAAGTTTCCTTTCCCTTGGATAGTACTACTCTGTAATTTTACCCATGATTTTTGAAGCAATTTTCGTTTCCCCTGGAGACTCTACTGTACTTTTATCTTCTTCATGCTAAATAAACCGTAGCTACATCTGGTCTTTGATGAGCCCCTGAAATCCGAAAACCATAAAACCAGAATAAGGTTCAATTTGTTACTTACATTACTAGTGTCTTCTTTATCTGCTTTTCTGACGATAACAAGAACAAGAATATAACACAGGAAAACTACAGCCACCGTCACAATAACTGCAACATTTCCAGATTCTCCCAAGTTCTTGAACTCGACCAGGACCTTGTCGAAATCGATCGGATTCGGTTTTATTAAAATACCTCCTCCAAATGACGTCAAATGGTTACAGGAACAGTTAATAGATCCGTTTAATGTTGCTGATAACACCTGCAAGTAATTAATACAAAAACATTGAATTAGAGTTCTTCAAATTGCAAAGAAATTGTCTTTTATAAGTGTAGGTGGAAAAGGGTTTGTCCATGCAGTTACAAATTATTTTTATTAAATTGCAAGTATCGTACAGGACACGACTGCCTGACGTAATTATACTGACGGTAATTATACTGTTTTATAAAATGTCCGAGTAATTGTGCGCGCTGTGATTGGTCAGTTTGACTTCATTATAGCTCCATAAAGCACGCTGCATATGTCACGCGCGTGCTTTCTTTAAGCAATAGACCGCGCTTTCTAGGGCTTTACTGGCGTAATAAAACCACGCGGGATGTTGGGAGAACACGAGAAAAGCTTTTCGCGGTAAACCAATCACAGCGGCTGAAAGAATAAAACACAGGCCTGTTCAGCTCCGCACACAAAATTCACGGATCGACGAGCAAAAACGTTCAAAAGTTGTCTTAAAGCTATAAAAGTCATAAGAAAGGAAAGGAAAAATGCAAACTGACATAGTACGAAGTTTATTCAACGATTTTAAAGTTCTTTGACGTGGAAAACTAGCAAATTGTGGCCGGAGTCATTCATCGCGAAAGTGAGAGACTGCACGAAAACTTTGCAAGTAAAACTTCGCAGACTGACGAAGGTATTGAGAATAAAGGTTAGTTCCACAAACTCTGCTTTAGAAATTTGTTATGATTTTATTTATTCCGCATTCTTTCGTTTTCGCCGAATAACAGACTTGGCAGAAAGCACTGAAAGCATATAAAACTAAAATTATAATTCAAGCGCGAGGACTCAGCGTAAGTTTCTGCCATCAAAATAATTCAAGTAAGCTTTCATCGCGACCAATTTGATGCAGTTTTAATTCCTTTCAAATAACATTTCCGAGTAAATGTTGAATGTAACGATGTCCTTATGCGTAATCGAGCGTAGTGCGACCATGTCGGGACGGATGCGGGACTTTACCGGTACAATAGTACATAGGTTTTTTGAACAATTTGACCAATCAGAGCGCGCGTAGTATCTGAGTTATTTTATAAAGAGTTTAAATAAAGCACGCTACTTACGTCACGAGTTTTAGCGCGCGCAATTTCGTTAACATTTCATAAAAGAAATAAAAAACTTTCTCCTCGTGCATTGTTGAGTTATATAAGCACTTGGGAATTTTTAAGAACACTCGAGAAGTGCGAGAAGCACTCGGCTGCGCCTCGTGCTTCTATATGCACTTCTCTCGTGTTCTTAAAAATTCCCGCGTGCTTATATAACTCAACAATGCATTCGGGTGCGTTTTTTATTTCTTTAATACAGTCCAGAAAATGGCATGAAAGTAATATCTGAACATTTTGCTTGACCTAAACCAGTCAAACCATGGACGTCGGACCGTTTGGTAAAAAGTTTGTGTGATCATATAATCATTCTACAGTCGATACAACAATCGATTATCGGATCGTTGGTAGCGGGCATCTTTACTGCGATTTTCCTAAAAATTGTAATAAATTAAGACATGAATACAGATAGCCATCCTCACTTCCTGCTATCTGAAATAATAGTCTACTTTGGATTGGTTGAGAGGGAGAAAATTAATGATTTGTTTGCACTAGTGTGCAAGTTGCACGAGAATTACCGAATACTGCGGAACGCCGTCAAAGAAGAAAATCACCCGAGGGTCTTTTGAAAAAATCCTGACGATTACCCGAAGGCTTCCAAAGATCGCGGAACTAGAGGGAAAAGTGAGAGCTGATCGAAGAAAGTTCACAAGACTTACTTGACAGCCGTCTGTTATCCACATTTGTCGCTCCCCAGACCAATACACACAGCTCCCCAGGGCTACCGTCAGAGTATAGTTCTGATCAGTCTCAGGATCATATACTGGCACCACAGTTACATTCTTGCTCTGAGGAGGGGTGGGAGGAGGATCCTTGACTTCGACGCACGAGCGCTTTTCTCGTCTTTTACCCAAACAGGATCTTTTTATTCTCTTGCGGGAGTTAATAACACTTCTATTAGAGCTTTGTACTCCAAGAAAGTACTTTCCAGGTCGCTCAACGAACGTTTTTATTGGTAAAAGCTGATTGGACGAGCACTCTGTTTTACCATCCTTTTTGCCATGCGCACTTCGTGTCCAAACGCACCATCCATTGTTGGAGATTGTAGCATTGAGGTCATACTCTCGGGTGGTTGACCGCTGACCATATCGCATGTAAACAAACAGATTTATACCTGCCTTATTAGGTGTGATTTCCAGCATTATCAGGGTGTCTTTGTATTCGACATCTATCTCGTGGAAACGTAAGTTGTCATTATTGGTGAAATACTTCGGGCTTTCTAAGGAGAGCTTCTGAGGTTTTAATGGCATCACGATGTTGACGCTGTCTGAGAGATTTGCTACTTTGATCAGCTTGCGTGTTTTGTCTTTTAAGTCCAGAGTTAGGACATCAGAGTTGACTCGTTGTTTAGTTTTGTCCCAGGCGTAAGGGTTGAATGGAATCGACAGCATCTGCGAAAGAAATAAGTTCGGTTTTCATTAATTGCACGGGACTTTATTAAGCTACCTTTAGCGACAAAGAGTTCAGTCACACCAGTAGTTTTATTTCATTTCGGTTTAATCTTACTTCCTTGACGTTTTTCTTCCCTAGAAAACTATTATTTCAAGGTTTTCTTCTATATCTGAAAGTATTTTTTTACACGATCAGAAAAATGACTATTAATACTAAACGTAGCCCTTGTAAAGCCCAAAAACGCTCCAAGAATGAAGTTTAAACGAGTAAAGATGTACTTACCTGAGTGTCTACAAAACCTGATTTATCAATTTCAGACCCCAATGCATTCTTGTCAGCTGGTAAAACAAATCTACCATCTCCTCCTTCAATCTTTAATCCAGCAAGTTTATCTGGGCTATGGCGTCCTAAGGTCATGGTCAATTCCTTCGTCTCGATCGATATCATTCCTTCATCCGGGAGTCTTCCGGCTAACACTGCATCTCCAATTAAGCTGATAATTTCCATGGAAGTCCTAACTAAATTTTTACCCTGTAAAAATTAAAATTAGAAATAGACTGTTATAGATCACATCGAGTGACCTTAATCACAACGCAACTAATGAAGTGATCCAATTATAACTGGTAGCAAAAAGTTAACATGTAAACCGGTGCCAAGTGCGGGAAAGTACGCCAAATCCAAGTCACAACTTACCTACAATGCAGGTCAAAAGTTGTTGGGACACTTGTTTAAGCGATCTTTTAATCATACAGATTTGTTTGTACTACTCTCCTTGCAAAAGAATGATTTTTCAATGCTTCTTAGAATTCTTTTCTTAACTCCCCCCCCTTTCCCCCAAGAAATGTTAACAAATTAATCTTGCTGTGTGGAGTGGTCAATTCTCAAAAATTCTTATTGTTGTAGGGAAGGGAGAAATAGCAGTCAATTACACTGGAATTGTGCGAAGTGTCCCAGCACTTAACGCCTGCATTGTAGCCGGCATAACAGACGGTGTGGGCAGTGGAGTGCGATACACCGCCTGTTCTGCAGGCCACAACTGACCCGGTTTTTCCGTTTCATAGGTAACGTTACATTCTTGATCGTGCTTTCAAGATAGTGATAGAAAACACGTTTTGACAGCAATACCTGTTCTTGAAGACCTGAGCCCTTATCTCCGGACGCAATGGATGCTCCTGCCTTCAGCACGCTGTTAAGACATGAGCCCAAGTTTTCTGCAGATTGGGTGACCAGCGGTATGTTTGCCACATCTTTCGATTGGGACGAATTCCATAAGAATGACGTCATTTTATTAACGGCAGATAACGAGGAGTTCTATCAAGTTAAAGCAGAGATAGTGAGAGAATGACTTTTCACAAGTAAAAATTATTGCTAGAATCCCTTCTTCAAGAGAACGCAAGTTTCGTATTTTTCCGATTGCCTAAGGCTTGTATAGTGGGAGTATTTTCAAAAACACCACATTGCCATAATCATTTAAAAAGATTCTTCGCACTAGTCTGTGTAGCAAGCTAGTTCCAGGTCATCCTTTTTACTTAGCAAAATTGTTTGTTGACTGAGTCCGATGGGCGAAATAAAAAAATCTGAAATCTTGAATCTGCGTTGATAAGTAACAAAGCATATATTGATGATAATTTAAGTAGTTGTACTGCATGAGTCACTTTTTAAATAATTGGACCATCAGTATACAAAACATTCGGGCACTTCAACGAAAAATTGTCAGCAACAGCACATGTGCGCCCCAAATGAGAAAAGTTAATAATAACGGTACTTTACCGCGGAATATTGTAAAAGGCCAACTTAAAAAGGGCTTATTTCAAATTTCAAATATTTGTTTCTTGTTGTTTTTCCTCGGTCATGGACAATAGTGGTGACGTTGAAACGTCGATAAAAACATTTTAATCCAGTGGACTCGACATGAACAACTTTGTGTTATATTTTTCTCTCATTTATTTAGCTTTATTTGTTTGCCAGATCTTGACTTGTTGTCTTTCCATATAAATATTCGTGTGCAATTTTCATCAGGATGAGAGATAAACATTCAATAAAACTTTTTCCTTTCCTCCTAACACCCTTCCTTCTCTCAAAATTCACTCACCAGTGACGTGGAAGACACTGTTTCTGTTTCCTGAAGAGCTGAACCTATCACTGAAGAGCTTTGCAAAAGGTCTGGAAGACTCTTCACTGGCAATGAGACAATGTTTTTGATGATGATGTCTTGAATCTGTGAACATAGGACGAAGACCGATAAATAGGTTTCAGAGAATACGTTTCATTCGGTCAGGATAAAACTATATTCAACATATGATTCAGCATATATAATTTAACATATTATTTTACATAAGGCAAAGACAAAGGCAAAAGGCAAAGACTCTTATATATCTTTAGCCTCTATACGTTTGAATGACTTCAGCACGACCGACAGTCAATAAGGCGATTTTTGAGCTGCGATTCATTTGTTTAGAAACTTATCTTTCTATTAATCATTGCACATAAAGTTTTCTGCCAACATGCCCAGTAACATAAAATCGAATCAAAGAGAGGAAGACAAAAAGCTAACCAATCAAGTGATTTGCGTCATAACAACTAAACTGAGTTGTTAGAATTTATGGCGCAAAAGGCACTTTAAAACCATGGTAAAAGCCATGATTCCTTTAAAAGTTTAACTACCTTGGCTTTCTCTTTTGAATCCATCGTACCATCTTGTAAAACTGCTTGAAGCACTGCATTTGCTATCTGTGCTGCTTTGCTAAGATCCCCATTTTTAATCGCGTCATTAAACATACTGTTGTTTGCTTTTAGAAAGTTGGTGATGTTTTCTGGCCCCAAGAACGGAGATGGTTCAACCTAAAAAATATAAAAATTCAAATGTACCGGTAATGTAAGATCTCGACTGTTGAGTTATAAAATCGCGATAATTGTGCTATGTAATGTAACGCCATAATGGGCAGATTACCTGCACTGGCAAATTAACTGCTGGAGCAGAAGCACCGTATGGATCAGACACTGTTAAAATTACGGTGTAATTGTCTGACATTTTTCCAGGAGGTAACCAGGAGATAACGGTACTGTTCAAACCACGATATAACATGCTGTACAGACCGTTCCCCAGTTGATACTGGAGCTGGTAAGACAGGGGTGTGCTGTCACTCGTCCAGTTTCTACAAGTCAGGCTAAACTTAGTCTTCAGTGAGATGCCGCTTGACGGAGTGATGGAACATGTCCCCCCTGTAGGTGGTGATGCAGTGGAAAAATCGCAAACACTCATTCCTGATTGCTTGTCTGATGTTCTGACAAACAGTGCCAACCGATAGTTCTTTCCGCCATCAAGGGAGCCTTTCTTGATAACAATGCTGCTTGAATCGAGTGGTGTACTTGTGATATTCTGTAAATCTTTTTTATGCCAAATAATATCGGCATTTGGAGCGCTGGCATTTGATGGGTGCTGTTTGTAGAGTATCCACTCGTACGAAGATATCTTGGTGCACTTCGGTCCTTTGCATTCTAATTGTCTGGACAGTTTAGCTGACGTGCTGATTTTAAGTTCACAGTTTAGGACACAACTGAAAATCAAACAAAAATCGATGACAAGGTTAAATCTGCGTTCAGACAGTGGAGAGAGGCACTACGAGAGTCTAAGAGCACAACGCAGTGCCCCGGCCAGGGCTCAAACCCGGACCGCTTGATCTGGAGTCTAGCGCACTAAATATCAGGCCACTGCGCCTCCTCATTAAAATAGAGGACTTTGTGTTAGATATCAATGAACGGTTTTATTTGCAAAGCATGACTTTTAAAATCTTTGAGTGAGCGTATTTTTTATTTCATCGTTACAGTTCGGTCTTCTCCTGTCTTTCATATCCAAAACCGCAAGCATCAGTCTTTTTAAATAAGTACAGTTAAAAAAGAATAAACACTAATAAACAAATTTGGTAAATGTGGTAATTATCATCTTTAAGTGTATAAATTACACGTCGGCATTACGCGCAGTGGCGCAATCAGTGGTTACACAAAAAACAGCGAAAAGAGCCAGTGTGGTTCCTAGTCCGGTTACTAGAAAGAAAGTCATTGAAATGAATTCCTTACCGTTGAGATATTTCAGGCGGATCTCCTTTCACCAGGTGGATAACTTGATAAACACTTGAACTGCGATAATCTTTTGTCACCACCAGTTTAACTACATAGGTCTTATTCACTAACATATGAGAAGTGTTAAAGGTGATTACAATTCCAGAATCGTTCCCAGAATAACGGATACTTGAGTGGTTTATTCCTGTAAAGGAATCTTTCATTGTTGTCTGGAGGCCGGAATAATTGCCTTTGATCTCACCGTAATGCCAGGTGAAGTTCATCCCAGAGTGGTCACCTCGTCCAACATCCGGGTCATAGGAAAGTGACGCATTCATCGTGATGGTTTCGTTATGTCCTCGGATTACTTCGGCGCCGCCATAGATGACCGCAACAAGGTCTGGTTTTCGTTGGCAAGACTTCCCATCTAAACACCATTAAATGACAACTTTCAGTAAGTTAAAATTGTATGCATTACTATGCAAATACTCTGCATGCCCGTACAAATGCATGTATATAAACGAGGAAGAAGGGTCGCTCTAGCCGCAAAAGCCTCGTTACATTTGCAGCTTTACACCCTGATAAGTTCTTGACAACTGAGATAATAAGAAAAAACAAATTTCCCCAGTAATAACTGAAGCAAACCCATGAAAATGCAAAAAATAAAACACAAGTAAAAACAAGCGAGAGCGCAACGATATGATAAAACAGGGTATGAATCCTTTTGTATGAATATGAGTATAAACCCTACCTTATGCAACGTTTTTGAGTAATGTTAAACCGAAAATAAACTACAAGTAGGATGGCTAGGAATGAGGAAGGTTAGGACAGATGGCGAACAATCCATGAAAAAATGGCAAATGTTTTTAAAGATGCGCCATCCGCGACCTATCTCCTTTAAACATATATGTCCCGATCATGCAGTACGTTTGTTAAACCAACCTGAATATTTTGGTGTATTGCAATAATCGACGTCGCAGCACTTAACATCACAGCATGCAAGTTTATTTGTCTTCATGAGCTCGTGGCAGGATTCTACGGCCTTTTTGCAACCATCACGATTAGTGCAATTCATACCAAACTTTTCCTGGGTCTTGTTAAATCGAGTGTACTCCCAAAAACATCTGTCCTCATCCGATCCACAAACCGTCTGTTTACAGCTGCTGGCCGATACCTCGTCGTTGCTGCAGTTTTCGCATGATCCCAAACACTCATAACATTTGAGAAGCTTGGCTGCAAATGAAAAAAAAAAATTAAATTATGTTCTATTAAATCCTTTTAGCAAAATTTCCAATTTCGTCCTGTTAGTGAAACTAACATTTACTTTCTGAAACAACCTGGCAGCGACCTGTTGTAAAAAAAAAATCTGAGTTTAAAATGTCGAAGAATAAAAACAACTAATAATTTTTTTTTTGGGGGGGGGGGGGTGGGATGGAAGGGAAATTATGCCTACTCCGAATTGGTGGAAACCCGTCGACGCCATTTCAGTTACCTAAAATTAAAGGAGAGCTTCGTTATTGAATGTCGGAGAATCGAACATACAAATCAGATGACATTTTGTATGTGTGTTTAGGATCTATTCAATCCCAGTGCAAGCGACATACATTTTATTTATGCTAGTTCTGAGAAATTGGAAAACATTAAGACTGATTGATTGATTGACGCATCATTGATTGATTGATTGATAAAATCAACCAGCTTCCTCCAGATTGGTTGATGATTTGTTCTATTCTCAACACCTGACTCCTTGCAGTGTATTGTCACTGTAAGGAGAAATGAGCTCTTCATACTTTTAGGAGTATAACAAAAAGGTTGAATTCTTACCTTGACTTACACTGCTACCAAGTAGCGATTGTGAGTCAGTAGCTCGTGATGGATTTATACTCAGTGTATTTATCAGACTTGTCGTTGACATATTCTGCGTCGATGTTGCTGACACATTCAGTGGTGTTGTCTGAGATGTCGAGAGTAAACCCGTTTTATTGACAGTGGGTGTGGGATATACCAACGTTTGATTGACAGTTGGAGTGTTATAAGTCGGCGTTTGATTGGACAATCTTGTTGCAGTCGGGTGGAGTGATGGATTGGGTAGTGCATCAGTGGCCGTAGCTGTTGTTGCTGTTGTGGCTATTTGAGTAAACTCGTCGGTGTTCGACGAAGTCGGCGCTGATGGATTCGCGGAGGTAACTGATGTTGAAAGAGGTCTTGGCGAGCCTGGAAACGATAATCAAAACACATATTCAAAACATATTTTTAAATATGGTATATACAAGGCTAATTAATTAAACAATCAAAATGAACCGAACGTTGTCAACATGTTTGTCATCATCAGGGTTAAAAAGCCGTTCGTGATTTGCATGGTTTTTATACTCAAGTTATTCCCAAAGGGAACAGCTATGCAACATAGCAATTAACTTGTTTGTTCAAAGTTGGGCTCCTTTGTTGGATGATTAGGCCTTTGTTCGTTGTTTCTAAGACCTTCTTGAACAAAAGTTAACACTGAGCGAAAATATAGAGCTAAATGTTGTCTTTTTCAAATTCGTTTTATGGTTGCAGATCTATCTAATTTATTTACTCAAATCAGACAGGCGTGGGGCCTAGTATTTTGTTCAACAGCAAAGTCCAGGGGTTTTTAAGATTGGGGACGAAAGGACTTTGTCGCGCCGTCATTAAATGGATATGGCCAGTCTTTTTTCAAGCTTAACTGACATAAAAATCACTTTGTCAAATGGAACGAAAAAACTTACTCAGTGGCGATGGCTTGTTGAAATCCTTAACGTCATTCACCTCATCTACAGAGAGCGATACATTAAAGATCCAAACATCAGCAATCTTTCCTTTAAACAGATACCCAAGCCATAATCCAGACTCCGTCTCTAATTCAAAAATGCCCGTCATCGTTTTATTTCCCACTTGAACTCCATCCACGAAAAGTCTTGCATGTCCAGTGTTGTTGTCATAAGCTGCTGCAATATGGTGCCACTGATTAAGCTGCAGGTTATCTTTACCCAGTAACGAGTGCTTGGTACTTTGATCTCGTGAATATACGTCGAAGAGTGGGCGAGAGTTGTCAAGGGATAACCCGACGCCGTAGTTAGAGTCCTTCCAGTAGGAAATAATTTCCCCACCAGCTCTTTCAGGGTATACCCAGGCAAGCAGCGTGATAGAATATCTAGACGAAAGAGAAGTTTGATAGCAAAAAATGATTTTCTACTGAGAAAGAAATTACTGTATGAGAAGTGATATATGCTGTTGAATAGGGAGCAGCATGTAGTGCTAAAGTTCGTCCTAAAATCTCCAGCATTCCCCGAGTTTTCAGATTATACGAGACGTTTTACATTTTTTGAAATACCCTAATATATTATTTCTAAGTTCCTAGGAATGTTTTTTGATTTTCTGATCTCCAGCGATCCTTTTCAACCCGACCCCAAACATTGTCGTCTTTATAGGGAGCTAGCTTATATCAACCAGTTACCTTGTGTCTAGAGGACCTGATCCATTAAGATATATGTAACTGGGAGGGGTTCGGGCTCCAGTGAAAGCGTACGAGCCGTCTGTTTCGCCGTACACCCCTGACGCGGAGTTTGCGTTGAAAATGATCCCTCCCGGATTTCCAAACGAACTGGAATCCTTTGCTCCAGTGGAAGCGTTGAGAGGGTAGTACCCCACGGGATCTTGAATCCCTACAGTAAAGGTAAGGAATATTATACGTGGCGTGATTTTGTATTGTAGGAATATTTGAAGAGTTGGTTACGATTTTTTTGCATACACTTGCAAATATTTACCAAAAAGGAGTACAACAATTTTTTTATTGCAGTAGGATCCTTTGTTACCCTTCCCATTCTCGGCAAACACGAGAATGGGTAAAGTTATAACTTGTGAATGATAAGGAGCGATCGAAAGACCTCTCAACAGAATAAGAATATATATAAATACTGCAGAATAGCCATTCAAGTAGACAAAAATCAGTAACCATTCTGTATGTTCTATTATTCCGAACTCGAAATAGTAAAGCAATCTTGAGACCGGTGTCTAGAATTGTTTTCGTAATTACAAGGGTACGTATTATAAAGACTATAAAGTGAACGAAATCCCTTTCGAATTCGAACGGTACGTCTAATTCAGAAAGTGCTTCCCCGCTTACCTTAAAAAAAACTGTTTTTTTCTCTGATTATAATTCAGGAACCGTTTCCTTTAGTAAAATAGCAAGGCATGATCTCTTGCTTTATTGTTTTTCTAACAGTTTTTCCATCTTTGTAAATTACAGGTTACAGGTGGGTCAAACTATACCTCGAGTAAAAACTTCTAGCCAAAATCTGGTTTAATCGTAAACAAATGAGCCGTTGCAATTATTTTGCATTTTTTCAGTGCAAAAAATGACTTTAAAATAAAATGACAGTAGACTGAGCACCTGTATAACTATCGGTGACATCGGGCAGGTATTTCGATAGGAAGAAAAAGCTTGAAGTTGTGTAGAGATATACAGCGATGCGTTCAGACCAGGAAATTATTGAATCGAGCGAGCGAACCCACAACACTCAAACGAAAAACTATAGCTACACCCTGGCATCTGTGGCTTAGTAGAGACACGGTAAAGCTACTATATTGATTTAAAGACCCTTCTTTACAAACCATGCCCAAATGTTAATCAACGAGCCAGGCTAAACGATTTTACAAATGAAATAAACAAAGTGGTTGTCCAAAAGTAAAAAAAAAAAAAAAACGTTCAGAATTCGTGACGAAATAACTTGCATAAGTAAGAATGCACTTATCAGTCGTTTACTTACCTTGGGAGGTTGCCAGGATCCCCCAAAACAGCAAAATAACTTGCTGCATCTTAAGAAAGATATAAACAACCATATCGATTAAACAATTAGCTTTAAAAAATACGAAATAAAAACTTACGAGGTACGCGAGTGTTTGTTTTATTAGATAATCAAACCGCATCGCACAAACGATTTTTCGTCGCAGTAATTATTTTAAAAGGTTGTTGTGCATATTCATCGATCATCCATTATTAACCGAGTCACGATATTAATACTGAGAACTTTTCTATCACAAATTCGCTGATTTTCATTAATGTAACAAAGTTGCAGGAAACACTCTGAAATTTCAAATGTTGTACGCGGCCTAAGGGACGGACCATTATTTTTTTGGAGGGGGGGGGGGGGGGGATGAAAAATATTGAAAAAAAATTGTTTGCAGGGCCTGGAAAGACAAAATAAATTGTTTGCAAACACGATATGTATAACAAAAAATAGTAAGAATTTCGAAAAAAAAATGTTTGCAGAGGTGCATAAACTAAAAAAAGGTTTACAGAGGAAAAATTTTCATCCCCCCCTCCAAGAAAGTAATGGTCCGTCCCTAATTAGGTTAAGTAGAAAATAACTTCGAGAAAAGTGTGTGAAAACGCCATATGTTATTTTTCCAGCTGGGTGTTTGAGTCGCAATACTGAAGTTATTAACCGGTAGTTGATGCTGTACTAGTACAGGCAAGATAAAATTCGATATAAAACTCGATGTGTGGTTGTCCTTTTTCACAATTGGTCTCCACTGACAGTAGTAAAAACACAATACAAATTTTCCCTGCTATATATGAAAAAAAAAACATGCAAAAAATTAATATTTCCAACGGCTGGTATCTTAGCAACCATAAAAACAAATTTAACAAAGCATACAAAAGGTTTTCCAGTATTAAAAGAGTGTTCCGCTCTTAGCCAGAATTTACGGAAAAGAGGTCAAACGTGTACGTTTTTGTATTGCTCTATAGCCACTTATGGTTTCAGCTCTGTGCATTATTTTAATGTGCTGAGCGAAATTCAACGGATTAATTTTTACCTAACAAAGCCATAAAAATCGTATTTAAAACTGTTTCCTTTTAAGGCATTAAATATTCATGTTGGTTTCAAAGCTTCTTAAAAAGATATCAAAAGGTTTTGCGAGTGAATATGACTCGATCCCACTGAATTAATGCGAAACACAATTTCATAATCGGAATAAGCCGAGGTTTTACACATATCAATGGTTGAATTATCAACTTAATTGTATTATTAAACTGCTGAACATTCGGAGCAATTATTTGCCGGATATCGTCCTTGCTGACTTCGTGTTTGTTTTTAGTAGTCCTGGATATCTCTACAGCGTTAAGTCTACAAATAACTTATAAACTTACAATGTCGAAGATCGCAATAGCCCAATGTGAAGCCGGAGCGACAAGATTAATTTTCTGTATATAGACCTTGCTACTGCGGCAATGCTAGGTGCAAGAAAAACAATTGTGCGTATTCCTTTTTTTCCTGTCTTCATAAAATGCATTTCATTAGTAACTTTCTCGTTCCGTTGCGTGTACGTTATTTGAAAAAGCTGCAAGTTACAGCAATCAGTTTCAACTACGATGAAATAGATTGCAGCACGCCCTCAGAGTCATTAACAAAGATATAGTTATTCAGTATGTTAAATTGGTTGAGACTGACATGTCATTAATCTTCGAAGTGTTAAGGCTATAAGAACTTCTCGTACATTCACCCGGCTATTTCATCTTCAGTGCGAGCGCTTGCTGACAAGTCAATAGCAATAGTTTTATGTTGTGCGTATCATTTTTTTAGATTCTCCTTCTAAAGAGCAATGATTTCAATCCAAAAAAAAATCTTATTTAATTTGTTATTTAAGTGAAATTCCAAAACAATCTTAACCGAGTATCTCTTTTGATAATTAAAATCCGTTAATATGCATGCAACAAAGTTATCTAAAGCTCCAATTTTTCAATGAAAAAGTGATTTACATATGGGATTCTCACAAGACGATTTTTATGATTGCCGTAAAAACTCACATACCGAATCGTATTTTTGTAAATAGCTTTCCTATAATAAGATTATGATGTACTCACCGTTTAAGCCTCTAGGATCTTGCTTTTTCCACGTTGATGTCCCAATATAAGTCAGGCTGTCCCGCTACACACTGACATTTATGGACCCACTCGGCTCAGTCTGGTTCTCAACTCAGCAAAACTGACAACGCTTATTGAAGTGATGTGCGTCACATGATCATATTATAATTGTTAACCTAACACATTAAACACATCCCTTTGTAAATAAAAATTCTTACATAAATCCACCTACACGTGGACATCTCCTCTAGCAAAACTCAGTTAACTGAATAAATTCTTGCAAACAGCAAGTTTACTTGAATGTGGGAAACAATTTTGCGCTTTGCAAGCAATTTAATGCCAGTAAAAAATACAGTGTATTAATTTTTCTGGGAACCGAAAACCGCGAAACTCAATAATTTAAAACGATGACGGAAAACTTTAAAAGTAAGTATTGAATTTCTTACCGCATATGCATATTGAATGAACATCTGGCAATTTTTTGCAGTGACACTTGAAGACAATTCCAATTTAAAATGAATAAAAGTTAATAAAATGTTATCAAAAATGACCAAGGGAATATTGCTTCTAGTGAAATAATAAAAAGTTCCCAAGATTTTCATGCAGGTTTATATACGACTAGGCAAAGACAGTAAATAAGATTGTCATTCTTATCAAGTTTCTATTTAACAATTTATGAACGTCATCAACTCACTTTAAGCATAAACATCAAAATAACGTTGATGTCACAAGGAAACTATTTAACTTAGCAAACTCTATAAAAGCATTTGTAAGCATACAAATGTCCTATATTGTATAGCCTGCGTTGCAGACTGATTAGCCGAACAAAAAAAAATGAAAATGCTTTAGGAATCATTAACAAGACTGACATTTCATGTAGTTATGCAATTAGGCCAAGAGAAAACATGTCATGTAAGTCCACCTGTTTCAATTCACAACTCATTAAATATATCTAAAAATATACTGAAAAATATATATATAATATACTGAAAAATACTTCTTTTTTCCTTTTTTTTTCATCTGGTAAAATTTAAGTTCCTTGTTTAATTGTTTCATAGTGGGTGATGAGTTACTGGCTTAGAAGGATTTGAAAATTTTACAAAATGGATATGAAGACTCATATTAAAGTTTGCATTGCAATGTAAATATGACGAGTTCAGTGTGTTAAGGTAACGGGTAAAAAATTAATATTAAAATAGTCGAGGCGACGATAACAAAATTACGCAGGCTACCAAAATTCCACTTCTCAAATAGTGAAGCAGACTCTTTTTTTCTTTTCAGAAAGAAAGCAAAAACTTGACCAAAATGTATCAATATTTCAAGGTTGTAAAGCAGTTGGACTGTTCATTGAAAAGCCAGAAAGCTACAATGCTCGAATTTCAGTTTTTAATTAGCAAACTCTCTCTAGCGGCGTTTTTTCATTTATGAGTTCATTAGAGACGCTATAAAGTTGCTAATTTACCTGACTCGTTGTCAACGCTTTGAAACTTTAATTAAACTAGATTTCAATTTTTACTTCAGACACGCAAAGACTTCCGTCAAAAAATCGCTCAGGATTTTTTGCCACAAAAAAGTCTGAGTATTTGTTTCGTTAGAGTTTATGCATAAAACAAATTGCAAATATGTTGGTGGTTGTATAGAATTGATTGATTAGGAACGGCTTCCATCGGCACTTTTAAAGTTCAACATTAGTTGATTAAAAACATGATCAAAAAGACCCATTTATAATGAAAAAGTAAATTATTTATCCTGATCGTGGTTAACAAGAATATCATTGACGTTTGGTCAGTTTGAATTTTGTAGTCAGTCTTTAAAACTATTCTGCTATCGTTGCACAAGAATAAAACTGCATGTAGTTTGTTTAACATAATGCTAATTTTTCTGTAAGCACATGCTACGTTAGAAGACGGTTCATTTTGCTAGCAGCCCAAGCCGGCATCTTAAAGGAAAAAGAGTATAAACATTGTAATATAAACATTTTAATATTTAATGTCATTCTTAAAACCAATTTTTAATAACAGCAACGGTTCAAATGGTTGAAACAAGAAAAGCACCGTCTTAAACCTGATTTGAGCTCTTTTAAAATGATAGTTTTAAAAGATTGCACTTTAAGAAAAAACCTTTATTTAAGCAGTAAAAAAGGAAAAGTTGAACTTATTATTTATAATTGTCTTCCTCGCATTATTACTCTTTTTATCGTTTTATACAATTAGTAAACATTTTCTTTCTCAGGGACGAGGATATACGCATTAAACCCCTCCTTTGCCGGGCCTTTCATCTTTCGGGGAACGAGGCTGCATTCTTAAACTGTTAAAACTACACGTCATTACAACCTGTGTCAAATGGTGTAGGCAGCATCTTTTAAGTTGCTGATTAGTTGACAGATGTCGGTACTAAAGATGTCCCTATGAAAGATGTAGTTTCCTTATTAAAAGAAGCTACATCATGAATTAGACCTCATTGACTCTTTCGGAGCTAAAGTCGAATTTTGTCGACATTTGGAGGGCAGTCATTGAACCACTTGTGACGTCATCAATTTGCATCTCGGCCGATTTTGTGGTAGGCCACCAATACAGATAGGGTAGGTCTTTCCACACGATTTTCCATCTTGAATATCGACTTATTCTGAAAGAGATAGTATGATCTCTTTTGGTTGCAAATTTGGTGGTAAAACAGGCCAATACACCTGTAATTGATCAAGGTTTCTTTCCAGTCTCTTACCAATGATGAAGACCAAAACTTCTTCGGCCAGTAGAAAGGATGGGAAAGATAAAAAAGCCCGAGAAAATAAAAGGATAGGAGCAAGAAAAAGATCATGGAAAAACGTGACGGACAAACCATTTGGGAAATGGAAGGAAATTAAGAGTGCATTACTGGCAAGCAATATCAATCAAACAAAGGAAATTTGATCTCATTAGCTAAAAAAGATAATTTCAAGAAACCTGGAGTTTCTTCAACTATAAAATTTTGCGTGGTTTACTTCCTTAAAGCGGCATGGGTAACATTATTACTATCATTGTTTAGAAACACCGAGCCGAGTTGAAGGATCCTAGTCAGCCACGCCTTGAAATACGTGAAATCCGCCATTTTCGATGCCATTGAAATTATAGAAATTATATGGTGGAAGTCTGTTAACTTACCTTTAACCGCTTCACAGTGATCTCTTTCGTTCGTATAGACACGCTCTGCGTGAAATATAATACTGAAAGTCCCGTATGTATACAAAAACGTATTAACCAAGGCGTGGCTTACTAGGGTCCTTTAAAACGAACTTTGTATTAGCTCCTGGTATACCTTATTATAGGAAATTAACGCTTGTGTTAATTAAGGTATTGGAAATTAACGCGAATTGAAGGAAAAATTACTTCTTAATAAAGGAAACTAACGCAAAAGAAGGGGTAACATTTCAAAATGAAGGAAATTAACGCGACGAACACAAAGGAAAAAAGAACTTGTTGAGACAACAGGAACAAGTTTACTTTAACACGAAGGAATCTGACCGCCTCGAGCGTTCTTCACAGTTTTAGTGATCCGGCAGATTTCCATCCTGATGCCTATTCCTAAGAGTCAAGACGTCTGGACTGTATCGAGAAATTGGGGCCAAAATAATGGAAATTAGGGTCATGGAAATTAACACCCCCGGCTTAATTAACGGCGCGGAAATTAACGTCACAAAAATCAACGCAAATTAAATTAACGCGAAGTTTTGAAATTCGCGTTAATTTTACGAAGCGTTAATTTCCTGTAATAAGGTACTTGGATATCGCTGATCCCTTGGTGACAAACAGTATTTGCTTTGAAGAATGAAGTAAATGTTTTAGTTACAGATGAAATGTTACTGGAATGGGTATTTGTCATTTTTGTAAGCTCGGGCGTCATCTCTACTCAATTTATTGGTTACATATGTATCATTGGAGGATCTATAGGCAGTTTGTCGGTCTCCTTTACAGAACGTCGCCACCAATCTTGGATTAGAATTGTTAACTTCGCAACTCGTTTTTCAGTTGCACTTAGCATTGTCATACTTGCCCTCTCTCCTCCGCAGAGGCCTCTTTCGTGTTCCGCTCCCCCTATTTTTCATTTTTCGTGTTTTCCCCCCGTGTTTTTCGCCTTCCCCCACTAAATGAGCCTCTGCGGAGGAGAGAGTTACTTGCCCATTTTATTTGCATTCGCTGTCTGTAAATTTCTTTCTTTGTTGTGCTCGTCTCTCGTCTCTGCCCTTTTCAGGAAACTGATTAAAATACATGAGAAAATATAAACTACAGATCATTTCTAAGACAATGTTACTCATTACAGTTCTTTCGCTCATCTGTTGGCTACCTGCCATTATCATGTCGTTAGGCTGTCGTTAGGTAACGTTCGTTTCTCTTTGACCGCATTCGACGAAACCAAACTCAAAATAATTATTTATTTCAAGGTTTTGCAACCTATTCCCGTCGGGGACTTATAATTTTTCTTTGTCCCACGCTCACGACACCTTAATGAAATATGTATGTCACATTTTCACAATCCCAGTATTTTAGAAAAAAATTCTATTAAAACGTATTATAATTGTAATGAGCTTTTTACTATTTTATTTGAGTTTGGACATCAGTTTTAGAAAAAAAATAAAGCTATTTGTTGTATGAGCTGCCTTGTGTTTACGATTTTTTTATATATCAACTATCAGGCCTATTACACCAGTGACTTTGTTATAGAAACTTCATTCAAAGAGCATTTTCACAAAGGGGTACCTCTTATCTACTGCAGCAAATCTTAATTAAAAGCCTTTCGTTGTATTTATCGCCAACGCAGTGTCAACGATTTAGGCTATTAAAAAATGCATGTGGACCAAAGTAGTACTTAATGACAAAATCAGATTTTTTGGTAATCATAAATCAGTACTCTTCAACTCGTCTTGTGGAAACGCATAATCGAAGAAAACATGTCTCCTATAGTCTTTGTCGTCTTTTGCGTCGTGCTTTCAACTGAGTCTATCTTCATTTGCATTGGAAACGCATTTACTATTTTTGTGTTTTGGAAAAAGAGATTCAGTTTACAGCGGACTTATTATCTTCTGCTCGGCCTCACAGTCGCGGATCTACTGGTAGGCGTGGTGGGATTAATATCACTTGCAACCCGGTCGCTTCCGTTTCTTTTCCTTGAGCAAAGCTACGGTAGAAGTACCAACCACAAAAGCAACGTTCTGACAACCTTAGGGTTTTGGTTTTCAATTACTTCTGTGTTTTCTCTCGCCATTATTTCTTTGGAACGCGTTTACGCCGTACTTTGGCCACTGCGTCACAGAACATTGAACACTCGTGTTTATTTTGGCGGTATAGCATTCGTCTGGGCAGCTGGGATCTGCGTGGCAGCGCTATTCTTGTTACCGTCTTATAAACAGGTTGTGGATTCTCGACCTTCCACAATAGCAATCAGTACAACTTTGTTGCTGAGTCTTTCTGTTGTCTGTGCAAGTTACATAATTATGCGTAATCGACTGAAGCGTACTCTTCCCATATTTGACAGTCAAAATAGACGAAATATGGCAAGGAACATAAAACTGTCAAAAACGTTGTTCATAGTTATAGCCTTGTCGCTTATTTGTTGGCTTCCAGCTGTACTGTTGTACACTGTTCTTGATGTGTGTCCTAGATGTATTTTGGAAGTCGTAGCGGTTGTGTTTATAGTAACGGTTTTACATTTGGCCAACTCCGTTGTCAACCCAATCGTGTATAGCTACAGAATGCCCATGTTTAAAGAAGCGTTGAGAACATTGTTGAGAGCTCGAGGACAAAGAGACAATGTACAAGTAGAGTTAGCTCAGTTCTAGGCAAGTCTTATTGTACACTTATACAACATGTAATACGTGTATATCATAGTATGTAATTCCTAGTTTAAAGTTAAAGCTGAAAGTAACGTTCTTCTGTTTTAGGCGGTATCGAAATTCTCGTAAATAACCTAACTTTTCTGTGTTTTCCTGGGGAACCTTTATTAGCGTACGTTACGTTACGTTACGTAAGTACGTTGTTTTATTTTGTTTCTGTTGAAAGATCTTTCATGGTTTTTATAGCCGTGTATGTCGTGTGATAATCAAGATAATAAAATTGCAGACAAATTCAAATTTTCACTTGAATTCTTCGAAATAAAATATCACAACCAAATTTCGAGATACTTATCTGTTTTCACTCCAGGTCTACTGACAAGACCCCAATTACTAAAAATATCGAAGATCCGATACCAGGATTCATTATAAAATTATAAACAGACGCACTCTGGTAAAATTTTTTTAAAATTTATCAGCTTTCGACAGCCAGTCTGTTGTCTTCGACATGTTAACAGGGACTTTAAGATACCTGGACGGCTGACCTCGAGGACGGCTGACCGGAAGTAATTTTTTGCGTGTAGCCTATATTGCGCATGCCCGCTCCACGCACATTGCCGTCCAGCTCCGTCCAGCTGTTGTCGAGGACGTGAGAAGTAGAGTTTTGCCGTCCACCAGTGAACGGGAGTGCTTTTTGTATGATTTCGTTTAAAAATCGCATTATTTTTAATTCTGTTACTTTGTTAGGTGGTCCTTTATGGTATTCTTGGTTTGGTACTGACAAAAAGTTAAGAAGTCAAGTTTTATTTGCGGTTGCGAATATATTTGCTGTGCTTTGCATAAACGCTGATGGCGAAGCCACGTGCGTGAAATTATGAACTTTCTTGCTTGTGTTTCTACAAAAAATTCACTGGAAATTTGTACCCTGTGAATGAAAATAGTGCTTTCTGGTCCCAGACTTTGGGCTTGAAGCGCCAAATGTTTTTCTTCGCATGTTTTAGGCTAAGGAATTATTGATTCACTAACGAAGCCGTCCTCCGTTCACACACGCCGTCTCTTAACGTTGGAAGTTCCCGCCAAGAACGTCGACATCGGCCCAGTCCTCCTCGCGAAATTCTACCGTCCTCGAGGTCAGCCGTCCAGGTATCTTAAAGTCCCTAGCCGTCGAAAGCTAATAATTTAAACAATTTTTTACCAGAGCACGTCTTTTTACAGTTTTATCCCAATTACTGATGGAACCATTTCGACACACCTCGCCATAAGTTATTTACCATGATTTAGATGGAGCATGTAAAGTAGAAAGGTAAACTAGCAGCCTTATTTATAAAGCCGTTAAACCTCCCCGGGATGTCGAACCAAGCCTTCAAAACACAAACACTTTACTCTACTGGAGGTCTAAATAAAGCAAAGTTAAAAAAACGTCAATATAAAAACTATTTTGTCGTCCGTGAAAGGGAGAGGTGGGTGGGTCTCTTCTTGTTGAGATGGTTATTGTTCACTATAAATATAGAAATCCCTGCGACTTCATGACAACTCATCCCTGTTTTACAGATTCAAACTGGTTTCACTTGAGAAGACACATAAGATTGTAACTGTTTGGTATATCTTTACATCAAGGAGCCATGCCAAAGTGCAATCGCTTTTAAGGGGGGTCCTTTTTAACTACCAATTTGTTGCTAAGAAAGATTTCTGACGGTCATTTTTTGGAAACCAAACCTCCTAAAGATAAGATTTTTGCACAACTTTGTTCTATTGACGAGTCCTTGAAGAGATTCAAATCGCGGCCATATTTGACAAGTCACGTGACCGAAATAGGAAAAAAACCCTAAAACTGAAAGGGCTTGTAGATCTGAAAATTAAAATCAATGCCAACAGATAAAGAATGTTCATGTGCTTAATGCTTCGTGCGGTGTTTAGTAAATTCGCATTATTATTAAAGTTATGGCGTAATAAAGACTTGTATTTTCAGACTTTCTTCAGTAGCGCCCCATTCTTACATGTAAATGGTAATTCCATACGAAGGATTATGAAGAAAGATATGTTATCTCTAATTCTTTGAAAAAAATCGGAACTTTACAATATATAAGCCTGTCTTACCTTCACATTTTTACCCCTTTTTGTTTTTCAATTTATTTTAGAAAAGCTTTTGAAATATTTAAGTGTTGACATGGTTTTTGTTTATTCAGTGGAAACCAGTTTTCAGAAAAAATAAATTTTTTTTATTTTATGAGCTGCGTCGTGTTTACGTAATTTTCTCCTGTTATCAACAACAATCCACGAATCTTTTGTTTGAGTCAAAGTTATATGTATAATCTACTTCAGTATATTTTAATTAAAACCTGTAATTGTCTTGTAAATTTAGTGAAAAACGCAAAATCGAAAAAAGAAAGATTACAGCAGAAAAAGAAAAAACTTCGTGGGGTGCCATGAAAAGTTCAAGTAATTTACAACTATGGGTGACGCCGTTAAAGAAATTATGGTGGTTATAGAGGCTTATTATTTATGCTCGAGTAAACTACATAAACACAAGGCAGCTCATACAACAAAAACCCTCTTACTTTGTCCAAAAATTGCTTTCTAATACGTAAATAAAAACGCATGTTAGAATTTAAATTCGTTTTCAATTAGTGACATCTACATTTATTGACTTTACAAAATCTTTATGATAATCATAAATACTCCTAACCTCATCTTACGGCAAACGTCTCATCGAAGAAAACATGTCTCGTACAGTCTTCATCGTCTTTTGTGTCTTGCTTTCAACTGAAACTTTTTTCATTTGCATCGGAAACGCATTTACTATATTCGTGTTTTGGCAAAAGCGATTCAGTTTACAGCGGGCTTATTATCTTCTGCTCAACCTCACAGTCACAGATCTACTGGTAGGAGTGGTGGAGGTTATATCACTTGCAACCCGTTCGGTTCCATTTCTGTTCGAATTCCCTGAACCAAGTAACGGTAGAGATACTTATCATTACAGCTACCTTCTGTCATCTTTAACGATTTTGTTTTCAATTACTTCTGTGTTTTCCCTCGCCGTTATTTCCTTGGAACGCGTTTACGCCGTAGTTTGGCCACTGCGTCACAGAACATTGAACACTCGTGTTTATTTTGGCGGTATCGCATTCGTTTGGGCAGCTGGGATCTTCGTAGCAGGAACGTTCATGTTACCCTTTCTTCAGCAGGTTGTGGATTCTCGTCCTTCTACAATAGCAGTCAACATAACTTTTTTGCTGAGTCTTTCTGTTGTCTGTGCAAGTTACATGATTATACGCAATCGACTAGACCGAACTCTTCCCATATTTGAAAGTCAAAATAGACGAAATATGGCAAGGAACATAAAACTGTCAAAAACGTTGTTCATAGTTATAGCCTTGTCGCTTATTTGTTGGCTTCCAGCTGTAGTGTTGTTTACTGTTATCGATGTGTGTCCTAACTGTATTTTTAAAGTCGAAACAGTTATGTTGACAGCAACGGCTTTACATCTAGCCAACTCTGTTGTCAACCCAATCGTGTATAGCTACAGAATGTCCATGTTCAAGGAAGCGTTAAGAACATTTTTTAGAGCTCGAGGACATGGAGAAAATGTACAAGTAGAGTTAGCCCAGTTCTAGACAAGTCATACCACACTACATGTAATACAAGTTAAAGCTAAGAGAAATAAAGACAATATGGTAATTAATGTACTGGGGTTACGCAGCCATGAGGGTGTCGGTTTGATGTTTTACAATCTTATTAAAACGTGTTTGGCGACAAATAACAGTAAATAATATCCTTGAGTGTTATCTATAAATCACCTATTATAACAATGTTGGAAAGCAAAAATGTTCTTCGTAGAATCATCAATTAAAGCAGTTCAATAAATCCCTGTAAAAATTATGTATACGATATCCCGAATGTAATATAATTTATGTAAATAAAAAAGAACACGAGAGATTTATTTTCTCGCGTCAGCCAGTTTCATATGGTTTGATTTGAGGGGACATGTCAAATTGTGATTGGTCGCTCGTGTCTTGTTGGTGGGACGACAACAGGAAACAGTCTCGTTTTTAAAACGCAGCAGAATATTTTTCATCATCCGTTTACTTGAAATGTTATTTGTATGAATGCAGAGACCATCCTTTCAATAGAAAATCAAAGATCTCTTCGAGATATCGACTTTTTTGCATGAAGTTAGTATGAGTAGAAGGTTTATCCTGGGCATTGTTGTTCGAACATATCATGGAAGAATTCAAACGTCTTTCAGTTCAAGCATTTTTTTTTTATTTTCGCGGAGGAAATGCTGTATTTGTCAGTCGCGACGGCTGGGTGCTTTGCGACCCATATACTTTGGCTTGGTTAAAAATGGTAAACTTTGACGTTTGCCTTTAATCGAAATAGTTGTTTCCTTTCGAGTTAGAAAGATTTCTACTCGGCTTAATGCAGGGTTCCCGATAAAGGTTACGCACGACAGAGTTACCTTTTGTCTCGTCACGCAATCTTAACCCCACATTGAGAAGTAAATTTTCGTTTGGATATTACCAAAAGCCGCTTCTCCTCGCGTTATTCTTTACCTTACGGCAACACATGCCATTTCTAACGACTACATCTCCAGTAAAACAGTTGCTGTTTATTTTTCTAATGGCGATGCATTAACTTCTGAACAGAAGCAAAACCGTTTAGCGTTTACTGCTTCCACCGGAAGTAATTTCACAACAGGCTACAAAAACACTTGTAAATATCACTAAACACATTTAATGATGTTGCAATTCTAAATTGTGCAACTCAGCAGAAATAATCAATTGTCACGAAATGAGTTCCCTTTGGTTAACTATTATCAACGTTTTAGTGTGTGAAAGACTTGTACCAGTACAAATTTGCGTTGTTAATCGTTTTAGGTTAAATTAATATTAGCGCCTAAAGACTTGTACCAGTACAAATTGCGTTCTTAATCGTTTTAAACTTCGCTGCTTTCGAGCCCTGAACCCCTTACATTCTTAATTGGTTATGTGACGTAAGATTTGGGCTACTCACGTTTTTGATTGTTATATAACGTTTGTAAATTTGACAAGTCACGTTTTTTCTACAAGAACGGAAGTGCTGAACCACAACTATAGAGTAACACTTTACAAGTCACGCACTTTGATCACCCACAGCGGAATGTATTCCCTTGAGAAATTAAAACAGTCCCTTGAGAGTTAACAAGAATGTGGTTCCTTCCGGTTCCAGATTACCCCACATAACTGCTATTCTCCTTATTTTTGCTTGTAAACGAGCAAAAAAGTCGAAAAAATGAGAATGAATCCACTTAGATTGAAAAGGGAACATTGATGTAGCACCAGATTTTGCATGGAGAACCTAGCAACATAAATAAGTTTCAAATGCTTGTCTTTTTTTCAGAGTTAGGAATATTTTCCCCGTGCTATACTCTTTATTCTTTGTACTATTTCAGAAAAGCAATATTTCCCAGAAACATGTTTAGAAGAGCTAAGTTTAATTGTTTTTAGGAAAATTAAAAACTTTCGAATTCTATTGTGTTAGCTGCCTTTTGCTTACCTACTCTGTGGCCTATCTGTCATGTACATGCAAATTGACTTAGAAAGCACAGGCACCTTTTACACTTTTGTGTTTTGGAAAAGGAGATAGATTACAGCGAAGGGACGAGAACTTCGATGTGCGGTCGGAGGAAGAGTTTGTTATTTTCACATATTTCACATACAAGTGACTTCGTTATAGAAGGTGAATTTGCACATGCGCGTTTCACACTGTTTCTGCTCTGAGTTCAGACAGAGGGTGATTATCTCACTCAGCTAAACAAGTCAACTTCAAAGAAACCTAAACCCTTAAAAATGGAAATTACAACAGTAGTCATATTTTGCGTGGTTTACTTCATTGAAGCAATTTTAACTATTTCGGGTAACATTTTTACAATCTTCGTTTTCTGGAAGCACCGAGTCGAATTAAAACGTGCGTCGTATCTTCTTGTGAGCTTAGCGTTCGCTGATCTCTTGGTGGCAATCAGCATGTCGTGGACTTTAAGCAGCATCGTGAAAATTGCGATTAAAGAGATAGATGAAAGGCTACTCGGATGGAGTTCACCAGGGGTTGTCATTCTTATCAGCTGGGACTTGTTTTGCGAAGCATCATCACTTCTTAATTTGCTGGTTATATCACTGGAGCGTCTTTATGCAGTTCGTTCGCCTTTCCGTCATCGTACATTAACCACAAGAAGCTATATCTACGCTCTGGCATTTGTGTGGGTGTTTGCCGGACTTGTGTTTCTATTACACTTAGCGTTCCTCATCGATTCTCGTGGCGACATTTCTATTCTTGTCACAAGTCCATTTCTCTTGGTTGTTTTAGTTATCATCTGTGTAGCATATATTCTCATTTGTCTACAAACTCGTCAGACTTGTCCTGAAGCAGGCAGAAACGAGAGACGAGCACAGCAAAACAAGAAATTAACGAAGACATTGTTAATCGTTACAGTTCTTTCTCTCATCTGTTGGCTGCCTGCTATTATCTTGTCGCTTTGGATCAGTTCATCTGTGATTGTCGACTTTCTTTACACTAACAATATTATTCGTATTATAAAGATTTTGCAATACGCAAACTCTATTGTTAATCCTATAGTTTACGCCTTTCGGATGCCACTGTTTAAGTCAGAAATCAAGAAATTATTTTCTAAACGTAATCACGATGGGAATAGTAACCAAAAGAGAGTGACTGTCTGCAAGCAAAGCAGAGTGGATAATAATTTACAATATTTTAATACCAAACTATAAGATCTTCATACAGTTAAAGCCTGGTTTTCACTAGCGACGCAAGCACAAGCGCGATCACGCAAAAAGAACAAATTTTAATCCCTGGTATGCAATGCGCTTGTGCTTTTGTTTAAGTCGAAGCCGTTTTCACGGAGAAATAAGAGCTGTTATCCTTGCGCTTGTGCTTGCGCTTGTGCTTGCGCTTGTGCTTGCCGGCGTCGCTAGTGAAAACCAGGATTAATAGTGTCTTACACAAAGACAGTCTCTCAGTTCAACAGTCTTTACAATCTCACCATGGAAGTGAAAGACTATCAGTAGAATTTAGCACTAGTACAATGTTCTTGATTCTGATTTAAGACCATTTAATTTAACTTTTTATGGATCGAAACTTTATGGAAAGTAAAAAGTTTTTTTCCAAAATCCAAATGTCAAATATCTCACTATTATTTTAGTTTAACGTATTTTCATTTTTTTTATATATATTTGTAATGATCTACTTGACTACGTATTGAAATTGACGGATCAGATTTTTTCGTTTTTTACTCGTGAATGTAATGAAACGAGTATGGTTATGGAAAGTGATATGCAAATTTTCACTCGGTCGGTCGGTCGATGGGCTGTTAACTTTAATTTATGAATAATAATTTATGCATTAAATTATGGGCTGTTAACTTTAATTTATGAATAATAATTTATGCATTAAATTATAAATTAATTTTCCTTGTTTTTTTTTTTTGAAACTTTTTGTTTCACACTTCTGAGGTTTGAACCGGCGACTCCTAACATCAACTATGGTTTTGAAGACCAAACCCCTAACCGCTCGACCACTTGGGCGAACTAATCATTTGGGTTGAAAATTAGCATATAGCATATACCGTAGGTTCAAAGTTTAATGGCTTGTATGTATAAAAGCTTCTTCGAATGGCTCGACTTATAGCTCTTAAGAATTTCACATGACAAATAGAAGAAATAATCTTAGAGAAAATATGAAAATCTTCGAAGCACTGAACTGATATTCCGTGTTTTGATGGAATTTATTAGATTTTCCAGGCACGAACTGTGGACTGCGACTGTGTTGGGTATTAAAAGGTTGATTTCAGGACAATTGTATGAATAAAGTCCAATTTTAGCAGTCTTTGAATGTTTTATAGTTCCAAGCGTATTGTATGATAATCGATAGTCATGATACGTAAATAATTTATCGTAAAAAAGCTCGCCAAACTGACGAATTTTGTTGCCTTTTAATAATATACTGTATAGTACTTGATTTGCATCTCTAATAGATTCATAAAAAAGGGAGAAAGAAAAAAAAGACGTCGTATAAAATTGTAAAATAGATTGTCGTAAAAAAAAAATAAATAATCGTCCCCGCTGAGAATCGAACCCGGGTCGCTGGACTGGAGGGCCAACGCATTACCACTACACAACGCATAAGCAAGCTTACACTTTATGGTAGAAATTAGTGTTATATAACGAAGGCTTTTGAATGGATTACCCGCGTCCGCTGTAAACACAAGGAACCAACGTGATCATATCTCCCTTCAAACAACTTCTATACTAACATGCCGCTCACAAAAGGACAGAATCATTTCATAGCTCTACACCAATACATTTAGTATTCTCATTCACGAGTGAGCTAACAAAGCGCCTTTGATCTTGGGAACTGTAAAGTACATTAATGAAGGTGACAGAGAGAGAGAGTTAATTAAAAACTCTATATCTAGAGATAAAAAACTCGTGTACGGTCAAGACAACCAGCGTCTTCAAAGAATACTTGATTGAGCCATCCTGATTGGTCAAAAAACTATTTTGATAGCTCTCATGGGAAATACAAAGGAATCCTCCAACCCCCCCCCCCCCACCCCCACCCAAAAAAAAAAAAAAAAAAAAAAAAAAACACGCGAGGCATTTCAGCATTTTAAATTAAAAATCCTACTCTAAATTACTTTTCTTTATGTTCTCCAAATGTGGTTTTCACTGACTCATCACCATGTAATAATGAATCAGCACAACATATAAAGCATATTACTTATTTGCATCATAATAGCTCTAGCGCTTTGCCGCAGAAATTGCTTTTATTATATAATTAGTTTCTTCATTTACAAAACCGTGTATACATTGTCAAATAAATGTTTTCAAATAATAAATAAAAGCTTTTCGGTGGCGCAGAGTTAAATTTAGTCAATAACGTCAAAGTAAAATCGTCAGTCTAGCTGTCAAAGAATTGCCGTTTAATTAACTTCTCAAGAAATGTTTATTTGTAGAGTAATTTCAGTCGGGGGAACAAGTGTCAGTTGATGGCGACATCACTTCACCGAGGAGTGACTGAGACCGCGGTTTTCGTCATAGAGGTCACTAAGCAACATGACGTATTTGTACGCGCAATTGTTTTCGGAACACTCGTGAGCGCTTGCGCTAGTTTTTGATTGGATGAAATAATTCGGAAACTCTTCGATTGCTTCAACGAAGATTTGCCAAAACTGGCACTTAGGCACTGTTTACACGGACACGGTTTCATTTGTAACCGCATCGAAAGCGATGCGGTTACGCCTTTCGTTTACACGGCACCGATCGAGACCACTACTGTAACCGGGTCGTTTTGAAAACGCTGTCAAAAGTGGAGCGTTTTCAAAACGATACGGTTTCGTTGTCGTGTAAACGGTCAAAAACGGCGAAACCGCATCGATTTGAAAACGGCCATGTATTTTGGCACGAACTGGCTGGCTTGCGATGGGTAAAACATGGTGAAACAAGCATAGAGAGCAGCGCTTGCTTATACAATCACATTCGAAAACAGTCTTTTAGAATCGTAAAATAGGCTCCGTGTAAACACTTCGAAACCGTGTCGTTTTCGATGCGGTTTCGAGGTCATGAAACCGTGTCGATTGATAACCGTGTCCGTGTAAACGTAGCCTTATTCCCCCGACTGATTTAATAATAAACTTAACATCGGAATGCTTTTTGGAGTTTTTTAACCGATTTCAGACACACAGGCATTCAGAAGTAAGGAATAAACGTTTCAGGTCTTAATTCTCACCCAGACACATATAGAAAGGAATTACTTAGGAAAGCACATCGGGGATTGAATATAACAACAAATGAACTCCTCAGTTCCCAGTCAGCAGAAACGGAGGCCGGATACGAAAAAGAATTGAAAAGTGTCACTGGTATATAATTTAAAAGTTGAAAGCAAACTTTATTTACTAAAACTTTATTAAGGTTTTGTTTCTGTCCAATAAGTGACAGCGCAATTATTTGTCTCGTAAACAAGGTTTATACCGGTAGTATTATAACTGGAGATAGAACACAATTTCTTTGTATATTCCTCATCTAACATTAGAAATGTAAGGTAAAGTGGAGTTCAAAATTAAATACTAATTAAGTACGTATTTTCAACGTTCTAAAAAATTCTAACGAACTAACCGGAGCTTGAAAGTACCTGAAATACTAAGAATGCGGCCGAACATTAATTTCAACGCCATGAAATCTTTCATTTTGAGATCCGACACTCAATGTCAATACCCTCCTAGTTACCTTTATATCCGATGGTGTTCGTTCTTTTTCAATCCATTTTAGTAAGTTCTTGCGATAATACAGATTTAACTGTTAGGAATTGTCTTTTCATTAAGCACAACTATTGGCAAAGCTGGATTTTTTCTTACAGTAGGCTTTAGGCCCTAGGTTACCCCTATTATTTCTTGAAATCCTTTTTGGTATTAATTTTCCGAGGGGTTCTTTAAAAATGGGCATCCTAAAGCTATAAATAACTGGATTGACAATAGAACTGGTGATATTGCAAAGTGCACCACTGTAAAGAACAGCCATTGGGATGAAGTATCCACCAACAAAAGCTATAAAGTGCAGCACGCTTCCTGGAAGCCAACAGACAAATGACGCAACAATGACAATAAACAGAGTTTTCGAAAGTCTCATGTTTCGTGCTTCATCGTGTCGTCCATTTTGATGAATGGCGGGAACTCTGCAATGGAGTTTTTTTCGAAAACTCAAATAGCTTGCACAGATTATTATAAGAGAAACAATGATCATTGAAAAGACTATAATCTGACTGGTAAAGTAACTCCACACGTTGAATATATTTAGTAGAAAGGTAACACCCACAACCATTCCAGCTGCCCAGACAACAACGAGGCTGCAAACATAGCATTTGTTGCTGGTGACTCGATGGCGAAGCGGCATTATCACGGCATAAGCACGCTCCATGGAGATGAGGGCAAGGCAGAACAACGATAAACACGAAAACATTGTTGCAAGTGTGGCTCCAATGTTGTCATGGGGCGATATCAGAAGCCAAATGCATAGGAAGCATTGCTACTGCAACTGGTTCTGTAAGTCCTACAAGGAGATCTGCGACAGCTAAGTTTATGAGAAGAAACGACGTTCGCTTCAGGCGTCTTCGGTTAGTCCAGAAAACGTAAATGGTAAAAGCATTTCCGATTAAAATGAATACACATTCAATAGAAATAATACTGCAGAAAACGATGACCGCAGCGTTTGACATTTTTATGTTGGTATTTTTTTTTTGAGCGATTGCCTTTGGCAGACCCGTCAGATGATATCTTAGTACTTCGTCGAAATTGACAGCGGCGTCAATAGCGTGTGCTGCAATATTGATTCCGCTTTCTAGAGTTAAGTGTCATGGTCAGAAAAAATCAAAGAAATTTTGGCCACAGCCAAAAACTCATACTTTGTCAGTTTGAGGGCCTAGGTATGTAACTGAAAGATGTGAAGTTAGTTTTTCGAAATATTCAAATTTACGGCAGAAAACCACGAATAACGATAATCGTACCGGAAGCTCAAATTTCACTTCTCGACAATCCGAAATTTCACGCTTTTCAGCTTCTTGCTACCCAGACGTTTCAACCGCTGTAAATCTTTCCTTACCTTAGTTGCATAGACTGACTCTTCCTTTATTGAAATATAGTTAGTATTTTTATCTCTGATTATTTCTGAGCCAGCTGAGCCTCGATTAAGTAGACACATTTTTCTCATTTAGGAAAAAGGCTTAAATAATCCAAATTCAGTGAGGAAAAAAGCTGACCGGTAGTGCTTCAAATCTTCTGATATTTTAGCCAAAGAGAGTCCAGTCGTTGAATTGTAGGTTTATGGTTTCAAAAGTGTAGGATCTAGTAGCAGTTTTTAACAAAGGTCGATCAAAGGTCGACAAAATTACAATTCCGCGGCTTTGAAAAGAACAACTGAAACACGTGACACGAAACATGCAATAGAGTAATTTGTATATTTTTTGGGCAAAGACAACACGGTAAAATTAGCTTTGAAGTTTTATACGTTTCAGACTTTAGAAAAATAGTATTTATCCTAAAGATTGCCTACAATAGAAGAAATACCAAAAATAACAGCACTTGAACTCTCCCTGATGTTCGTCACGCACGAGCGACTTGGAGCGGCGAATGACAAAAATATTTTCCATTGATTCAAAGTAAGTCATATTCTGAAATAAGAAAAATCTATTTTCTTTAAACTTTGCCCACCAATCTGTCTTAACTAAAAAACGAAACAGCTTTCATATTTGCAAATATCGCAAGAAATATTTTTTTTAAGAATTACATTCAATTGGACCACGACCGGCCTATTTTTAGCAATGGCGACAACTGAAAATAGGAAAAAACGTCGAGTCACCGCTTCGAAAATTTATGCTCCAATTTTAGGAATTGTCTTTAGTTAACTCTCCTGGAATAAATTGGACCTTTATCTGTATAAAGCACGCAATTTTGGTTCGTTAAAAAGAAACAAACAATACGGAATATTTTTGATTTAAAGTGTACTTGGCCATCTGACGCCAACGGCTCAAAAAAATTGCACATTTTCAACGGGTCATTGCGCAAAAGTCCAACTACTTCCGCATTACATTTGTTTCCATACCAACTAAAAAGAAGTCAAAGAGTATGGAAATGGAAAAATATGTTGTGGTTTAAGCGAGCTTTTAGTGCAACCAGGCGGCAACTTGGCTTATGTTGCGAACATGTTTTGTTTACATTGCAACAGCGGGCAGTTGCTAACGCGAAACCAATTTAGCATAAACAACACAATATTTCGTAAAAATTGTAACCTTACAAAACTTTATATCCGCTCACACAATAAAACATCATTTAAAACTCGAAAACCTTAGCAGCTAGCGAGTCAGCAAAAAAAATACTGTCGCCTACCTGCAATCCGGTGAGACAACAAAATTCATTGTCAGGTCCGCCATGGCCATGTTATTGGATTCCACATTTCTTTCTGGTTTTCGTCAACCATAGTATCCGCAGAAAGATTCAAACGGTAAACATAACACACATAACATAACATTGAACATACCACATGATTGTGATAACTTAAACAAATGAAAGAAAGTTGCGGGCAACACATCCCAAGAAATCAAGCGATCACAACAGATCGGCTTGAACAGTTGATTGAAAGTTGCGTCACGCAATCTAACCTGAATCCAACTGCCTTATGGGCGAACTGAATAATTATTGTCCAAGAATCGGACTGTCCAAAACATCGGCTCTAAATATTTTTAACAGATGTATATGTCCTCGTGTGCACCATTTTGGTATGTTTATTAGAAACGAAGCTTACGTATTAAGCTGAAAACGTATTTAGCTAAAAGAAAACTCAAACAGTCCTATTCGCGGACGGGTTTTTTCATTCCCCGGTTGGGCGGGTTCGTTAAGGGGAGGGGGGGGGTGTAATAGAGCTCAATTGACCTCATCATCTATTCCTTCTTACGGAGACAGAAGTAGGGTGGAAATTATCAGAAGGATAGAAAAACCCTGCACATTTTCTGGCCACACTAAAAATATAGCCAACGAAAAAGTGAACAAGACATTTTTGCCTAGAAAAATTTTCCACTCAGCCATTAAAGGAAATCTATAAGCTTATACTACTGTAATGTGAGATACGTTTACAAACCTGATCTTGTCGGCCATGTGTACATTTAGCACATCTCTGCTTCTAATGGCTTTTTTATCACCACGGTGAGTGGGATATTAGAAAGGCCCGTGCTGTTTTGAATATTTCCTATGAAAAACTAGAATGGCGATGCTTGGGACTTATATAATTTCGCCTTTCTTTGATGAAGACAATCCAAATACACCTGCTCTTGCAAAAACTAGTTCGTGCTCTAACAGAAATGCCACGAAATTAAATGGTTTGCTATAAGATCATTGCAGTCTCCAAGACGAACGAGCTCGGTTATCCCCTTCGATTGCCGCAACTTCCTCTATACTATGAAGTGTGAAACAAAAAGCGCAACTCGTCCATTTGTTTTGTAAGTTGATAATGCTTCGCGAGAACAACAACAAAGTATGAATGACAAGTGCGTGGCGGCGTGGTTTGTAAAGACTTATTTTTGTTCCACTTTTTATTTATTTCTTACTTACCTTTATCGTTTACTAGAACAATTTATTATTTTGAAAAAGCGCGTTTTTTTGTATTTGAAAAGCGAGCCTAAAATTTCAAATTTGGAAGCATCCAGATGTAGATGTACAGGAAGTGGTCGAAAACAAGAAATCAAACAAATACGTCGGTCAAAAATATTTACAGCCCATATTTTGGACAGTCCGATTCTTGGACAATAATTATTCAGTTCGCCCATAAGGCAGTTGGATTCAGGTTAGATTGCGTGACGCAACTTTCAATCAACTGTTCAAGCCGATCTGTTGTGATCGCTTGATTTCTTGGGATGTGTTGCCCGCAACTTTCTTTCATTTGTTTAAGTTATCACAATCATGTGGTATGTTCAATGTTATGTTATGTGTGTTATGTTTACCGTTTGAAACTTTCTGCGGATACTATGGTTGACGAAAACCAGAAAGAAATGTGGAATCCAATAACATGGCCATGGCGGACCTGACAATGAATTTTGTTGTCTCACCGGATTGCAGGTAGGCGACAGTATTTTTTTTTGGCTGACTCGCTAGCTGCTAAGGTATTCGAGTTTTAAATGATGTTTTATTGTGTGAGCTGATATAAAGTTTTGTAAAGTTACAATGTTTACGAAATATTGTGTTGTTTATGCTAAATTCTTTTCGCTTGAGCAACTGCCCGCTGTTGCAATGTAAACAAAACATGTTCGCAACATAAGCCAAGTTGCCGCCTGGTTGCACTAAAAGCTCGCTTAAACCACAACATATTTTTCCATTTCCATACTCTTTGACTTCTTCTTAGTTGGTATGGAAACAAATGTAATGCGGAAGTAGTTGGACTTTTGCGCAGTGATCCGTTGAAAATGTGCCATTTTTTTGAGCCGTTCGCGTCAATGGCCAAGTAGACTTCAAATCAAAAATATTTCGTATTAATAGTTTCTTTTAAACGAATCAAAATTGCGTGCTTTATACAGATAAAGGTCCAATTTATTCCAGGAGAGTTAACTAAAGACAATTCCTAAAATTGGAGCATAAATTTTCGAAGCGGTGACTCGACGTTTTTTCCTATTTTCAGTTGTCGCCATTGCTAAAAATAGGCCGGTCGTGGTCCAATTGAATGTAATTCTTAAAAAAATATTTCTTGCGATATTTGCAAATATGAAAGCTGTTTCGTTTTTTAGTTAAGACAGATTGGTGGGCAAAGTTTAAAGAAAATAGATTTTTCTTATTTCAGAATATGACTTACTTTGAATCAATGGAAAATATTTTTGTCATTCGCCGCTCCAAGTCGCTCGTGCGTGATGAACATCAGGGAGAGTTCAAGTGCTGTTATTTTTGGTATTTCTTCTATTGTAGGCAATCTTTAGGATAAATACTATTTTTCTAAAGTCTGAAACGTATAAAACTTCAAAGCTAATTTTACCGTGCTGTCTTTGCCCAAAAAATATACAAATTACTCTATTGCATGTTTCGTGTCACGTGTTTCAGTTGTTCTTTTCAAAGCCGCGGAATTGTAATTTTGTCGACCTTTGATCGACCTTTGTTAAAAACTGCTACTAGATCCTACACTTTTGAAACCATAAACCTAAAATTCAACGACTGGACTCTCTTTGGCTAAAATATCAGAAGATTTGAAGCATTACCGGTCAGCTTTTTTCCTCACTGAATTTGGATTATTTTAGCCTTTTTCCTAAATGAGAAAAATGTGTCTACTTAATCGAGGCTCAGCTGGCTCAGAAATAATCAGAGATAAAAATACTAACTTTATTTCAATAAAGGAAGAGTCAATCTATGCAACTAAGGTAAGGAAAGATTTACAGCGGTTGAAACGTCTGGGTAGCAAGAAGCTGAAGAGCGTGAAATTTCGGATTGTCGAGAAGTGAAATTTGAGCTTCCGGTACGATTACCGTTATTTGTGGTTTTCTGCCGTAAAATTGAATATTTCGAAAAACTAACTTCATATCTTTCAGTTACATACCTAGGCCTACAAATTGACAAAGTATGAGTTTTTGGACTGTGGCCAAAATTTCTTTGATTTCTTTGATTTTTTCTGACCATGACACTTAATGAGCTAGTGGAAAACCTCCTGTTTACAATCTGAGATAATTTATTCGTCGAAATTATCAGAAGCGTCAATAGGTGTGCTGCAACATTGGTGCCGCTTTCTAAAGTCAATGGGATAAACACCCTCCGTTTACAATGGGAGATAACTTATTCGTCGAAATTGACAGCGGCTTCATAATAAAGTAAGCTGCAATATTGATGCCGCTTTTTACTCGTGAATGTAATGAAACGAGTATGGTTATGGAAAGTGATATGCAAATTTTCACTCGGTCAGTCGGTCGATGGGCTGTTAACTTTAATTTATGAATAATAATTTATGCTTTAAATTATAAATTAATTTTCCTTGTTTTTTTTTAACTTTTTGTTTTACCCCTCTGAGGTTTGAACCGGCGACTCCTAACATCAACTATGGTTTTGAAGACCAAACGCCTAACCGCTAGACCACTTCGACTTGCGTGTCATTTGGGCTGAAAATTAGCATATAGGTTTCTTTGTAATGTTCTTATCCCGCTGACCGATACCGTAGGTTCAAAGTTTAATGGCTTGTATGTATAAAACCTATTCGAATTGCTCGATTTATAGCTCTTAAGAATTTCACATGTCAAATAGAAGAAATAATCTTAGAGAAAATATGAAAATCTTCGAAGCACTAGTGATATTCCGTGTTTTCATGAAATTTTTAGATTTTGCAGGCACGAACTGTGGACTGTGACTGTGTTGGGTATTAAAAGGTTGATTTCAGGACAATTGTATGAATAAAGTCCAATTTTAGCAGTCTCTGAATGTTTTATAGTTCCAAGCGTATTGTACGATAATCGATAGTCATGATACGTAAATAATTTTTCAAAAAAAGCTCGCCAAACTAACGAATTTTGTTGCCTTTTAATAATATACTGTATAGTACTTGATTTGCATCTCTAATAGATTCATAAAAAAGGAGAAAGAAAAAAAGACGTCGTATAAAATTGTAAAATAGATTGTCGTAAAAAAAAATGAATGGATTACCCGCGTCCGCTGTAAACACAAGGAACCAACGTGATCATATCTCCCTTCAAACAACTTCTATACTAACATGCCGCTCACAAAAAGACAGAATCATTTCATAGCTCTACACCAATACATTTAGTATTCTCATTCACGAGTGGGCTAACAAGCACCTTTGATTAGAGTCAATGAGATGAGCACCTTCTGTTTACAATCGGACTGAGAACCAAATTACAGGTGTACTTTAATAAATGAAGGATCAATAATGTGACATGCCGTACGGGGTATGTATTATCATAACTTTTATCACATTCAATTACGGCTCAGTAAGAATAACCTTAATGAAAGGTTCTAACATCCCGTCCGATTGTAAACAGGAGGTTATTCATCTCATTTCCTTTAGTAAATGGCATCAATATAACAGCACACGCTGTTGACACCGCTAGCAATTTCGACGAATAAGTTGTCATCAGTTTTCTATAGGCTATCGTTGATATAAGCAACATAACAACTTAGATCAATTATGCGACACCTAAAAGTACGGGGAAATGTCTTATCGCCTTTATTTTTATGCACTTAACACTGACGGTCGACGGATGGCCTCATCCTGTCCGATTGTAAACAGGAGTTGTTCATCTCATTGACTCTAGAAAGCGGCGGGATTGCAGTATACCTTATTGACTCGGACGCTTCTGACAATTTCGACGAATAAGTTAACTCCGATTGTCAACAGGAGGTTTTTTATCTAGCTCATTGACTCTAGAAAGCAGGGATCAATATTGAAGCACACGCTATTGCAGGCAATCGCTGAAAACAAAAACCAACATTACAACCTACAACTTGTAAAATGTCAAACGCTGCGGCCATAGTTTTCTGCAGTATTATTTCCATTGAATGCGTATTCATTTTAATTGGAAATGCTTTTACCATTTACGTTTTCTGGACTAACCGAAGACGCCTGAAGCGAACGTCGTGTCTTCTCATAAACTTAGCTGTCGCAGATCTCCTTGTAGGACTTACAGAACCAGTTGCAGTAGCAATGCTTCCTATGCACTTTGAAGAAGACAAGCTCTTGCTATCGACCCATGACAACATTGGAGCCACACTTGCAACAACGTTTTCATGTTTATCATTGTTCTCCCTTGCCCTTATCTCCATGGAACGTGCTTATGCCGTGATTATGCCGCTTCGCCATCGAGTCACCAGCAACAAATGCTATGTTTGCAGCCTCGTCATTGTCTGGGCAGCTGGAATGGTTGTGGGTGTAACCTTTCTATTTAACCTTGTCAACGTGTGGAGTTACTTTACCAGTCAGATTATAGTCTTTTCAATGATTATTGTTTCTCTAATAATAATCTGTGCAAGCTATTTGAGTATTCGAAAAAAACTCCATTGCAGAGTTCCTGCCATTCATCAAAATGGACGAAATGATGAAGAACGAAACATGAGACTTTCGAAAACTCTGTTTATTGTAATAGTTGCGTCATTTGTTTGTTGGCTTCCAGGAAGTGTGCTGCACTTTGTAGCTTTTGTTGGTGGATATTTTATTCCAATGGCTGTTCTCTACAGTGGTGCACTTTGCAATATCACCAGTTCTATTGTCAATCCAGTTATTTATAGCTTTAGGATGCCCATTTTTAAAGAACCCCTTGGAAAATTAATACCAAAAAGGATTTCAAGAAATAATAGGGGTAACGTAGGGCCTAGAGCCTACTGTAAGAATAATTCAGCTTTGCCAATAGTTGTGCTTAATGTAAAGACAATTCCTAACAGTTAAATCTGTATTATCGCAAGAACGTATTAAAATGGATTGAATAAGAACGAACGCCATCGAATAATCGAGCAATATAGAGGTAACAAAGAGGATATTGACATTGAGTGTCGGATTAAAAAATGTAAGATTTAATCGCGTTCAGAATAATGTTCAAAAAATTATATATAAGGGAAAACCGACCTTGCCACATTCTTAGTTCTTCTGGTACTTTCAAGCTCTGGTTAGTAGTTCGTTAGAACTTTTTTCGTCGGTAAACTATTCTTACTACAACAGTGAGAAAATTAGAACGTTGAAAATAGTTATTTTATTTAATTTGTATTTAATTTTGTACTCCACTTTACCTTATGTTCCTAATGTTAGATGACCAATGCAAAGAAATTTTGTTCTATCTCCAATTATAACACTACCGGTATTAAGCTTGACTGTTTATGAGTCAAATAATTTAGCTGTCACTTATCCGACAGAAATATAACTTTAATAAAGTTTAAGTAAATAAAGTTTGCTTTCAACTTTTTAATTATATATTAGTGACACTTTTAAACGCTTTCTCGTATCCGGCTTCCTTATCTTACTAGGAACTTCATTAGTTTTTTTTTATTCAATCCCTGATTTATTTCTCTTCTCTCTCTTATTTCTCTATACATACTTAAAAGAATCCCGGTACGTAATTGCTTCCTGAAAATGAATTGGAAAACGTTTCTATTACCATATGGTCCATATTTCTATCTTAGTGGGACATATAAATGAAATTTTATTAAATTGAAGAACTAACTGTGCTATTGTTAATTCATTTTCTTTATCTTTTAAATTCATCATGACTTTAATTTATAATTAAAAATCAAATTAATAAAGTGTAAAAAGTCCGGAAAAAAGGACTTATGCAGCAAAAAAGTTGAAACTCGCTTTGTACGGAATACAGCTTTTTCACTCTTACAAAAAAGAAATGTCGAGGACAATTCTAATATTATTTTGTTTTCTTATCTCAACTGAAATCCTCATCGTCTGTATCGGTAATGCTTTGACCATTTTTGTTTTCTGGAGTCAGCGTTCTAGTCTCAGGCGAAGTTGCTATCTTTTACTGAACCTCTCAATTGCCGATCTGTTGGTGGGTGTAGCAAAACCCATATCGTTCTTTATGAAAACAATTCCTTCTGTTCAGCAATTGCAGGTGAAAACACTGACCTTCGATGATATCTACACTCGCTACCTTTTGGCAGGCTTCAACATCTTATGTTCATTTTCTTCAGTAATCTGCCTTTCTGTTATTTCTTTGGAAAGAGCTTTCGCCATGTTTCGTCCATTTCTGCACAGAACAACAAGCACAAAAGTGTACCTTTGCAGTATTGCATTCATTTGGCTAGCTGCGGCGTGTGTTACTGTTGTTTATGCGCTGCCAGCTCTCAAGGTTCTCAGTACGATGCATTCAACTATGGTGTTGAACGCCGTTGCTTTGTTGTGCCTCATGGTTGTTTGCACGACTTCCATTATGTTACGTTTTCGCTTAAATACACGCGGAAGTCACCAAAGCCGGATTATGCAACAGAACATAAAACTTTCTAAAACATTGTTCATAGTTATAGGTTTGTCATTTGCTTTTTGGTTTCCAGGTATAGTGGTGAACAGTGTGATGGAGTTCTGCTTTGAATGTGTTCCCCTAGAACTTATGATGATAGGAATTGTTCTGCTTTTGGGTAATTCTATTGTCAATCCTGTTGTGTATAGTTGTAGGATGCCGATGTTTAAGACAGCTTTGAAAAGATTACTTAAAAGGCGCCGTCAAGCAAACATAGAGTTAGCTCGGTTCTAAGGCAGGGGCGTCGAATGGTAAATTCGAGACTTTGTGAGATGGCGAGACTGATATCTTTTCTCTGAGCCCGAGACTTTCTTAGCCCTTAAAACGAAATTGAGACTCCGAAAAGGCGTTTTAGAAAATTCAGGACGACAAGACTCCTGAAATTTTGCTAAAATTCTGCGAAGATTATTCATCTCCCCTTAAGGTGGTTCGCTCAAAACCGTACTAGATCGAGTGAAGAAATTAAAAACAAATAATTTAATTTGTCAAATACTGTTAACTGAGCCAAATACTGTAAAAACAATTTGTAAAGGATTTTCATTGTCATCAAGTCAGCATAAGATTTTTTAAAACATTGAAAAAGCTCGGAATTGAGCGAAATCAGTTGAAGACGTGAAGTTCTATTGTATTTGTAATTTATACTTACATGTAATAATTTCCATTTCCCTACTGGTTTCGACTAGTTCCTAGTATTTGTATAGTAAAACAAGTACGTGTAGATAGAGAGGGAAGGCTTATTAACGAGCTTGTTAGATTTTAATGAATGAAACATTCAGATTTTAAGAATTGATTTTAAGATTTTAATGAATGAAATTTAAATATTGTAAATTATAAATTATAAATTGTTAACTTTGAAACTTTTTACCATCATTGTAATCTAATGTAATACTTTTGGTAATTTACAGTCGTTCCCTTAAAACTGTGAACACCAGAGAAAAGTTCTGGAATGTTTATTGTTTCGCCACCAATCAGATGTGAGAAGAAACCGCAAAAGATAACCGTCAAATCGCAGCATGGATTAGTCACGACTTGACACGGAACAAAAAGCTGGCTTTTTTCTTCCAGGACAAATCTTCAATTTTACCGTTTTTTAAATACTAAAATTGTTCTTTTTCTATTTAAGCTTTAAGCTATTTAAGCTTTTCTCTGGTGTTCACGGTTTTACGGGAAAGACTGTAAATTGTATTATTTTTATGATAAATCAACATCTTATTTCGATCTAAGTGCATGTGCTTTCCTGAGTGATTTCTTTCTATATGTCTAGGTGAGAATTTTGACCTGAAACGTTTATTCCTTATTTCGCAATGCCTGCGTGTCTGAAATCGGTATAAAAACTCGAACAAGCATTCCGTTGATCTAAGTTTATTAAATTACTCTACAAATAAACATTTCTTGAAAAGTTAAATTAAAATTAATTTAAATTAAATTAAATTGATTTTCTTGACGTGCTTACATTAATTAAACTCTGCGCCACCGAAAGACTTTTATTTATCGAAAACATTTATTTAGCAATGTATACGCGGTTCCGTAAATGAAGTGAAATCAATTTCTGCGACAAGGGCGCGAGAGTATTATGATGCAAATAAATAATAAAAAGAATATTAAAACGCAGCAGATGTTCTCGTATGCTTTATCTGTTGAGCTGATATGTTATTACACGGTGAGTCAGTGAAAATCATACAAACGTGCTCAAGTTTTGGGAGAACAAACAAAAATGATCGATTTAGAGTAGGATTTTTAACTTAAAATGCTGAAATGCCTCGCCAAACTTTACTCTCTGTTTTACCGTTTTTTTTTTGGTTTGGAGGATGCGTGCGTTTGTATTTCCATGGGAGCTATTGAAATGGTTTTTGACCAATCAGGATGGCTCAATTAAATCTTCTATGAAGACGCTGGCTGTATTGACCGTACACGAGCGCTTTATCTCTAGATATCGAGTTTTCCCTCTCTCAGCTCCATTAATGTACTTTTACTTCCCAAGAAAAAGCGATAAAAATTTGATGCGTCAATATCAATGCGTTGTCAGTAGACCGTCACAAATATAACAAAAAACTGAAATTATCTTAAACTAAAATAAATATATGCAATCAGTGAGATATTTAATATTTTTTTGAAAAAAAAAACCTTATTACTTTCAATAAAGTCTTGATCCACAAGAAGAAATAAATGGTCTTAAATCAGAAGTAAGAACATTATGCTAGTGCTTAATTCTACTGATAATTTTTTCACCTTTTCTGAGGGCCACAAGTCCATCGGTTTTATTACTGTCCAGTGCTACTCTCATAAAATAAAGACTTACTTACTTACTACTTATTTACTAACTTACTTACTTCCATGGCGAGATTGTAAAGACTGTTAAACTAATGGACTGTCTTTGTGTAAGACCAGAAACTGGCAAGACACTATTAACTGTATGGAGATCTTAAAGTTTGGTATCAAAATGTTGTAAATTATTACCCACTCTCGTTTGCTTGCAGACAGTTATTCTCTCTTGGTTACTATTCGCATCGTGATTACGTTTAGAAAATAATTTCTTGATTTCTGACTTAAACAGTGGCATCCGAAAGGCGTAAACTATAGGATTAACAATAGAGTTGGCGTATTGGAAAATCTTTATAATACGAATTACATTGTTAGTGTAAAGAGTGTCGACAATCACAGATGAACTGATCCAAAACGACAAGATAATAGCAGGCAGCCAACAGATGAGAGAAAGAACTGTAACGATCAACAGCGTCTTTGTTAATTTCTTGTTTTGCTGTTCTCGTCGCTCGTTTCTGCCTGCTTCAGGACAAGTCTGACGAGTTTGTAGACAAATGAGAATATATGCTGCACAGATGATAGCTAAAACAACCAAGAAAAAAGGACTGGTGACAAGAATAGAGATGTCGCCACGAGAATCGATAAGGAACGCTAAGTGTACTAGAAACATAAGTCCGGCAAACACCCACACAAATGCCAGAGTGTAGATATAGCTTCTTGTGGTCAATGTACGGTGACGGAAAGGCGAACGAACTGCATAAAGACGCTCCAGTGATATAACCAGCAAATTAAGCAGAGATGATGTTTCGCAAAACAAGTCCCAGCTTATAAGAATGACAAATCCTGGTGAAGTCCATGCGAGTAATTCATCTATCTTTTGAACTGCAATTTTCACGATGCTGCTTAAAGTCCACGTAATGCTGATTGCCACCAAGAGATCAGCGAACGCTAAGCTCACAAGAAGATACGACGCACGTTTTAACTCGGCTCGGTGCTTCCAGAAAACGAAGATTGTAAAAATGTTACCCAAAAGAGTTAAAATTGCTTCAATGAAGTAAACCACACAAAATATGACTGTTGTTGTCATTTCCATTTTGAAGGGGTTAGGTTCATTTAAAATTGTCTTGTTTAGCTGAGTGAGATCAAAACACCGTCCTGATCTTAGAGCATAAACAGTGTGAAACGCTCATGTGCAAATTCACCTTCTATAACGAAGTCACCTGTATGTGAAATATGTGAAAACAACGAACTCTTCCTCCTACCGCACATCGAAGTTCTCGTTCCTTCGCTGAAATCTATCTCCTTTTCCAAAGCACAAAAGTGTAAAATGTGCGTTTTTTTCTAAGTCAATTTGCATGCAGATGATAGATATGCTACTGAGTAGGTAAACAAAAGACAGCTAACACAATAGAATTCGAAAGCTTTTAATTTTCCCGAAAACAATTAAACTTAGTTCTTCTGGACATGTTTCAGGGAAATATTGCGTTTCTAAAATAGTACAAAGAATAAAGGTTATAGCATGGGAAAATATATATATTCCTAACTCTGAAAATTAGACAAAATTTATTTATGTTGCTAGGTTCGGCATGCAAACTATGAATCTGGTGCAACATCAATGTTCTCTTTTCAATCTAAGTGGAACCATTCTCATTTTTTAGTAAAAAAAAGGCGGTTTCTTCATTCATAAAAATAACATTTCAAGTAAACGGATGATGAAAAATATTCTGCTGCGTTTTAAACATGAGCCTGTTGCCTGATGTCGTCCCACGAACAACACACCAGCGACCAATCACAATTTTACATGTCCCATCAATCAAACCGGTTTGAATTATTTTAGGGTAAAGTCGTACGGCTGACACCAGAAACGCAATCACTCGTGTATTCTTTTTTTATTTACATAAATTATATTACATTCGGGATATCGTATATATAATTTTTTTTCAGGGCTTTATTGAACTGCTTTTATTAATTGTTGATTCTGCGAAGAACATTTTTGCTTATAATAAGTGATTTCTAGATAATACTCAACGATGTTATTTACAGTTATTTGTCGCCAAACATCTTTTAATAAGATTGTAAAACATCAAGCCAACACCCTTATGGCCGCGTAACCCCAGTACATTAATTACCACATGCATATTGTTTTTATTTCTCTTAGCTTTAACTATATACCGGGAACTTGTATTACATGTAGTATGGTATGACTTGCCTAGAACTGAGCTAACTCTACTTGTACATTTCATCCATGTCCTCTAGCTCTAAACAATGTTCTCAACGCTTCCTTAAACATGGGCATTCTGTAGCTATACACGATTGGGTTGACAACAGAGTTAGCCAGATGTAAAGCCGTTACTATCAGCATAACCGTTGCGACTTCCAAAATACAGTTAGGGCATACATAAATTACAGCTTACAACAATACAGCTGCAAGCCAACAAATGAGCGACAAGCCTACAACCTTGAACAACGTATTTGACAGTTTTATGTTCCGTTTGATATTTCTTCTACTTTGACTGTCAAAAATGGACATCATTAACTGTATGAAGATCTTATAGTTTGGTATCAAAATATTGTAAATTATTATCCACTCTGCTTTGCTTGCAGACAGTCATTCTCTCTTGGTTACCATTCGCATCGTGATTGCGTCTAGAAAATAATTTCTTGATTTCTGACTTAAAGAGTGGCATTCGAAAGGCGTAAACCATAGGATTAACAATAGAGTTTGCGTACTGCATAGCCTTTATAATACGAATAATATTGTTAGAGCGAAGAGTCTCGCCAGTTACAAATGAATGAACAGCAAACGACATGATAATAGCAGGCAGCCAACAAATGAGCGAAAGGATGGTAACGATTAACAATGTCTTCGTTAATTTCTTGTTTTGCTGTGCTCGTCTCTCGTTTCTGCCTACTTCGGGATGAGTCTGACGGGTTTGTAGACAAATTAGAGTATATGCTGCACAGATGATAACTAAAACGACCAAGAAAAATGGACTTGCTATAAGAACGGAGATGTCGCCACGAGAATCGATGAGCAACGCTAGGTGTAATATGAATAAGAGTCCGGCAGTCACCCACACAAATCCCAGAGTATAGATATAGCTTCTTGTGGTTAATATACGATGACGAAAAGGCCAACGAACTGCGTAGAGACGCTCCAGTGATATAACCAGCAAATTAAGCAGAGATGATGCTTCGCTGAACTTGTACCAGCTTACAAGAAGGATAAATCCCGGGGAAATCCATCCATGCATGTAACTTTTCATCTCTCTCTTGAGCCGTATTTTTCACGTTGCTGCTCAAAGTCCATAAAATACTTATCGCTACCAAGAGATCAGCGAACGCTAAGCTCACAAGAAGATAAGACGCACGTTTTAACTCGGCTCGGTGCTTCCAGAAAACGAAGATTGTAAAAATGTTACCCGAAAGAGTTAAAACTGCTTCAAGGAAGTAAACCACGCAAAATATCAAAGTTGTTGTAATTTCCATTTCTAAAGAGTCAAGGTTTCCTTTGAAATTCAGTTGTTTAGCTAAATGAGATTCCTCCTGATCTCAGGGCAGGAACAGTGTGAAACGCACATGGGAGAGTTTACCTTCTAGAACAGATCGAGTCACCTGTTTGGAAATAATTTATGTGAAAATAACAAACTCTTCCTCCGACCGAAAATCGAAGTTTTCGTTCCTTCGCTGTAATCTGTCTCTTCTTCCGAAACACAAAAGTGTAAATTGTAATTTCTAAGTCAATTTGATTGATAGATAGATATGCCACTGAGTAGGTTAACAAAAGACAGCTAACACAATAAAGGGCTTTTCCTTTTCCCGAAAACAATTAAACTTGGTTCATCTGGCTTTGTTTCTGAAAAATATTCCTTTTCTTAAGTAATACAAAGAAAAAAAGAGTATAGTTTGGGAAAAAAATATTGCTTACTTTGAGGATAAGACAGGGCTGCATTTTAAACTCAATGATGTTTCGAGATGTTACTAGGTTCTCCATGCAAAATCTGGTGCTACATGTACATCAATGTTTCCCTTTTCATTCGAAGTGACATGGGATCGTTCTCATTTTCTTTAGAAAGATGGTTTATGCGCTAGTTAATAACATATTTCAAGCGAAAAGATGATACAAAATACTCGGTTGCGTTTTGAACATGAGCCTGTTGCCTGTTGCCGTCCCACCAACAACACGACCAATCACAATTTAACTTATCCCCTCAAATTAAACCGGTTGAATCTAGGGATAAGTCATAGGGTTAACGATGATATTTGGGATATCGCATATATAATATTCTCTGGGCTTTATTTTTATTCTTTGAAGAACTTTTTCGCTTTCAAATATTGTTAAGTGATTTATGGATGACACGTACCCGAGGATATTATTTACAGTTATTTGTCACCAAAAACCTTTTAATAAGATTGTTAAACATCAAACCGACACCCTCATGGCTGCGTAACCCCAGTACATTAATTACCATATTGTTTTTATTTCTCTTAGCTTTAACTATATACACTGGGAATAACATATTATGGTATAATTGTATTTCATGACTTGTAGTATAATATGACTTGCCTAGAACTGAGCTAACTCTACTTGTACATTTTCTCCATGTCCTCGAGCTCTATACAATGTTCTTAACGCTTCCTTGAACATGGGCATTCTGTAGCTATACACGATTGGGTTGATAACAGAGTTGGCCAGGCGTAAAGCCGTTCCAACAAGCATCACCTTCACGGCTTTCAAAATACAGTTAGGGCATACATCAATTACAGTAAACAACACAACAGATGGAAGCCAAAAAATAAGCGAAAACCCTATAACTATGAACAACGTTTTCGACAGTTTTATGTTCCGTGCAATATTCCTTCTACTTTGACTGTCAAAAATGGGATAAGTACGGTTCAGTCGATTGCGTATAACCATGTAACTTGTACAGACAACAGAAAGACTCAGCAAAAACGTTATATTGACTGCTATTGTGGAAGGACGAGAATCCACAACCTGCTGAAGAAACAACGGTAACATGAACGTTCCTGCCACGCAAATCCCAGCTGCCCAGACGAATGCGATACCGCCAAAATAAACACGAGTGTTCAATGTTCTGTGACGCAGCGGCCAAACTACGGCGTAAACGCGTTCCAGCGAAATAACGGCGAGAGAAAACACAGAAGTAATTGAAAACAAAATCGTTAAAGATGACAGAAGGTAACTGTAATGATAAGTATTTCTACCGTTACTTGGTTCAGGAAATTCGAACAGAAATGGAACCGAACGAGTTGCAAGCGATATTACCTCCACCACTCCTACTAGTAGATCTGCGACTGTGAGGTTGAGCAGAAGATAATAAGCCCGCTGTAAACTGAATCTCTTTTGCCAAAACACAAATATAGTAAATGCGTTTCCGATGCAAATGAAGATAGACTAAGTTGAAAGCACAACACAAAAGACGATGAAGACTGTACGAGACATTTTTTCTTCGATAAGACGTTTCCCCTAAGATGAGGTTAGGAGTATTTATGTTTATATTAAAGATTTTGTAATGTCAATAAATGTTGATGTCACAAATCAAAAACTAATTTAAATTCTAACATTCTTTTTTGTATTAACTTATTGGAAAGCAATTTTTAGACAAAGTAAAAGGTCTTTGTTGTATGAGCTGCCTTGTGTTTATGTAGTTTAATCGAGCATAAATAATAAGCATATAAAACCACTAGAATTTCTATAACGGCGTCACCCATAGTTGTAAATTACTTGAACTCTTCATGGCACCCCACCAAGTTTTCTCTTTTTCCTCTGTAATCTTTCTTTTTTCAACTTTGTGTTTTCGACTAAATTTACAAGACAATTACAGGTTTTTTTACTGATTAAAATATACTGAAGTGATTATAGATATAACTTTGACTCAAACAAAAGATTCCTGGATTGTTGTTGATATCAGTAGAAAACGACGTAAACACAACGCAGCTCATAAAATAAAAAGCTTTTTATTTTTTTCTGAAAATTGGTTTCCACTGAATAAACAAAAACCACGTCAACACTTCAATATTTCAAAAGCTTTTCTAGAATAAATTGATAAACAAAAACGGGGTAAAAATGTGATGGTAAGACAGGCTTATAAATTATAATAGAGGTTTCAAACTCATTAATGTTTCCAGCATCTCCATGCAAACTCTGATGTTGGGTCAATCTTAAAAGAAAAATGTATGTATTTATTAAAACACAAGCAGGTGTTGATGCGTTTTCTGTTTACGGAAAAGTGAATAAATGAATGTGAATGTGAATAAATTAAAAGTGATCGCACTTTTTGACTCCTTGCTGTAAAGACATGTCAAGCAATAACAATTTTATTTTTCTTCTCAAGTGTAACCAGTTTGAATCTATAAAACTGTGGGATAGGTAGTGATGAAGTCGCAGGGATTTCTATGTTGAAAGTGACCAATAGCCGTCTCGACACCATCATCGACACCTTCTTCCTTTCACGGACAACAGAATAGCTTTTTTTTTATCAAGGTTTTCAAGTTCGCTTTATTTAGACCTCCATTAGAAGCTATACAGAATGCAATCACCTACACCTATCCTCCTCATGCCTCGTGGCACATAGGGCCTTCACAGAGCTTCTTCACCCTTCCCAATTGGTTGCTGCGGTCCGGTCCGTACTTCCTCCCATGAGCTCCAACCTGCTTCTTGCCTTTCTTAAGCTTCTCCACTCTACGTCTCCAAGTAGTATTTGGCCTTCCGCTTCTCCTTTTACCTTCTAGTGCCCAACTCACAGCAACGATTGCAATCATCATTTCGATCTTTCCTAAAAATATGACCAATTTATTTTCCATCTACGAGACTTCACTTCTTCACTCAGTGGTTTTGCAGAATGGAATATTCCGCCATTATTTTATTTTTGTGATAATAAAGTGTTTGTGTTTCAGGCAAGGCTTGGTTCGGCATCCCGGAGAGGTTTAACGGCCATATAAAATTAGGCTGCTAGTACACCTTTCCACTTCACATGCTCCATTTAAATCATGGTTAAATAACTTATGGTGAGGTGTTTCGAAATGGTTCCATCAGTAATTGGGGTCTTGTCAGTAGACCTGGAGTGAAAACAGATAAGTATCTCGAAATCTGATTGTGATATTTTATTTCGACGAATTTTATTGAAAATTTAAATTTGTCTGCAATCTTATTATCTTGATTATCACACGACAAACACGGCTATAAAAACCATGATGAAAGGTCTTTATACAGAAACAAAATAAAACAACGTACTTATGTAATGTAACGTAACGTAACGTACACTTACGATGGTTCCCGAGGAAAAAACAGAAAAATTAGGTCAGTTATTTACGAGAATTTCGATGTCTTCCAACACAGAAGAACGTTACTTTCGGCTTTAACTTTATACTAGGAACTACATATTATTATATACACGTATCACATGTTGTATAATAAAACTTGCCTAGACCTGAGCTAACTCTACTTGTACATTTTCTCCATGTCCTCGAGCTCTAAACAATTTTCTTAACGCTTCCTTAAACATGGACATTCTGTAGCTATACACGATTGGGTTGACAACAGAGTTAGCCAGATGTAAAGCCGTTGCTATCAACACAACCGTTGCGACTTTTAAAATACAGTTAGGGCATGCATAAATAACAGTGTACAACACTATACCTGGAAGCCAACAAATAAGTGACAAGCTTACAACTATGAACAACGTTTTTGACAGTTTTATGTTCCGTTCCATATTTCTTCTCCGGCTTTGACTGTAAAATGTGGGAAGAGTACGGTTTAGTTGATTACGCATAATCAAGTAACTTGCACAGACAACAGAAATACTCAGCAACAAAGTTATACTGATTGCTGTTATGGAAGGTCTAGAACTTACAACATGTTGATAAAACGGTAAAACGAATAGCACTGCCACGCAGATCCCAGCTGCCCAGACGAATGCTATACCGCCAAAATAAACACGAGTGTTCAATGTTCTGTGACGCAGTGGCCAAAGAACGGCGTAAACGCGTTCCAAAGAAATAACGGCAAGAGAAAACACAGAAGTACTTGAAAACCCAAACCCTAGGGATGTCAGAACGTTGCTTTTGTGGTTGGTACTTCTACCGTAGCTTTGCTCAAGGAAAAGAAACGGAAGCGACCGGGTTGCAAGTGATATTAATCCCACCACGCCTATCAGTAGATCCGCGACTGTGAGGTTGAGCAGAAGATAATAAGTACGCTGTAAACTGAATCTCTTTTTCCAAAACACAAAAATAGTAAATGCGTTTCCGATGCAAATGAAGATAGACTCAGTTGAAAGCAAGACACAAAAGACGGTGAAGACTGTAGGAGACATGTTTTCTTCAATAATGCGTTTCTACAAGACGAGTTGAAGAGTACTGATTTATGATTACCAAAAAATCTGATTTTGAAAAGTCATTAAATGTAAATGAGGTACCTACCTTGATCCACAGGGTTTTTTTAATAGCCCAAATCGTTGACACTGAGTTGGCGATAAATACAATGACAGGTTTTTAATTAAAATTTGCTGCAGTAGATAAGAGGTAGCCCCTTTGTGAAAATGCTCTTTGAATGAAGTTTCTATAAGAGAGTCACTAGTTTATGGAAATAATTTGCGCTCTTAATCCGACAGCGATTTTCCTCAGTTTCCGCTGTAATCTGTCTCTGTTCCCAAAACAAAGGACTAGTTATAATAGGTCTAAAGGCTGATAGTTGATATAAAACTTTTACATTTATATTATATAATTTTTATATATATATTTATATTTACAAAACTTTTATATTTCTTGAAAAAACAGCATAAACACAAGGCAGCTTATATAACAAAGAGCTTTCATTTTTTTCTAAAACTGACGTCCAAAGACTAAATAAAATAATTAAAAAGGCACATTACAATTAAAAAGACGTTTCAATAGAATTTTGTTCTAAAATAGCATTGTAAAAATACGGCATGCATATTTCATTAAGACGATGAGCGTGGGACAAAGAAAAAAAAAACGTATGGGTCCCCGACGGGAATAGGTTGGAAAACCTTGAAATTAAGAATAATATTAAGATTGGTATTGTCGAATGCATTTAAAGAGAAACGAACCGTACCTAACGACATCATAATGGCAGGTAGCCAACATCCTCGGAGACACAGGGGTGTGGGGGGATTTTCGAGCGAAAGTTTGTGAAAGAACTGTAACGAGTAACAAAGTCTTAGAAATGAACTGTGGTTTGTATATTCTCATATATTTTAATCAGTTTCCTGAAAAGGGCAGAGACGAGAGACGAGTACAGCTAAGCAAGAAATTTACAGACAATCAATGCAAATAAAATAGACAAGAAAAAAATAACAGAAATGTTGTCACGAAAATCTTTAAGCAATGCTAACTGCAATAGAAAAACGAGTTGCGAAGTTAACAATACAAATCCAAAATTGTATATATAGCTTCTTGTTGGCGACGACCCTGTAAAGGAGACCAACAAACTGCCTATAAATCCCCCAATGATACAACAACAACAACAACAACAACACAAAACAACAACACTTTATTCGCACCCTTAATTAAATTAAAGTTACGATACAAAGAAGAATACAAATAAAATGAAGTGCATGGCTGCCCAAAATAACCACCATTGGCTAACGAGATTGGGCAGCCATCCTTAGTGTTTAATTAAATAATTCCTTAAATGGGACAGGAACTTAGGACTTAGATAACAAACACAGCAACACATAAACACACAGACGAAAACTAAGTTTACTTAAATAATTTAGTGAAAATAAGCTGGAAAATAAAGTATATGGACAGATTAACTAACAGAAGAAAGGAATTAAAAATACACAAAAATACACTGTAATACAAACACACAAGAAAAATACACAAGAAAATACGCAAGTAACCAATAAATGAAGTGGAGATGACGTCCGAGCTTGCGAAAATGACAAATACCCATCCCAGTGACATTTCATTTATATCCAAAATTTGTATTTCAATGCTCAAAACAATTATATACTGAATGCCACCAAGACATCAGTGAAATACAAGTTTACATTGAAATACGACTATACGTTTTGACTCGGGTCGGTGTTTCTAGAAAACAAAGATAATAAGGGCAAGGAAGTGAAACACACAAATGTTACTGTTGCATTACCTCCAGGTTGTTTTGAAGTTAACTTATTCAGCTAAATGATATCAAATGCTTTTTGTTTGATTGATATTGCTTGACTGGTGCACTCATAATTTCCATCCATCTACGAAATGGTTTGTCCGTTACGCTTTTCCATAATACTGATGTAAATAATAAATTAGTAACACGGAGGCCTTTGACACAATCCGTATTGAATTGCTTTATTGATGCGCTTTCTTTACTTCCTTCCATATTACCCAAAAATGGTTAGTCCGCTACATTTTCCCGTGACATTGAAGCAGTTAGTAATATGAGAGTTTCGGCGCAACCCATTTAAATTGCTTGAGTGGTCCACTTTTTAAATATTCTTCCATTTCTTAAATGGTCAGGCCATTATCTTATTCTATGATATTGATTTAGAACTATGAGGCTTTTGCCAAATTCGCAGAACGATAAAAAAAAAGGCTTTCCTAAGATTATTCCTGTCAGACCCCAGAATGTTTATTATGGTATAATTAGCTTTTATGCTAGTTTATACAATACATTGTGTCTCTAAGGAAAAGTCATAGTAAGAAAAAAGAACAGGTACAGTATATGGCCTTTGGTCCGGACGAAAAAGACGCGAACGTGTATTTCTCAGCTTAGAAGAAGAGCAAAGAGCTGAGATTTGTCCTGTAAGTTACCGTGACATCCATCTAACATGTGAAAAGACAACAGCTTCTGTGCTTACTCGATTACTCTGTAATATCGAAAACGGTGGTTCAGTTTGACGGCCCTTGGTCCGGACAGCGGGTCCTTGGTCCGGACAGCACGCAATATTTTCGCAATAATTGTTCAAACTCCAATCTAAAGAAACTTATTGCACATTTTTAATATGTTTTAGTGAAATTCTGAAAAATGAAATAAAAACTTTAAGGAAGAGAGCTTTATTTCGTCTCGTCAACAATATACCGTGAATATAAACTACAGCGCTTATTAACCTGATAAGCGTGATTTGAAGCTTGAATTAAGTTTGAATTAAAACTCCTCGTTTTAGTTTTATTATTGTAAATTGATGTTTATTTTGCCTTAGAACTCAAACGAAAGGTGTGACTTTTCTCAGACTCCTTTTCATACAGTATCATTTAGCTTTCCACCTGCAGAAGTTTTTAAGTTATATTTGGTTGCTGTTAGTGTCCGGACCACGGACCTAGTCAGGAAAATTACTTAGAAATTTCAATTCTTTACCTTCGACGGAAACTCAAGCGGTCAATTAAATTATTTGCACAAGTCGAAAGAATATTTCCTAGACATCAATTCTACCAAAGATTACCTCCTTTAGCGCGCTCAGTTTGGATATACAAGATTATAAAGAAAACCAGTTAGTTTGAGGACCCATGAACAAAAAAACATTGCGAAAACAAACTTCACCTACCTTCACGTCGACTTAAAATTCTCGACTTCACCGCCAGCAAGAAAGCCTTCGAGCGAGGTTTAGACAGTAAACAGATCACGAAATCTTTGGAAAGGTTCGATTTTATTAAAACTTTGTTTTCTATCAGAAAAATGCACGATGAACCGAAAGTGTCCGGACCAAGGGCTGTCCGGATTTAGGGCCACATACTGTACGTGTCGTTTATGAAAAACAAAATTACAATGATTTAGTTTTAAATTCACTATTCCACTCTTATTGAAAAGATAAAATTTACCAACTATTAATTTCATTTTTCGTTTTAAAATAGAATGGTCCATTTTCTACATAAAAAAAATATTGTATGTGCACGGTTTCCTGTGCATAAAGGAAGTTGGACATAACAGCAGCTGACATCGGTAATGTATTTTTCAATTTTTTAACTCTGCATGTTTAACTGAATCAAGAAAGAATGCTAGTAACATTGGCTTTTTAAAGCCTAGTACTAATAAACGAATCGAAGCCTCTAAAGGACCAGTCCGTTGTCTTTAAATTTCTATCGTACATTCAATAATTACCCGTGATATGCGAGTTGCTTATATACTTGTTTAAACAATATCAGTACATACTATTGTATTTTACTACATCATTATTTTGTAATCATGAACCAAGCCTTAGTTTTTACTTCGATAAGAATCAACGTCCTCAGCTTCTTTATTCTATAATCTAAACTGTTGGATGGTTCTAGATATAGACTTTTATAAGTGACTACATTTGGCAAGTAGCAATTGAGGTATCTTAAAATGATATAAACTATATTTGAAATAGCGTATCTGCCCAAAATAACCTCTGAGAAGAATATTCCTCTTTCAAACTTTTTACTTGATTCAGTTCATGAATAACACCTGAGAGCATTTTTCTTTAAACACTCTCTGATAAGATGGCAAAACATTAAAACGTTCAAACCTGATACACGCATGAACGTGGGTTCTCAATACATTTCCAACCTCTATGTTTCTTTCAGATTAAACTTTATACTGGGAACTACATATTATGATATACATGAACTACATGTATTAGAAGACTTGCCTAGAACTGAGCTAACTCTACTTGTACATTTTCTCCATGTCCTCGAGCTCTAAACAATGTTCTCAACGCTTCCTTAAACATGGGCATTCTGTAGCTATACACGATTGGGTTGATAACAGAGTTGGCCTGATGTAAAGCCGTTACAGTCAACATAACCGTTGCGACTTCCAAAATACAGTCAGGGCATGTATGTATTACAGTGTACAACAGTACAGCCGGAAGCCAACAAATAAGTGACAAGCCTACAACTATGAACAACGTTTTTGACAGTTTTATGTTCCGCTCGATATTCCTTCTGCTTTGACTGTCAAAAATGTGAAGAGTACGGTTTAGTCGATTACGTATAATCATGTAACTTGCACAGATGACAGAAAGACTCAGCAAAAATGTAATGTTGACCGCAATTGTGGAAGGACGAGAATCCACAACCTGTTTATAAAACGGTAACAAGAATAGCGCTGCCACGCAGATCCCAGCTGCCCAGACGAATGCTATACCGCCAAAATAAACACGAGTGTTCAATGTTCTGTGACGCAGTGGCCAAAGTACAGCGTAAACCCGTTCCAAAGAAATAACGGCGAGGGAAAACACAGAAGTAATTGAAAACAAAATCGTTAAAGATGACAGAAGGTAGCTGTAATGATAAGTATTTCTACCGTTACTTGGTTCAGTGAACAGAAATGGAACCGAACGAGTTGCAAGTGATATTAATCCCACCACGCCTACCAGTAGATCCGCGACTGTGAGGTTGAGCAGAAGATAATAAGCCCGCTGTAAACGGAATCTCTTTTGCCAAAACACAAAAATAGTAAATGCGTTTCCGATGCAAATGAAAATAGACTCAGTTGAAAGCAAGACACAAAAGACGATGAAGACTAAACGAGACATGTTTCCTTTGAGAAAACAGATATACGTTTCCAGCTGCAAAGTCAATAAATGTAAATGAAGTACTTCCTTGATCCGCATGCATTAGTGCAATCGTTGACACTAGTGCGTTGGTGATTAATACAATGACAAGTTTTTAATTAAAATTTGCTACAGCCCTTTGATTGAAGTTTCTATAAGAGAGTCATCGGTGTGCGGAAATAATATGAGCTCTTTTATCCGACATTCAACAAAAAGCTTTCACATTTTTTTCTAAAAATTGATGTTCAAAAATAAAATAATTTTTTTTTCGAAAAATGTGATTTTTGAAATAAGACATGCATATTCCACAAGAAGTTAATTGAAACAATGTTGATTCCAGCTTTTCTATGCAAAATTAGGAAACAATTCAATGTCCTCTTTTCAGTGTGTGCGGAACCATTTTCACTTTTATTAAAGGATGACTTACGTATTGATTTAAACACATGCAGCAAGTTAAGTTTTGTTCATGTGAGAAAACAACAGAAGTCAAAGGTTGCGTGATACTGAACCAAACATAGATTTTAATTCTGCCTCCATTCTTCTCTCTTTAGCCTTTCACCCAACCGGTCCCTCCCTTTCTACTCCCCACCCGTCCCCTTCCCTCCCTACCTTCTCCTGCAGTCTTTTTACTCCACTTACCTCCCCCTCCACAGCTTTTTGCGGGAGAGGGGGTTGGCGTCAACAAAGCGGAGGTTTGGGGTGACCGTTACACAGAAGCCCGAGGTCTACATAAGTCACGCAGTTTGCGTGAGCTCTGAAAGTCATCTTCTTTAACACACACGTCTTGGCAAGTTCCAGCTTAGGTTTGAAAATAAATATCGAGTTTCAAATCTTGAATAAAATCAGCTCAAGTCAGTTGGATCCGAGCTTAAATAAAGTTGATGATGATGATGATGATGATGATGAAAAAAGAAAAATTCATTTTACGTGAAAACAAAAAAGAGTGTTGGAAAAAAAAGAAGCTTCGAACGCTTTCAAAAACGTCACTTATTCAAGTTTTACTGATATTCTACTAAGTCGCAGTGCTTGCGTGTTCCCTCCACGGGAATTAAATTTCCCCGATTCCAAAAATAAATTCAATTCAAACCGTATGAATGACAAGCCAAAAATACATCATTTCTCGATTTAAAGATCGGAATATGCAGAAAATAATTAATAGTACTAGCTCCTCATCGATTAAAACTTTATTAGCAAGAGTTACATAAAGAAATCAAGAATAAAATCTTAAGGTCATTGCCCTGTATTGCATTGCGCATCCTTACTGCGCAGAATTTTAAGCGTAATGAGCGCGCGCACAAAATGGCGGCTTTTTTCTATGCGGCTTAGTCCGCGAGAGAAGTAAATTGTCTCTTTCTCGTAAACGAGTCTGGTGACCTATAAATTTTTTCTCATATTTTGGGTGTAGCGATCAAATTCTTTCTGTAAAATGAAAACAGATCAATTCTTTTGTTTGAAAAATAAATTATCGCTAAAAACGTGTACTTTGCTAGTTCCCGCAGAGGAATTTTAAAGGAATTATATGGAATATACAAGGTCTTCCCGCTTTTAAACGAATCTGGTGACCCCCCTTTTTTATTTCAAAATTTAACTTCCTTTAAAGTAATAAACCAGTAGGCGAAGTTTGGTTAAAAATCTATGTTCAGTTCTATTTCAGGGTAATGACCTTAAAGACATAACTTAGAACTATTCAAAACGAGGTTAACGTGCATCACACCACAGGAGCACATCTCTTGTACTCTAAAAAAAGCCTAAATATCCCAACTTTACACGAAGAAATGAAAGAAACTAAAAAACTTTTTCAGATGAATTTTTTATCGAAATGAGGCCAAGGAACCTTTTGAATTTGAAGACCTTTAAAGCCGTAACATTGTGCATGCATGCCGCGATAAAATTTAATTAAAATTAAATTAAATTAACAATAAGTTTTTCAAAGTTTGCATTTTGAAGTCAATTTTTTCAATCGATAGCTTTACCGATCTTGTAAAAAATTCCATTTAAGTTCGAAGCAATACTGTACATTCCCAATTTTTTGATGAAGTCTTCAAAAGTGTGTTACTAACAAAATCCAAATTACATTTTACACGTGCAGTGCAAAAATTTTACCTTTTGTGACAGGCGACAATGTCGATCAACAGTGCAGGAATGAAACTGGACACAGTTTTTGCTAAATAAAAAATAGTTTTAAAGTGGAGTCCGGCTCAAAAAATGTACTGGCAGATAAGACGGCTATAAGCCGTTTGTGAAAAGCAGCAAAGCGTGTAGTTTGCGACAAAAAACATTGCGTGAAACGAATGACGTTATACTTTTTTTTTACAAAAATAGCTTGAACTTATCAAAACAAGTACAGTTGGTAAATACTAGCTTTTGCCCTTAGTCTTTTTTTCTCTCCTCCCGCCGCAGAAAAGAAAAGGGCCTGGCTGATTGCAGGTTAGCCCAAAAGTCGACCGAGTGTGCCTGCAACGATTTACCGACAAAACTAAAATGAAAGCGATTGTGATATTGGCGACCCTTACAACAGTATCGTAGCGGTTTTGCAGCGGGCCCAGGCTATACCCGTCATTTTTGGCCGAAAGGGGCACATAAACCACGACGTTGACGAAAGGGTAAACCATGAATCGGGCGCTTCTGCGTCGCCCGATTGATAATTTAAAACTGTTAATTAAGGATTATACCGCCTTTACCGCAACACTCGAATTTAAATTGCAGTACAGTAATATCTATATAGTGACATTAATGATGTATGTATGTATAGACGATATTTGAAGTGCCGTGTATGCCAATAACTTTTATGGGGTTTAATACCTCTGCGAAGAACTTCCTCCTTCAAACTTTTTCCACGATTCATGGAAAACACCTAAGGGCATTTTTCATTTTCTAATAAGATGTTTAAACTTTTAAAACGTTCAAACCCACATACACATGAACGTGGGTTGTCAGTTCATTTCGAATTTCAAAACTCTTATGTTTCTTTCAGTTTAAACTCTATACTAGGAACTACATGTTATGATATACATGCATTACATGTTGTATAAGTGTACAATATGACTTGTCTAGAACTGGGCTACCTCTACTTGTACATTTTCTTCATGTCCTCGAGCTCTAAACAATGTTCTCAACGCTTCCTTGAACATGGGCATTCTGTAGCTATACACGATTGGGTTAACAACAGAGTTGGCCAGATGTAAAGCCGTTACTGTCAGCATAACCGTTACGACATCCAACATACAGTTAGGACACACATCAAGAACAGTGTACAACAGTACAGCTGGAAGCCAACAAATAAGCGACAAAGCTATAACTATGAACAATGTTTTTGACAGTTTTATGTTCCGTGCCATATTTCGTCTTTTTTGACTCTCAAAAATGGGAACAGTACGGTTTAGTCGATTGCGTATTATCATGTAGCTTGCACAGACAACAGAAAGACTCAGCAAAAAAGTTACATTAACTGCTATTGTGGAAGGTCGAGGATCAACAACTTGCTGAAAATACGGTAACATAAAAACCACTGTCACGCAGATCCCAGCTGTCCAAGCGAATGCGATACCGCCAAAATAAACACGAGTGTTCAGTGTTCTGTGACGCAGCGGCCAAAGCACGGCGTAAACGCGTTCCAAGGATATGACGGCGAGACAAAACACAGAAGTACTTGAAAAAAAAATCGTTAAAAATAACAGAACGTAGCTGTTGTAATAAATACGTTTGCCGCTACTTGGCTCAGAAAAGAGAAATGGAGTATAACGGGTTGCAAGTGATATTATTTTCACCACGCCTACCAGTAGATCCGCGACTGTGAGGTTGAGCAGAAGATGATAAGCCCTTTGTAAACTGAATCTCTTTTGCCAAAACACAAATATAGTAAATGCGTTTCCAATGCAAATGAAAATAGACTCAGTTGAAAGCAGGACACAAAAGACGATGAAGATTGTAGGAGACATGTTTTCTTTGATAAAACAGATTTACATTTCCAACTGCAAAGTCAATCAATGTAAATGAGGTGCTTCCTTGATCCGCACGCATTAGCGCAAATCGTTGACACTGCGTTGGCGATAAATACATGCAATGACAGGTTTTTAATTAAAATTTGCTACAGCAAATAAGATGTACCCCTTTATGGTAAAATGCTTTTTGAATGAAGTTTCTAGAAGAGTCACCGGTATGCGGAAATAATTTGAGCCCTTTTAATATCAGACATTCAACAAAGAGCTTTCTTTTTTTCTCTGAAAATTGATGTTTAAAAAGTAAATAAACAGTTTTAAAAGTACATGACAATTAAATTTCGTTTCACTAGAAAATTTTTTTCCAAAAAAAAAAATGATTGTTAAAATAAGACATGTATATTCCACAAGAAGTCATTTGAAGCAATGTTGATCCCAGCTTTTCTATGCAAAATAAGGTAACAAATCAATGTCCTTTTTCAATGTGAGCGGAACCTTTTTACTTTTATTTAAAGAATGACTTACGTATTTATTTAAACTCATGCAGCAAATGAGTGGGCGAGAATTTGCTCTGTTGCGTTTTAAACGAACAGTACAGTACGCACGAAAAAATACAAATTTCACTTTATCCTTCAAGTCCAGCCAGTCTGAATCAATGAAACAAGCCGCAGGGAGAGTTGGCTTGAAAGAGATTTCAAATACTTTCAAGCGGATTTTGTTGTGTCACTTCTTTATTTATTGTGCATTGAATCCATTGTTGTAGTGTCCACAAGTTGATTAGCATTTTTTGGCAATTTCATAACTCGAGTAACTATTTTTCCTTCGAGCGTCATTTTGCATTATTTTGCATTTTGCAATGCTTATGTTTTTTACGTACTTTGGCATACATATTAAGGTTCATCAACCTCGTTCCTAGGGGCAGGAGAGAGACCTTGGGAACGAGGTTGGGTTCATGTAAAGCACAGCAGTTTGCCGGACTGCGTGGTAAGTTGCAAACGTACTCAAGGCGGTGCAGCGGTCATTTTTACTCGTGAATACATAATGAACGAGTAAAGTGGGGAGGTTGAGCCATCCGTCCATCCTTCCATCCATGTGTTGTAAACATTATGTAAATTACGTGTGCTCACGGGCGCTTTCTAAATTTCTTTTCCCTCGGCTGTGAATAAAAATACAGCTTTACAAAGGTATCAGTTCAAAGAAATAAGTGTAGAAAAATACTTCACCCTGTAAATGAGAAACAATCGTTTCCCAAACGATGAAATATTGCCTTTTCTTTAATAATCGCGAACATTCGGAAACGATGACCAGTGACTTTATGTATGTGTTATTAAAAGACTGGGAAGGTTAGAGCACGACACAAGTTATTAAAGGATAATCAGTAAAAGAGTAACGAAACTCTACACAAGACAAATATGTATATAATATCCGTGGAAAAAAAATAAGAAGAAAAAATTAATTTTAGCTACAGGGTATGAGAGTTGATCCCGGGTAACCCGCTTTAGAACGCAGAGCTGTACCACTGAGCCATCGGATTACTAAACAATTAAAGTTATGAAAAAAGTAACTCTTATACCTAAGTGACCTGTTATGTGTTCACCCTCTTTTAATAAAGTTGATTATTATAATTAATCCCTATAATGAATATTTCCCATCGATAGTACGCTGTTCAAAGGAACGATTCAAATATATCTAACGCATTTACGAGTAGGTCATAGACCTCTTTGATTTAGAAAGTTCGAAATGGCGAACAAGGACGTGGGGATTGACAGTGATTCATGCTCGAGTGCCTCAAAGCCCATACAGGAGAAACATTCAAAAGAACAGATTTTATTAGTGACACTAAAAGGCCTGCCATCTTTTAAGAAGTTAGTTAGAAATTAATGTAATTTCATATTTACATGATCTTTTTTTTTTCGTAACTAGATTACTGTCTCAATTAGCTTGTAAAAGCTAAATACCGTTGACACTAAAACAAAGTCTTAGTACTACATTAAAATAATCAGACATCTCCCTTTAATAGGGCAATGATCATACTTTCACTTTGGACCAAATGACAGAAAAGAGCAACTTTTTAAAAGCAACTTTCTTTACCTTTAGAGCAACATTTAATCACCTTTTTTAAAAATTTTCGGACAACTCTTTGATAAATGTGGACAGCCTTAATTGAAGAAGAAAGCCTTCTCCACACCAAGAGACCCCCCCCCCCCCCCCCCCCCCTCACGTCTTCACTTTTTGACCGGCACAAGACTTTACAGTCGGTGGATCGGAACTGATAACAACCTGCCAATGAATGTTATATCACGGCGAAACTGACCAATCAGTTTCAATGCCCACAAACTAATAAAAACTCTTTAATTTTTATTCTTTTTTTCATATGACGTCATCACAATTCTAAAATCCAGAATCGTGAGTCCCCTTACTTTTTATCCTTCACTGTCAATTAGACGTCCTTAAAATATATCTTATTGAAGGTTTTCAGCTCGATAGCATCCGCCGTCTTTAAGATATAACATTTTAAATTTCGGAGTTTCGCGCCACACGACATCAAAATGGCCGTCACGTATGTCTAATGAAAATGCCTCATCCTGCTATTTTTAACAATCTAAACAGTTGAGGTTTTACGAAAAGTGTTTATGTGAATGTTTACGTGTTCATGAAGGTGAACTTACCGATTTTTATAGCAGAAGTAAATGCCAGATGTTTTCATTCATTTCCGGCGGCCATCTTGGAGCTCCTTCACACGGACTCTAATATGGCGTTTCCATACTGAGCTCTCTAAGTTTGTGTAAAATATTTTGACGGATAACTCAAGTACGCAATACCATACAGACCTGAGACTTGGACACGTTGACTATCTAGTAATTCTCTACTGACCTGAAATATTCTGGATTTTGTTGACTCAATAGTTTTGGATTTATTTTTTAGCAGCGCGTGACAGTAGCGTTACTGGCCTGACAGTGAAAACCAGCAATTACTTCGAAAAGCAAACTACTGTTTGCTTCGTATTTACTGACTGCTTAAAGCACACTCTACAGTTGGCAGCTTAGCATGAATTCATTTTTCATTTACTCCTAAACAGCTGCTTTATTTGAAAATTTCCCTGAGCCTCGTATTGGTTTCTATTGTTAAAATTGTAATATTAAGTTGCACTAGATGAAAAACAGTCTTCAGTCCTCAACCAACCGCCCTATCCAAGCAAATGTAACGCTAGGAAGATAGATTTGAATGGGGCGCTGACCATGTCAAAACTGATTGTAATCGTTTTCTGCGTCATAAATGCACTTCAGTCATTGATAATTTTGGTTGGAAATACATTCACAGTTTACGTGTTCTGGTCTAGAAGACACAGTTTGAAACGAACTGGTCTTCTCTTGATTAATCTTGCAGTGATTGATCTTCTTGTAGGAGCAGCGACATTCATCGAAATAACACAACAAATCTCACAGAAAGACGGTATCGAAGCGATTCATTATGACAATCCCATTTCAATTTTCCAAGTTTTGTGTTCCTGTTCATCAGTGTTTTGCCTCGTTGCCATATCGCTGGAGCGTGTTTACGCAATTTTGTGGCCGCTTCGTCATCGAGCTGCAAGCACTAAAGCATATATGTTGAGTATCATTTTTGTTTGGCTAGCAGGACTGGCTATAGCTCTTGTCTACACGTTTCAAATGCTACAACTACTCCCTACTACTTACAGTACAGTTATCCAAGATGTAGCACTTGTATCTTCACTTGTAATCGTCGTTACAGCTTATATGACGATCCACACTCGAATGAAACTTACTGTCCCTTCACTTGAGGCTCACAATCGACCTTCAACGGAACAAAATGTCAAGCTCTCTCGTACTTTGTTCATTGTCATAGCTTTGTCACTTTCACTTTGGCTACCTACCATCGTGCTGTACACCATAGACGATCTTTGTACCTATTGCAATGTTCCAGAAGTTTTACTTTTAATCTCAAGAGTGTTACATTTGTCCAATTCTATAGTCAACCCGATTGTCTACAGTTACCGAATGCCGATGTTCAAAGAAGCAATGAAGAGATGCCTGAACAAATGCAGCTTCATCAAACGTCCGAAGAACGAAGAGTCGACACAGACAGGAACGTTTGATACTCCACTTTAACTGAACAGTGTAGTTCAGTGGAAACCCACACATTCATTTCAGTTCTTTCGAAATTAGATGGGTAAGAAGATTAAAAGATAAAAAAATTCTAAAAATGAAGAAGCAAAGATCATTCGCTAAGGGTTGCAGACAGGCAGCCAAAAGCTCGTAGAGTTCAAACCTCTTAACCAGCGCATGCCATACCTTTTTCAGTCTCAGTACTGCAGTATGAATCATCCTTACTCATTTGATTTAAAAAATGAAATGGGAATTAATTAATATCAGCAGATAGGTGATGGCTAGGTCTATATATAGTCCACTAACCTCAGTATTATGTTGGAAATATCGAACGTATCGAATTGGAAAATAAACCTCAACAAATTGGATGATATTTATGAAAATGTGAAAAAAATAAAATTAATTTCAAACAGGTCATAACTTTTTGAAGTGGTTGCAGGGATGCAAATATTGTTTATTTGTTTGTTTACGAACTTGAAACTTATCCGTAGAGCCTTTGCTAAACGGTAAAAGACCTTGATGGAAACCTTTCAATACAATCACGCTTGCCAACAACAATTTACACATACATGTACAGTGTCTTTGAATTGGACAACAATTACACCGGTTAAATTTAGTGGCGAAATATTACAGAGGTCATTAGAATCCTTGCAGAAAATAAAACCAGTGAAAATAAAACTGAAAATAACAGTAAGTGACAAACTCAAAAACGTATGGTACTTTGGCCATTCTTTCTTGGCTATATTTTGTAAAACGTACACATAATCTTAAAAAAAAAACAGTTGAACTTAGTTGTCTTTTTAATGTAAATTTTAGACTAGCTTTCTTCCTGACAGTTGTTTACAATATAGAAAAGTGATCACCAAATTTTGCCCGTGGTTTTCATTTGATGAAGAGAAGGTAAATTAGATTGGAAATTAAAGTGACACAACACTTTAATGAGTTAAACATTGACCTGTAGATTACAGAATTTAATTGTAAGCTTTACTGAAATGATTTTCCTTCATATAATTAGAAAAACTAACTGATATAAGGTAATAAATTATAATTGAAAATATATCCAGCTTTATTGTTACTTTTCGTCATGAGAAATAAGATTATGTTCAGCTGACAGAGTCCCACGGAATTTTGTTTTCGGCTGTTTTTACTTTGCTCTTTCTTATTGTTGTTGTTTTAAACCATTAAGTTAAGTTGGGTTTAGTTTTCTAGTGAATGAGAATAACATCCAGCTTTATTGTTGCATTTCGGGATGAGGAACAAGATTATCTTCTGCTGACACGACACTATTTTCTGTTTTTGGTTTTTCCTTTGATGAACTGTTGTTTTTAAACCAGGATTAAAATTTTCATAAATTTGAAAACTTAGCTACTGCTGTTTTCTAGTAGCTGACGTAAAGTTGTATAAGAAATATTATGTTGAAAGTTATCTTAATTTATTTTACATACGCGGCACTGACGCTTTGGTATTTTGTATTCTTATATTTTATTTCTGACAGCGGTTTCATCAAAAGAACACCAATCCAATAAGTTAGGAAGAGTTTAATGACATAGGAACTACCGACGGAAGCTTTTACATTGTTCTTTCTTTCTTTTATTTGTGTCTTATTTCTAAAGAATCTAGCAATTGACATGAATGGATTGTCAGGCAGATGTAAAATACACGACAGGACGTTCTTAAAATATATATACTCGGTATAAGGAATGATTGATTACTGCATCTTCGTTTTAGAAAATACGGTCTAGATAATTTTAATAAGTCAATGTAGCTCAGGTTTTTTAAAAAGCTGGTAATACAGAAAGCTTTCCTTATAACCACAAAATGTCATTCCTTTATAGTCAAAAGGTTCCTTAAAATATTTGAACTGAATTTTATTACGATTTTTCGAGTTTCTCAGTAATGCAAAAATTCATCTTGCTAAAATTAAACCCTTTTCCTCATACCGCGCTATCTTGTATTTAAATAAAAAACCCAAATTGCTGTTTGCTAAGTACGAATTGTGTAATGCCTTGAAAAGAAATTCCTGTTGACATGCATCTATTGAATTTGAATATTTAGATTGTCCAGTGCTCGGTTCATTGTGCACTTCATTCAATTGCAAATAAATGGGCAATTCGCCACGAAGGGGTATACGTAATATACTGCAACAAATTTTAATTAAAAAGCTGTCATTGTCTTTCTTGTCAACGCAGTGTCAACAGTTCGTATTAATGTGCGTGGGCAAAGTAATAACTTACCTTAATCGACTTTGCAAAATTAGATTTCACTTTATGATAAACCTACTCCTCAACTCATCTTCTCGAGAAAGTATTCCCTAAGGAGAAAATGTCTCCTACAGTCTTCATCGTCTTTTGTGTCCTGCTTTCAACTGAGTCTATCTTCATTTGCATCGGAAACGCATTTACTATTTTTGTGTTTTGGCAAAAGAGATTCAGTTTACAGCGGGCTTATTATCTTCTGCTCAACCTCACAGTCGCGGATCTACTGGTAGGCATCGTGAAAATAACTTCAATTGGAACCCGTTCGGCTCCTCTCGTCTCTGAGCCAAGTCGCGGCAGACAAATTTATAACAGCAGCTACATTCTTTCATTCTTGACGATTTTGTTTTCAAGTACTTCTGTGTTTTGTCTCGCCGTTATTTCGATGGAACGCGTTTGCGCCGTGCTTTGGCCGCTTAGTCACAGAACATTGAACACTCGTGTTTATTTTGGTGGTATCGCATTCGCTTGGTCAGCTGGGATCTGCGTGGCAGTGGTTTTCATATTACCGTATTTTCAGCAAGTTGTGGATTCTCGACCTTCCACAATATCAATCAATGTAACTTTTCTGCTGTCGCTATCTGTTGTCTGTACAAGTTACATGATTATACATAATCGAATTAACCGCGCTCTTCCAATTTTTGACAGTCAGAAAATACGAAATCTGGCGAGAAACACAAAACTGTCAAAAACGTTGTTCATAGTTATAGCCTTGTCGCTCATTTGTTGGCTTCCAGCTGTACTTTTGTACACTGTTTTTGATGTGTGCCCTAACTGTATTTTGGAAGTCGAAACGATTATGCCGATAGTAACGGCTTTACATTTGGCCAATTCTGTTATTAACCCAATCGTGTACAGCTACAGAATGCCCATGTTTAAGGAAGCTTTGCGAACATTGTTTAGAGTTCATGGACATGGAGAAAATGTACAAGTACAGTTGGCCAAGTTCTAGGAAGCCTCGTTGCGCAGCATACATTATATCCGTAATTAAATAATAAGTAGTTCCCAGTTTGAAAATAAAGCTTAAAGAAAAAAAATATAAATTATTTAAACATGGACCAAGATCAATGTTTCACGGTTTTAAGTTTTGCTAAGCTTAAAGCTTAAGATGGATGTCAAAAAATGTAAAATTATGTTTACCGTTTATCCGTGATTTTTCCTCCTACAATCACTCGTTTAAATCAAATGAAAGATTCAATTCATTTTTTCAACAGAAAAAAAATCTGAAGGTATGCAGTGTTCTTATAAAATTCTACGGCAAGTAACTCTCAGAACGAACCGAAAATGTTTTTGCGTAAAAAGTCGTGTACAACTCGTAGGAAACAAAATCGAGAGCGACTCGTCCACAGGCCTAACGATTATCGTTTTGAAATTAAGGTTGTGTTCGGTTGGTCAGTCAATTGACAGCTCGATGGGTTTACCAAATCTCTTTAGGTGTGGGGCTTCGCTCGCGTGCGTCTGCGGTGGGCGGGAGTTCGGCTGGAAAGGTCCACTTCGTTTTATGTTACTGTACAAGCTAACTTGTGTTTTAATTAAAATTTAAAAAAACAATCTACTGTTTGCTTTGTATTTACTGATTAAGGTACACTCTATAGTTTGCCCCTCAGTATAAATTCATGTTTCTTTTTATTGCTATACAACTGTTATTTGTAATAATTTCCTAGAGGCTCGAAATGACTTCTTTTGTTAGACTGATAATATCAAGTTGACTTGACGAAAACCGGCTTCAGTCCTCATCCAAACAAGTCGTGCGTGTGTGCGTGCGCATGGGTGTACGGTTGGACAATCCATTGGCAACCAAAGTTATTCAGCTTGGTGGATTTACCAAATTTTTTAAGGCATGGGGCTCCGATCGCGTGCGTCTGCAGCGCGCGCGCAAACTGCGCTGGAAATTAAAAGTCCACTCCTTTTTATGTTACTGTACAAGCTAACTTTTGTTTTAATTAAACTTGACAAAAACAAACTACTGTTTGCTTTGCACTTACTGATTGAAGCACACTCTGAACCGGCTTCAGTCCTCAACTAAAGAAGGCGGCCTTCCTAGACGGACACTGAGCATGTTAAAAGGGATTGTAATTGTTTTCTGCGTCATAAATGAACTCCAGGCGTTGATAATGTTGGTTGGAAATGCATTCACTATTTACGCTTTCTGGTCTAGAAGACACAGTTTGAAACGAACTAGTCTTCTACTGATTAATCTTGTTGTAAAAGACCTTCTTTTAGGAGCATTAGATGAATTAGATTAGAATTTAAAGTGACACAACACTTTAATTATAGATTGCAAAATTTAATTCTAAGCTACACTAAAGAGTTTTTATTGATATTTACTAGTAGTATCCACAGGTTAGAAAGTGCGGGCCTCGATGCAGTTAAGAGAAGGTACTGGGAGGGAAGTGTTTTTAAATCACTGGACAAAAGAAAATTATTCCAACTAAGGTCTAGTAACGCGTCACGCTTAAGTCACGAATGTTTTTTATCGTTTCCTATTGCCGCGAACCAATCAGAGTTGTTTTTTTGATTGACAGTTTTGTGCAGTGTAGTCGAGCACGCGGTGTAAATTGAGATGTGATTTTTCTCCGTCGGCAAACTCGCTTTGTTGTCAGTGTTATAAGGAATTTCTCTAGAATAACCGTTGTTGGAATCATTCGCTTTGCCGTAGTTTATCTGCGATACAATCACAGCAGATCTTCTCAAAAGCAACACCTATAAAACAACGTCTGCAAAACGTAATGTCTGCAAGACAGAAGCCTCGATCTAATGTGACAAACTGTTGATTTTTCGCATTCTTATCGCTATTGGAGACAAGATTTTTCTCTTCCGGTGTTACGACAAACTGTCGTGATTGACACATTTTTTGCATTCCGATCGTTCTTAGTGGAAGAACAAAATTTTTAACTTCCGGTTTGCAGCGCGGCGCGCACGCGTAATACGCAATCTGCTGGTCACTGTCAAGATAAGGGTTGCGGGCCTCTCTTGGGCCCGCAAAAAAACAACTGCCGAAGTGTGATAAATTATTAATATTAATAATATCCAGTTTTTGTTGTTGTATTTCGGCATGAGAAATAACATCATGTTCAGCTGACAGTATCCCACAGATTTTGTTTTCTGTTTTGGCTTTGTTCTTTCTTATTGTTGTTGTTTTTTCAATCACGATTTGATTTTTTAACTAAGTTAGGTTTGTTTTCTAGTAGCTGACTCAAAGTTGTTTAAGAAATATTACGTTAAAGTAATCATAGTCTATCAGATTATACGCAGCAAGTTTTGAACTCGAAAATATAGTTTACAGAATTTTACTCTAAGCTACACTAAAATAGTTTTTAATCATAATTCAAAGAAAGTAACTGCTAAATTAATATTATGATAAATTATTTGAAATTGAAATAACATCCACCTTTATTGTTGCATTTCGGCATGAGAAATAAGATTAATACAAAACAATTTTATTTTCTGATTTTGAATTTTCATAAATTTGAAAACAAAGCTATTGTTGTTGTTGTTTTCTAGTAGCTGACTTAAAGATGTTATTACGTTGAAAGTAATCATAGCTGATGTTCATAGGCGGCACTGGCGCTTTAGTCGTTTTATTCTTATTTTAAATTTTGACAGCGGTTTCATTTATGAAAGAACCGCAATCCAAAAATGTTACGAACAGCTTTGATGTGAATTGAAAAGCTGGGAGTGATAAAAAATGACTTTTTTCGAGGCTCAATACGAATTGTGTATTTTACTGTTCACAGCTGGAAGTTATGACGCCTCAAAAACAATCTCCTGCAATGATCAATTCACTCTGTACTTCATTTTATTGCAAATAAAGAGACAATTTACCATGTAGGGGTTTAGCTATAACACTGCAGCAAACTTTAATTAAAAATCTGACATTCTCTATTATGCCAACCTTAACTGACTCTGCAAAATCAAATTTCAGTTTATGATAATCATAAATACCCCTCACCTTACCTTATCGAAAAATATTCTCTAAGGAAAAAATGTCTCGTACAGTCTTTGTCGTCTTTTTTGTCCTGCTTTCAATCGAGTCTATTTTCATTTGCATCGGAAACGCATTTACCATTTTTGTGTTTTGGCGAAAGAGATTCAGTTTACAGCGGACATATTATCTTCTGCTCAGCCTCACAATCGCGGATCTACTGGTCGGCGTGGCGGAGTTAACATCACTTGCAACTCGTTCGGTTCCATTTCTTTTCATTGAGCCAAGTTACGGTAGAAGTACTAACCACAAAAGCAACGTTCTGACATCCTTAACGATTTGGTTTTCAACTACTTCTGTGTTTTCTCTCGCGGTTATTTCACTGGAACGCGTTTACGCCGTACTTTGGCCACTGCGTCACAGAACATTGAACACTCGTGTTTATTTTGGCGGTATAGCATTCGTCTGGTCAGCTGGGATCTGCGTGGCAGTGCTGTACGTTTTACCGTCTTATAAACAGGTTGTGGATTCTCGACTTTCCACAATAGCAATCAGTATAACTTTGTTGCTGAGTATTTCTGTTGTCTGTGCAAGTTACATAATTATGCGTAATCGACTGAAGCGTACTCTTCCATTTTTTGACAGTCAAAACAGAAGAAATATGGAACGGAACGTAAAACTGTCAAAAACGTTGTTCATAGTTGTAGGTTTATCGCTTATTTGTTGGCTTCCAATTATAGTGTTGTATATTGTATTTTATGCATGCCCTAACTTATTTTGGAAGTGTCGGTTTGTGTATTACGGTTTTTTGGCAATTTTTTTTTAACCCATTTTTTTTATTAAATCCCTTTTTAAGGAAGGTAAAAATTTTTATAAGAGGAAAGGAGGAAAAATAAGTTTAAAATTTTATATAAATTTTTTAATTTTGAGCGGAGGCAGCGTGGCCTAGTGGTAGGGCGCTGGACTTGTAATCCGGATGTTCCGGGTTCAAATCCACCTCCCTGCCACTGGATAACTTCATCAGTACAACATTTAGATTCTTAGTATGTTATATAACTACAGAATTTTTATCATTATAATTTCAACAAACACAACATTATATAACTGAAACGAAGTGTACCAGAAAAAAAAAACAAGACTGCAACGGAATTCGAGCTTGCAATACCGGTACGTTGCCCCACCAACTGAACCGTATGAAGCCTTGCAATATTTCAAGTGGTTTATTCCTTTTTTACTTTATATTATTTTATAAAGGATTTTCTAGAGAAACGAACAATGTAAATTTAATTGTGCGTTTTATTCACCTTTTGGAGTCAATATTTCAAGAAGTAAACACTTTGAGTTGTGTGAGCATTGCTATGTTTAATTTACGAAGTTTTCTTAATTATAAGTGTTAACAATAGGCCATCAATTATTGGTTTCACTCAGAGGTATATCTTAGATTGAATGTAAGTCACTCAGAGGTATATCTTTATATTATTGAATTGTAGTTATAGTAATGTTTTATTGTAGTTTTTTATTTTAATTTTTACCATGTAAATTATTAACATTTTTCTATTTAAAAAATCTTGTAAACTGGTATGAAGATCCCTTGGGGAACTCAATAAACTTTATTCTATTCTATTCTATCTATGATGTATTACAGTAGATTTTAATTAAAAAACTGTCATTGTCTTGTAAATTTACTTGGAAAAACATCCATTAATTTTGTGCTTTGGGAAGAGCGCCAGATTACAGCTGAAAAAGAAAAATCTTCTTTCCGATAAAAGGCCTATTTTTGCATACAGTGAATCCGTTACAGAAATCAACCTTGCACGTGCGCATTTCAAATTATTTCCTCTCTGAGATCACAGTTATAAATATAATTTGCTCTCACACAGCTTAACAAGTCAATTTTATCACTTATCTTGAAGAAATGGATTTAAAAATTACAGCAACCCTGATATTTTGCGTGATTTACCTCATCGAAGCGGTTTTAACTCTTCTGGGTAACATTTTTACTATCCTCGTTTTCTGGAAGCACCGATCCGAGTTAAAACGTACGTCGTATCTTCTCGTAAACTTAGCATTTGCTGATCTCTTGGTGGCAATCAGCATTTCATTTACTGTAAACCGCCAAGTGAAAACTGTACGGACCAATTTAGGTTTCCGAAGATCCTCTAAGATGTCCGAAGTATTCCGAAGATGTTCCGAACATATCCCGAAGTGTTCAAGTCTAAGTTACAAGAATGGCTCCCACCAGGATTTGGCATTTTTGTGAGCTGCGGACATGTTTTGCGAAGCATCATCACTGCTTAATTTGCTGGTTATATCACTGGATCGTCTTTATGCAGTTCGTTCGCCTTTCCGTCATCGTACATTGCCCACAAGAACCTATATCTACACTCTGGCATTTGTATGGGTGACTGCCGGACTCTTATTTTTGTTCCATTTTTTGTTTATTTATTCTCGTGGCGACATCTCCGTCCTCATAACAAGTCCATTTTTCTTGGTTGTTTTAGCTATCATCTGTGCAGCATATATTCTCATTTTTATACAAACTCGTCAGACTTGTCCTGAAGCAGGCAAAAACGAGAGACGAGCACAGCAAAACAAGAAATTGACAAAGACATTGTTAATCGTTACAGTTCTTTCGCTCATCTGTTGCAGGCTGCCTGCTATTACCATGTCGTTTTTTGTTGGTTCGCTTGTGACTATCGACACTCTTTACACTAACAATGTAATTCGTATTATAAAGATTTTCCAATACGCCAACTCTATTGTTAATCCTCTAGTTTACGCCTTTCGGATGCCACTGTTTAAGTCAGAAATCAAGAAATTCTTTTCTAAACTGAATCGCAATGTGAATAGTAATCAAGAGAAAACCGCCTCCAAGAAAGACAGACTAGATAATAACTTACAATATTATGACACCAAACTATAGATTATTCATTATTTCACCTTACGTCTCACGAATATACTGTATTCTGCATTTCAATAAAAAAGGTGAAAAAGGTGATAAATCTACCCTATGTTGTTTTGAAGCTGTCAATTTCATTTTAGCATTTGCAAAGCATTCTTAACTTGCCGCTCTTATTTTATTTGCAAGATCAGTATTTTACCTCGATTTTTAACAGAAAATACTTTTAACTACTTAGATAGAACTTTTATGAATTAAAACGGTTCTTAAGCCGATCTGTTTTTTCGGAAACTAAATTTTCGGTGACTTTCCTGTTCACCTTCATCAGAGATCAAAAGTTCGTTTGTGCTCGCGCTACCAATCCGTTGCGCTTCTTACGTTATTGATTTTAAATTATTGTTATGTTCTCACGTAATGTTTGCTTAAAGTCCTTAGGGCCGAGACCAAACCATGGTCCTGGGGCACTAAAGGATAGCCAGTGTTTAGCTTGATAACACCCTCCTCAAAATATGCGCTGTACCCAGCAAGGTTATCTTTTGTAGTCCCTTTTTTGATAGCTCCAAGTGCTCCAATGATGACTGGTATCGTTTCCATTCTCATGCCCCATGTTTTAAATCATTGCTATTACTTATGATAGTTATGTAAGAACGATGCAATTGAAAGACATTTTCGTCATAAGTGCCAAAAAACTATATTACATTTCGTCTTACTAGGTTTTGTTTCAAATGAAAGAACATAATAACGAGTTGCACTTTCAAGTCTTTTATAGGTGAGATACGAGGAAGATTTGCGATAAAAATAAAGAATAGCATAAGAAGGCAACAGAAAGAAACAAACAAAGACTGGATTTATTCCATTGTCTAACTAAAATCTTCTTTTTTTTATCACATTCAATGGCATGTAAAATTTCTTAAAATATTCGCCTCTTATTACCAGCCTGTACCCAAACCACGTTTTGACAATTGTCAGGATTTGTAAAGTACGTTTTAGCAAGGCCAGGCCACTTTGAGTGGATTTACAATTCATACCAACACCTTCATTGGATTTTCAAATTGCACTAAATCTTGGTGGAACTGCCCCTTTAAAATAATCAAGAAATCTTTTTAAGAACCGAATATTATCCTTAGCTGCTTTCTTTGCTGAGGATGGCACTTACTTTAGAAAATGGAAGCCCTCAAAAACGCAACAACAAAAACATGAAACTATACCTTACAGTATTAAAGCATTGCTTTAATGTAAAATATGTATGAACAATGCAAGTTAAAGACGTTTTAGACAGAAGAAAATAATGAAATCTAGAGATTGCAAAACTGCCAGAAAATTTATTACTTTGGCAATGTTATGTGGGCATGGAATTTTTAAAAATTTCGACTTTTCTAAGATGTTATTTCAAGTAAATGAACATAATAACGACTTGTATTTGCAATTCTTATATGATTGATAGATGAGGAAGATTTGGGATAAAATCAACGGGATAAGAGAGACCGAAAAAAATAAATAAAAACAAGTCAAATGCCGTTTTCCCCATTGAGGGACTAAAATCATTTTTGTGAACATGTTTAAAGACATGCAGAATTTCCAAAATTATTCCTATAGATTTTTAATAAAGTTATGGCTACGTCCTATTGCGTTTGGTTGTATGGTTCATATGCAAAAAATTTGTGACACTATATCTTAACCGTTATTAGATAAAAGCAAACACAACATGCCAGAAACTATACAATTATATCCTAGCAACAACCATTTTATTTTGCTCAAAAACATAGAGTATAGCACAGCATAAAATAATTTAACTTAAATAGGCAAAAGAACACTTACTCTGAGTAGTTAAAACTAAACCGGCTGAAAGTGCAAATGACAAACACGGAATGCTGTATATTTTACTGTTGACAATATTATTATAGAAGAAAATAAGTAAACGAAGACAAACTGACTATTTTTTACAGTTAACAGGACCACTATTACATTAATATTAAGCGAGATTTAATCTTGGAAATCTTTACATCAAAATGCTGGTGATCATTGCTCCTAAACAGAACACAACTTGTCATCAAGCAAAGTTAGTTTAAAGTTATTCTGCTATCTTTCGCAATAATTTTTTCATTGCTTTTTTAAACATGGGCATTCTGTAACTGTAGACTATTGGATTAACAAGAGAGTTCGCTAAGCATAAAACCGCCCCTAACGAGAAAGCGTGTACATATAAAGTTCCTGTGAAACAACCATCACAAATAAGCAGGATCGTATACATCATTATCGCTGGCAGCCAAAATCCAAACGACAATCCGATAACAATGAACATAGTTTTGGACAATTTTATGTTCTGTTCGATGAGTTTTCTGTTGTGAGGTTTAACTGCACACGTAGATTTAGTACACCTCATCCTTGTTCTGATGGCCATGTAGGTCACCGAGATCAAGCAAAGGGAGATAAAAAACATAATTGAGTTAAAGATATTCGAATGGACGTCGTTTACAATGTAAAACGCCGTTAACCCGTTCACCGTTGCTACGCACAAACCAGCAGCCCAGACCATAATTATGCTCATGACATAAACACAAGTTCCCACTACTCGGTGACGAAAAGGCCAGACCACAGCACAAGCACGCTCCAACGAAATAACCAGCAGACTGGACAATGAAACACTGGAAAACATAGCGACAAAAATCGATGGAACATCGCCATAAAAGACGAACTTCTGATGGATGAAGTCAGTTGTTGTATTTACTAGTTTTGTTGCTCCCACGAGAAAATCAGCTACTGCAAGGTTTAGTAGAAGATAGCATGCCCGTTTTAAAGAACGTCTCTCGTTCCAAAAAACAAAAATAGTGAAAGCGTTCCCGATGCAGATTAACGTTGCCTCAACCCAGAACACGACGCAGTATGTCAGAATTACTGCGTTCGGCATTTTAAGAAATGTTGGTGAAAATTTTGTTTTCAGTTCTGACCGAGGTCGGACAGATGCTTGAATCGAATTCGTAATTAATTTTCTCACTGGTCAGTCTTTTATGTGTTTTGCAAGTCCCGTTTTGATCATTAACGTGCAAATTTTTCTTTAGATAAATCATAATACAAACATAATTAATTTACTGTTGAGCAAAAAACGAGCGAAACCATAGCGAAAAAAAAATTAATGCTCAATATATTATATTTTTCAATGCCAGGGAAGAAAGTTCAAACTGAGTGTCGATGTATTATGGGAAACTAGCGACTTTTCTTCATCTAAATTAAGGTTTTTAAAAACATGAACTTATGCGCTTTCCACTGACTCAGCAGGTGGCTACACAACATAACTAAAGAATATGCAGATAAGGTAAACCATATCCTGTTACGATGTGTTTTAATGATATTTCTAAGTAAGGCAGAAATTGATTTTCCTTTATTCGCTGAACCTCGTACAGAATAAATGCACTCACGTGCAGTTTGTTTTCGTTGAAAGAAAATAATTTAGTACAAGAACAAAAAGGATGTTTTAGTTATTACATGTAAACTAATTGTTTTTGCTGGACGCAATCAAAACTCTAAATCAATGGGAAAAAGCGGGTCCATTTCTGTACCAACATAAAAACCCCGGTTGGTTTAAAGACTTTTCACCAAATTTTTATTCTGCAATTATTTATTTTTGATTTTCACTTTTCACTTCCAATTTTAAGTCACAGTTTGCCAACCAATATCAAAAAAAAATAACAGACCACTGTTTACAATAGATAAGTTGAAAGTAATATCTGCAATGTAATAGAGCTGTTTTATGGTGTCAATAACATGTGCAAATAAAAAATATAAAACACAGCGTTTATCTGCATATGATTTACATATTCTACTTATCCGATAATTCTTATAAAAAATAACTTAAAACGACAATGTTGTTTTAAGTTTAAACTGTTCATTTTACTTTTAATATTACAAATTGTTGGTGATAAAATGAATTAGCGGTCTACATGTAATATCTAAAATATTCTTTTTTTGTTGTACTTAATTAACTTCTCTCAGCAAAAACAAACTGCGCGTGAGGGCATTTATTCTGAAATACTGTATGGGGCTCAGCAAATGAAGGAAAAGCAATTTCTGCTTTAATTAAAAATATCATTAAAACACAGCGTCAGTAATAGCATATGATTTACTTTATCTGCATATTCTTTAGTTATGTTGTGTAAACACCTGCTGAGTCAGTGGAAATTAAAAAAATGCTGGAGTTTATGCTTATAATTGGTTTTCAGTAAAAGAACAGAAAAAAAGCAGCAGCGCATAATTTTATGTTTAAAACCTTAATTTAGATGAAGAAAAGTCGCAAAATTTATAAAATTATTCTATCTACGGCTTTTTTAATGAAATTTACATTGTTACTTCTGATTGCGTTTGATGGGAAAGAATTTTACAACACAATGTCTGAACCGTTAGATCGTTCGGTTAAAACAAACAACACATGGCAGAAAACTATAAAACTACATCCTAGCCGGTATAAACAAGTGGCAAACAGGGAATCTGTATATTTTAGACTTTACAATGTTATTATAAATGAAAACGGATGAATTTTAATTTAAGTCAAACTGATTATTTTCATATTTATTAGGATTAATAGCACGTTTATATAAACAGAAATATAATGTTAAAATGTTTTTACATCATCATGCAGAAAGCTGGTAATCAAGGCTCTTAACATTACAAAAGAACAGAAGTTTGTAATCAAGCAAAATTAGTTCCAAGTTATTTTGCATGCTATCTTTCGTAATAATTTCTTCATTGCCACTTTAAACATTGGCATTCTGTAACTGTAGACTATGGGATTAACGAGAGAGTTCGCTAAGTATAACACCGTTGATATCGAGAAAGCGTGTACATATATGGTTCCTGTGAAACAATCATCACAATTCGCCGCGATGGCATACACCACTTTCATAATGGCGGCCAATTTATTTATTCTTTTATATGTATGTTAATTAGCCCTACTGGCCTCGTCAGCATGTGAAAAATTCAAAAGAATTTTTACTCTAAAACGAGGCCAGTAGGGCTAATTAACATACATATAAAAGAATAAATAAATTGGCCGCCATTATGAAAGTGGTGTATATACTGTTATCGCTGGAAGCCAAAATCCAAACGACAATCCGATTACAATGAACATAGTTTTGGACAATTGTATGTTCTGTTCGATGAGTTTTCTGTTATGAGGTTTAACTTCACACGTAGGAATACTGCCCCTTAGCTGTGTTCTGATCGCCATGTAGGTCCCCAAAACCAAGCAAAGGGAGATGAAAAACAAAACTGAGTTTAACATTTCCGAATGAACGTGGCTTATTAACCCGTTCACCGTTCCTATGCATAAACCAGCAACCCAAACCATAATTATGCTCAGGACATAAATATGAGTTCCCGCTACTCGGTGACGAAAAGGCCAGACCACGGCACAAGCACGCTCCAACAAAATAACAAGCAGACTTAACAATGAAATGGTACAAAACATAGCGGAAAATATCGATGGAACATCGCCATAAAAGATGAGCTTATGATTGATGAAGTAAGTTGTTGCTTTTACCAGTTGAGTTGCTCCCACCAGAAAATCAGCTACTGTAAGGTTGAGCAGAAGAAAGCATGCTCGTTTTAAAGAACGTCTCTCATTCCAAAAAACAAAAATAGTGAAGGCGTTCCCGATGCAAATTAACGTTGCCTCAATCCAGAATACAACGCAGTATGTCAGAATTACTGCGTTCGACATTTTCGGGAATGTTGGTGAAAAATGTCTTTTCAGTTCTGAGAGAGCACGTACATATATTTGAGCTACATTCGGAATTAATTTTCTCACTTGTCTTTTGTGTGTTTTGCAAGTTCCGTTTTGTTTTAATTATTTATGTGAAATTTTTATTTATATTGATCATAATGTAAACATCAGTACTTTGCTTTCTTTAGATAAATCATAATGTAAACATTATTACTTTACTCTTGAGCCAAAAACGAGTGAAACAAAATTAATGCTCAATATATTATTATATTTGAAAGTGGAAGAAAGTTCATACTGAGTGTCGATGCATTTTGGAAAACTAGCGACTTTTCTTCTTCTAAATTAAAGTTAAAACATGAACTTATCCTTTTATTTCTGTTCTCATTCTGAAATCCAATTATTAGCAAAAACGCCAGCATTCCTTAATAATTTCCACATCAAACATTGTATTGTATTATATTGTATTTTCACTGACTCAGCAGGTGTTCACACTACATAACTAACGAATATGTAGATAATATTAAGCAGAAATTGCTCTTACTTTATTTGCTGAAACCCATACAGTATTCAGAATAAATGTACTCACATGCAGTGGTTTTTGCTGAGAAGAGGTTAATTAAGCACAAGGAAAATGGTATGTTTTAGATGTCGCATGTGAATTAAATCATTTAAAAATATTTCATTCTCAATCTGTTATATCAAAGTAAGATGAACAGTTTGAAAAAGTATTTCCTTTTAAACTATAAAAATCGCGTAAGTGGAATACGTAAATCATATGCGGATAAACGCTGTGTTTTATGTTTTTTTTTTAATTCCATGTATTGACACAATAAAAAAGCTCCATTACACTGCAGATATTGCTTTCAACTTGTTTGTTGCAAACAATGGTCTGTAACCTTTTCCTTCGTTTTTGATTCTGATTGGCAAACTGAACTTTAAATTGAAAGTGAAAAATGAAAATCAAAAATAAATAAATGCAGAATAAAAATTTGGTGAAAAGTCTTTTCAACAACCGGGTTACTTTATGTTGGTATAGAAATGGACCAGCGTTTTCCCATTTAATTTAAAGTTTTGATTGTCTCCAGCAAAATTAAATATTTATTAAAGGCAGTCATATTTTTAATGTCGAAACAACTTTTTAGCCGCATTAAAAATCCTGCAGAAATCGTTCTAAAAGCCTATATAACCCTTAGGTGCTTTTTATGCTGATATTAACATGTTACTTCAGAAACTAGAAGTCCTAAAAACGCAAAAACCTTGTAAACTGATTTATAAAATTATTCTACCTACAGCTTTTTAATGAAATTGACATTGTTACATCTGATAGCGTTTGATAGGAAAAAAATTTACGACACAATGTCTGAACCTTTAGATTGTAAAAAACCGTAAAATTAAAACAAACATCACATCGCAGAAAACTATAAATCTACATCCTAGCCGGTTTACAAATGTCAAAAAGGGATGCTGTATATTTTAGACTCAACAATGTTATATAGGTGAAAAAGAATGAATTTTAAACAAAGTCCAACTGATTATTTTCACATTTAATAGGATTACTAGAACGTAAGCGAGACTTTTAATAGATTTGCTAGAACGTAAGCAAGATATTACAAATAAATGAAATGAGTCACTGTGAATCCTGCCCACTGAAAAAAAATTCAGTGGCTCAGGTGGGACTCGAACCCACGACCTTCGGGTTGCATGACCACTGCTCTACCATCTGAGCTACAAAGCCACATATGTGAACAGCGCGTGAGTGAATCCCATATAAACTTACATGTGGACAGGGGTTTCCTGTAACGAACATGTGGAACATGTATTACATGCGAAGAACAAATAAATGCGGATGAACAATGTTTCGATTCTAGTTTAGTTCTAGTTTTTCAGCAATGGTCATGCAACCCGAAGGTCGTGGGTTCGAGTCCCACCTGAGCCACTGAATTTTTTTCAGTGGCCAGGATTCACAGTGTCTCATTTCATTTATTTGTAATATGACTGAGGATAATTCTAAACTAAGCGAGATATAATGTTGAAATTTGTTACATCAATAAGCTGGTGATCAAGGCTCCTAACATAACACAACAACACGAACACAATCGACAAAGTTAGTTCCAAGCTATTCTGCATGCTATCTTTCGTAATAATTTCTTCATTGCTACTTTAAATTTAGGCATTCTGTTACTGTAGACAATTGGATAAACGAGAGAATTCGCAAAGTGCAAAACCGTTGCTATCGAGAAAGCGTGTACATATTTAGTTCCCTGAGTGAAACAATCATCACAAATCGCCAGGATGGCATACATCGTTATAGCTGGCAACCCAAAACTAAACGAAGATCCAATAACACGACAATCGGATAATCTTCACAATAAATTTTATTTGCCGCGATGGCATATACCGTTATCGCTGGCAGCCAAAATCCAAACGACAATCCAATGACAATGAACATGGTTTTGGACAATTTTATATTCTGTTCGATGAGTTTTCTGTTATGAGGTTTATGATTATAAATACATGTAGTTATAACATTGTTTCAGCAGAAAGCAGACGATTGGAGTTTCTACAATAACAACTGCATACAAGCTTCTAATCTAGTTGTACTTCCAAATATTGTTATAGATGAAAATTATTGTATTTTTAACAAAATCAAACTGATTATTTTAACATTTAATAGGATTTATAGCTAGTTAATATAAAGGGAAATATAATGTTGAAATTTTTAACATCAAAGAGCAGATGCCTGATCAAGGCTAATAAAATAACAAAAGAACACAAGCTTTTAATCAAGCAAAGTTAGTTCCTTTATTTTGCATGCTACCGTTCGTAATAATTTCTTCATTGCCACTTTAAACATTGGCATTCTGTAACTGTAGACTATGGGATTAACGAGAGAGTTCGCTAAGTAGAACACCGTCGATATTGAGAAAGCGTGTACATAAATAGTTCCTGTGAAACAATGATTGCAATTTACCGCGATGGCATATACCGTTATCGCTGGCAGCCAAAATCCAAACGACAATCCAATGATAATGAACATGGTTTTGGACAATTTTATGTTCTGTTCGATGAGTTTTCTGTTGTGTGGTTTAACTGCACACGTAGGAATACTGCCCCTTAGCTGTGTTCTGATCGCCATGTAAGTCACCAAAACCAAGCACAGGGTGATAAAATACATCACTGAGTTAAACATAACCGAATGAAAGTGGCTAACTATGTTAAACGCCATTAGCCCGTTCACCGTTCCTATGCATAAACCAGCACCCCAAACCATAATTATGCTCATGACATAAACTCGAGTTCCCACTACTCGGTGACGAAAAGGCCAGACCACTGCGAAAGCACGCTCCAACGAAATAACAAGCAGACTGGAAACTGAAATAGTACAAAACATAGTAGAGAACATCGATTGCACATCACCATAAAAGGTGAACTCATGATGGATGAAGCCAATAGTTGCATGTACCATTTTTGCTGCTCCCACCAGAAAATCAGCTACTGCAAGGTTCAGTGGAAGATAGCATGCTCGTTTTAGAGAACGTCTCTCATTCCAGAACACATAAATAGTGAAGGCGTTCCCGATGCAGATTAACGTTTCCTCTATCCAGAATACAACGCAGTATGTCAGAATTACTGCGTTCGACATTTTCGGGAATGTTGGTGAAAAATGTCTTTTCAGTTCTGAGAGAGCACGTACATATATTTGAGCTACATTCGGAATTAATTTTCTCACTTGTCTTTTGTGTGTTTTGCAAGTTCCGTTTTGTTTTAATTATTTATGTGAAATTTTTATTTATATTGATCATAATGTAAACATCAATACTTTGCTTTTGAACCAAAATCGAAGGAAATAATGAACAATACATTAATTGTTATTAATTTCCCGCAAAGAGGAAGACAGTTCTGAACAATACTTGTCGGAGGCGCATTGTGGGAAACTGGAGACTTTTCTTTTACTTGATCAAGGTTTAAAAAACATATTTGCTTATGCTGTTTTTGTTCTTATTCTAAAATGAACAGTTTAAAAAAAATATTGTTGTTTAAAATTAGTTTCCAAATTAGAATTTACCAGAAATATTGACTTAGTAGAATATGTAGTTCATATGTGGATAAACACTGTGTTTTATGTTTGTTTTTAACAAAAGAATTTTGCATGTATTGACACGCAGATATTGCTTTCAACTTATTTGTTGAACTTTGCAAATTTTAAATCAATATTCTGTTTTAAATTATTCAGGAAATTTAATTTTTGGTCAGGTTTAGTGGGTATGGACATTTTAAGTATTTTGACTATGCTTCTGAATACTTTTCAACATGCTCATGACTTGGGATGAAGATTTGGGATGAACACAAGGAGAGGAAGAAAGCAACAAAATAGAAACAAAAAATGAACAACCCAGGTGTCAGATGCCAAAATACAAATGACAAACAGGGATGCGAAGTATTTTAGACTTTAAAATATTATTTTGAAAGAAAATGAATGTATTTTAAAGAAAGTCAGACAGATATTTTTTTTTTTTTACTTTATAGGATTTCGCAAGCTACATACAAGCTTAGAAAATTTACATCAGAAAGCTGGTGACTAAGGCTCCCAAAATTACAAAAGAAAACAAGCTTGTAATCAAGCAAAGTTAGTTTCAAGTTATTCTGCATGCTACCTTTCGTAATAATTCCTTCATTGCCACTTTAAATATGGGCATTCTGTAACTGTACACGATTGGATTAACAAGAGAGTTCGCAAAGTGCATAACCGTTGCTATCGAGAAAGCGTGTACATATTTAGTTCTTGTGAAACAGTCATCACAAATCGCCAGGATGGTATACATCGTTATAGCTGGCAGCCAAAAACCGAACGACAATCCAATAACAACGAACATGGTTTTAGACAATTTTATGTTCTGTTCGATGAGTTTTCTGTTGTGAGTTTCGACTGCCCTCGCAGGTACAGTTCTCTTTAGCCGTGTTCTGATCGCCATGTATGTCACCAAAACCATGCACAGACAGACGAAAATCGTAGATGTAGTAAATAAAAACGATTTCAATTTACTTACTATGCCATACACCGATAAACCGTTCACCGTTGCTACGCACAAACCGGCAGCCCAGACCATAATTATGCTCATGACATAAACTCGAGTTCCCGCTACTCGGTGACGAAAAGGCCAGACCACTGCACAAGCACGCTCCCAAGAAATAACAAGAAGACTGAACACTGAAATACTTGAAAACAGAACGGCAAAACACATTCTAAGATCGCCATGAAAGGTTAACGTGGTATTGGAAGTTACATCATTTGTAAGTTGTGTGGCTCCCACCAAAAAATCAGCCACCGCGAGGTTTAGAAGAAGATAGCATGCCCGTCTCAAAGAACACGGTCTCTGATGCCAGAACACATAAATGGTGAAGGCGTTCCCGATGCAGATTAATGCACCCTCGACTGTCAGAACAACGCAATATGTCAAATTTACTGCGTTTGACATTTTATAGGAGTGTTGGTGAAAAAATGTCTTTCCCGATCTTTGCTCTAAGCCAAATTTGTAATTAATTTTTGTGTTTGTCTTTTTACATGTTTTGCAAGTTTTAATAAACACATATGGCACATCATAATGTAAACTTCATTACTTTACTTTTGAACTAAAAAGAAAAGAAACAATAGCTGAGATAAAATTAATACAGTGTTTATTCTTATTCTTTATTCTAGGGGAGGGCCACAGGTTTTTCAGTTTTTAACTGTAATGTGTAACCCTCATTAAATAAAGTTGTTATTATTATTATTATTATAAAGAGCAAAACACATTTCATGAAATAAAATATATAGTGACTGGTGAATGAGTTATGGTATACTGGGGACCTCTCTGCGTGTTACTCGAAATTAATTCCTTGAATCTTTTGTTTTTATTCTGTAAACAAAAAATTTTTGCATGATTTTTACTGACTCACCGTGTGATCACGTGGAAGAAAAAGATGTACGGAATCATATGCGAATATAGTGATTTTTATGAGTTTTTTATATGAGAAGATAAACTAAAACAGCTCTCGCGCATTGCAAAATTGGATTTCTTAAATTCTTGAACATTTTCTATTTTTGAATAAATATTCTCTATTGTGGAGTGCTTTTCGGTGGCGCAAAAATGTAGGTACTAGATATTACATGAAATTATTTTTATCATGTTAGAAATACAGGGGAATCCCGAAATCTCAACTTCCTGATAACTCGACTTTTCTCTTTTTCCCTTCCCTCGATCACTGCAATTTTAACCTCGCACGGATTTCTCTCAGAAGACTTATTCCAAGTCGCTTATTTGATTCACAGGACAACGCTAAATACGGAGGGCCCGCGCGAAGTGGGGGGGGGGGAGTTAAAAATCAAAATGGTGATTGCGGAACGAGCCATCTGTAAATTGCGTGCGCTTCGCCTGCCAACGCGCACGGACAGAGAGATTCCGCGCGGGTTTCGGCGCGCGCTCTCATATTACTTTTTTTGAGCGATCTATTCAAATAACCCTATCCGGACACAAAGTAAAAAAAAGCGACTTATAGCAAGTCTTGGATTTCTCAAACTCTCGATTTCTGGTTTCCCTTGCCGCAGTGGAAAACATAAATGTAAATCAACAACTGAATTACAGTTCTATACATTGCTGAATAACGAAGACAAACATTTGGAAAACACATTTAGGCAAAAAATTCCATAACAGTTTCCATTTAATAACAAGAAAGAAATTACACGATCGATTTATCACTCCGCATGAAATGTTAGGAATTGAAATACAAAAAGCAGTTAACACATCTAGAAGTCACAAAAAACAGGATTTTGCTGAAGCCCGATAATATATGCAATATATTAGCCATTTATATATTAAATACGGTTTTTTCACAATAGCATAGTTATCAAGTCCTCTATTTCTTTCATTTGTTTGTTTGTATGTTTGATTGTATGTACATTTGTATGTTTCGGTTAATAACAAAATCCAAGGTCTCAATAATTTTTTCTATCATGCGACATCCAAGTCCAATAACTGCTTATTGCCTGGTAATGTGTTTTGATATTTCGTGAATGTTTTACGTGGAAAGAACAGATGGGCGCATCACCACAAGCTACATTTCTTCTCTGGATTCATGGCGGATCCAGCTTTACAGTTAAAAGCCTCTGCAAACTTTTTGTAGTTATGAAGTGTGCCGATGATTCTGGAAAGGGAAACAACGTTTAATACGCGGAAACGGCATGCTACATTCTCAAAGATTGGTCTCATTAATAATTCATCAGGTTAAGACAAAGAAAATCATAACCGTGAAGGAGGTTTGGATACCCGGTCTTAAGTAGCATAGATATTTACGATTTTATTTCCCTGTTTACTTCGCAATTTTTGTTTCGATTGAGTAGATCATTACATCAATGAGAAGTTTGGAACATTATGAAGAAAAAGGTCTTCACGAGACTGGTGGCACAAAACTCATGAAACTGGCTTAAGCTACTGTAGTTTCCTTACCATGAAACGACTAGGAGCATTACTTCTTCCCCTGCATGAAATGCCGAGAAAGGGGAAAAGGGAAACCAAGTTAATTGTTGTTGGGATAAACTAAACAGAACTCGAAGAATATCAATTGGTGGCAAGCGAGGGGAAAAATACATAAGCATATAAAAAAAAATTGGTTTCAGCATCTGAGTTGTCAAAAACTGCACTACTATCCTTCTAAATAGCCAGAGTATGTTCAATCACTTTACGAAGTTAATTATACCGCAGCAAAATGCAAAACCGAATCAAATTTTAACTGCTTTGGCAGATCATTTAAAACGGCTTTGCGTTTATCATAAATCAACTTACCTATACTTAGGATAGGTATGTGAGTCAGTCTCAAGTTGAAGAAGTGCTGCTTTTTTCTTGTACATGCTACACCATGGCTAAGAGAAAATTAAAGGAATGTATACGAAAGAGCTTATTAAAGAGATAGTGGGAATAAATCCATCTGGTTTACGAAAACTCGACTACCAGCCGCCGTTCGCTCTGTTCCTTCTCTTCTCGGGAAAAAACAGAGACCGCACTCTAGATAGCAGCGGAAATCGAATCTATGGTTTAGTGCGCTACATTTAAATCCACCGCAGGGACGGCGGAGCCGGGGGGGCTGGGGGCGCTCACTAGTCAGCCCCCCCCCCCCCACCCCCAGTTGGAAAAATGCTCCGCCGTCCATGCACCGACAATCAATTTGTCATTTATTTATTTTATGTTTTATTGCATGTTATGACCAATACCAACCCGAGCAAAACCAACGAAAAACAATTGTTCCTCTGTTAGTCCCAGTCCAGGAAGAGCACCTTCGGTTCCTTCTTTTTCGACCAACGTCTTATAAGCCTAAACAAAAATTAAAAATAAATAAATGAATAAACAAGCGAACGAACGAACAAACGAACGGGGGGGGGAATGATAAAAGGTATAAATAAAATCGATTTATTTTGTATAAACCACATGAACGATTTAAAAACTATAAGCGCGTTGGCTATAACTATCTCATATCCAACAAGCTCGAGTGGAACAATTGTTTTATTAGAAAAAAAGGAATTGCAATATTTCAGCTCCCCGGCCGTTCTCGCTGAAGCGTACATCTACAATACAATTGTGGCCGATGGTATATGAGCTCATATACCATGACCTGTAAACCAATCAAAACTCAGGAATTGCAATATACCATGGATAGTTTTTATAACATTTGACAGACAATCTTACGTTGTAAGCTAGTTTGATTCCACCATTGTCAGCGATGTTTTCGTTTAATGTTTGGTTACCGTTTATCTGAAAAAAGGACAACAAACTAACTAAATATTTTATTATAATATTAGTATAATATTATTATCTCGACGAATTAATCAATACAACGAGACCCTAACTACATTATTTTTGTTTTATCTATTTTTTCGATCATTTTAAAATGCTTGAAAAAAGGCAGCCTTGTAGTCAGTTCATAAAAGCAATCAGATCAGTGAACCTCGTGATTCACAACTCTTCTTATTTAATCAGTAAATCCCGTACAAAAAACGTGATCGATGTCGCCATTAGTTAGCTTGCGTTAACCTAATTTCAGGTGTACAAGGGTCTTTTGAGAGGATGAGCCGTCAGTTTTGACTTTACAGGTCGGCGGTATTTTCCCGCCGAGCAAGTGACTTAATGAAACATGAAACGTTACTTTTAATTAATTACCTTTTTCCCATAAACTTCGAAATTTGAATATTGTTTTGAAAGGCATTTTGCTCCAGTAAAGAATCCATACTGTGACATAAGGGACCACCAGTTGTTCACGTTACCATTCTTGTCGAAAAATTTCCCTGAAAGTTAAACAAAATTACATGACATCCATATTCACAAAAGTAAGGTTTCCGCAATGGTTAAAGGTAGATTTTGTATAACGAAAAAAATTATTTACAAAATCACGACAGCTCCGGGGGTTTATAGACGACTAGAAACATTGCTTTTTTCTCTGGATGAGAACTTTCTTCATAGCAACACAGATGAACACAGTTTCCGCACATTTATCAAGCAAATCCCAGCAAACAATCAATACATTTTGGTGAAGAAAGGCACTTGAAAGGCATATGCATAAAAGCAAGTTTAAGTATTGTTACTCAGTTAATAGTTTCTTATGTCTTCATCCATACCAGCATTGTCAAATCCATGTGTAATTTCATGCCCGATAACCATGCCGATCCCACCATAATTAAAATATCTGAAAAGAAAAAAAAAAAAGCAAGTGTTAGACGTTATTTTATCACTTACTGCAACTTTCATTGACTCACGCCCGGTGTAGCATAAGCCATTGATGAATTCTGCTCTTGGCTTAAGCTTTCTTAGTGCTGTCCAGGCCCCAACGACTCGTTTCAGCCTCAACTCCCTTTCGCAGACGTTATTTATACCAGATTGGAACTTTTGTTTAGTGTATTGCCTTCTTCAGAAAAAAGCAAATCAGAAACGAGCTCGAGGATGCAAACCACAAGAGCAAGACGAGAACAAAGTAGCATTTAACATTTCAAATATCAGTATCAAAACATGTCTTTGACAGAATTTGAGTTCAGTCAAAGAATTTTCCTGAGACGATCAGGTATAGTTTATTCTTATTATCAAAGATGACATAATTTGAATTTATGGCCAAGCTTTTGTGAAAATATCATCAACAAAAACCAGATTCAACAACACAACATACATACTTTGGATAGTTTGGATTGTAAAACGGTGGCTGCAAAATTGCTGCTAGGAAAACTAAACAGAAGACAATTTGATAAATACTAAATACAAATAACTTTAAATGTAATCTGATGATTATAAACAAAATATTGTTTAAAGGTGCACTTTGATAACTATAGTATACACATTCTCCGTGCAGATCTTCATGTTATCATATAGTGCCAGTTACAAGAACTAGAGGAGCCCAGCCTGCGAGAAAGTTCTCTTAGGGATGCTCGCAAGCTAGCCAGAAATTGTTGCGTTTTGAAACATTTTGCCAAAATGTTTTATGTTCACTGGGCGGGCGGTTCGTAATCCATTTCGGTGGCCCCCAATCCTGTCCAAAGGTGTCCCTTCATCTATTATTTTATTGTCTAGTTGTGGTTTTTCAAAAACATTTCTTCAAATTTGACAATTTTTATTTAATTGTCACTTGCATTTTTTCATACCATTAGTCATACTTGGTATCGATGTGAAGTGGGACCATTTTATTTTGATAATGAGGGGTAAAGCCTGCGAGCAAACTCTCTCGAAAAGTAGGTGAGCGAGCAGGCTCGACCACCCATAGGGGTGGGGTGAGCTTGTTCGCGGGCTAGGAGAGCAAAGTGGGAAGGGTAGGTTGGGGAGATTACAAAAAAAAATTCTTGCCCAGGAAAAGTGAAAAAATGTGTCAGATTAAATCACCTTAGAGAACCCAGAGGTCAAAAACAATTCTTGCCAAAAGTAAAGGAGGAAAACATTAAGCTCAAACAGAGCGAATCGAAAGGCAGACCGAGTATTAAAGGAATATTGTCCCTTTCAAATAATGGTGGATCAATCACAAATTGCCTGCTGGAGGCAAAGCCTTTCACAGTCCTGATTGTATGCAAAGCAAAAATTTCGTCACACGAAAGGGAGAAAATATACTCATGGAACTTACCAATTCGGTTTTGCCTTGGTGAGTAATAACCGTTCACTTGTGAAGGGCCAAGAAACCATCTAATAACATAACGCAAATTAGAGTCAGTCACGTAACAACGTAACGCAAATTAGAGTCAGTCAGATCATGTAACGATGTAAGGCAAATCAGAGTCTGTCATGTAACAAAGTAACACAAATCAGAGTCAGTCATGTAACAATGTAACTCAAATCAGAGTCACTCACGTAACAATGTAACGCAAATTAGAGTCAGTCGAGTGACAATGTAACGCAAATTAGAGTCAGCCACGTAACAACGTAACACAAATCAGAGTCAGTCATGAATAAATTTGAAATTGTCCTTGTAAGTTTCAGTTTTTTGATAATAGTAGTCTTTTAAAATATCCGGGTATTTTCTTCGCCTTATAATCAGCTTTTTTCATCATTTATACAAACACACAATAATTACAACAATACAATATAATCAGCTTAATCTTTTACCCACAGGCCACACACTTAAACAAAAGTTAGTAGGCACAAAGAAATTTTTTTCTTACTGGTCTCTGTCGACCGGCTTATCCAGTGACCCGTACGACTCCTCAGCGGAAAACGCCATGGCATTAACTACGTTCTCAAAAAGTTTATCCCCCACTTTCAACTGTAGAAAAACAAAAGAAGTAAAACAGTTAGGGAGCGAGACCACACAGCAAGAAGAACAGGGCTAAATTTGCAAATTATTTATTTGTATTTTATGTTTGCTTCTGATGCTGTAAGCTGCCAAGTGTATATTTCTTCAATTTAAATTTTTAAAAAGTACATTTGCTGTCAGTATCGCCTTTCTCTATTCGCTCTCCGATGATAATGCGTTAACCAGTTAACGCTTATTAAGAATCAGTTCAATTTCTTAAGCACAACTACACAAAACGTCCTTTATGAGGGACAACAATCTAAAAAAAAAGCAGCTACGTCACGGTATTTCAAGTCATTTTCCATCTAACTTTCAAATGAAGGAAACCTACACCAACAGAGGAATAAAAAAGAGCCCAAAATAAACAAGGTTTATTTTGACTGACAAAGATTAAGACGGATTACGAATCAAAAATTTGAAAACATTTGCCATTTTTTTCAAAATGTGTTTCTCCTTTAAACTACATAATAACAAAGGGAATTAAAAAATGGTTGATTTGAGTGACTAGATTTATCTTTCCTTTAATAAAATCTAGCCAATCAAATCATGTGTCCTCAGAGCCAGCTTTTCCTGGTGCACAGGCCCCGCCGGACAAGAGGAACAGGTGGATCTGGGGACGAGAACGACGACAAACTGATGTGATCTGTAAGCACCCACTTCATTTTGTTTTTGTTTTGTTGCTTTTTTTAAAAAAAAAGTTTTACGCGCACGCTCGGTTAATTTGTTTAAGACTTACTGATTTAACAGTAACTTACTCCTTTGACTTTAGCAGCTAGCTTTGAAGGGTTCTTGATGTAGCTTGGGTAACCTATATCTTCTGCGATAGCATTAGCCTACAAAACAAGAATGAAAAATATATATATTTCAGAAGGCGCATCAGGAGCGCGGCGCATTGTACCTGTCATCTGTGAACGGCTTCAATCTCCATCTTTCTTTTTAATATATGTCGAGGAGGCACCTTTAATTTTAAGCTCAGCATATCACAAAAGTGGAGATTAAACAAACTTAAAAGCAAGCAGCAGCCAAAAGAGAGGACTGCACAAAGATTGGCTGAGATTTAAATGGAAAGAGAATGAGCAAGAGGAAACCATTTTGCTTTCGCGTTTTCATGTATGCGGTAGGCATCTGTCGGACAAAGAAGGTACATCTAGCGCGCTGTTAGGATACTGGTAATAGCGTTTGCTGTGGCTTAAGATCCAATTTGATATTTGCAGATAACGCCACAATTTTAGCAATTGTGCCTCGCCCAGGAAAGTGGAAGTCTCGCAAAAGGCTTTCCTCTTTGCTCTTTTCATTTCCGCTGCCAGAGTGGTCGACGTGCGGTTCTCCAACTAAGAGTGCTCTACGCCAGGTCTCCCTGTCACTAGCTCTTCCCTCCCACGTCCCTGCATTTAAGCCAGGGGATTTCATGTCTCTTTTGCACACATCCTTATAGCGAAATTACTGGAGGATATTAAGAATACTCTCTTTAATTTATCATTGAGCACAAAACCAACAATATTTTTTATAGTTATTTTTGAAAACGTGATACCCACACTAAGTTCAAGGCTGAATAATTTTTCGTGTCGTGATTCCTTGGTGTTCGTTTTGCAGGATCAACCTATCAATGGCTTTATAGTTTCGTTCAAGGAAAAATCATTACACTTCACTGCACCTATGACTTTAACTTAAAAAGCACTTCACCTTTTCTTCTGCATTCACTTTTGTCTCGTCGGACATCCATGGTAGTGTGTCGACGGTCTTGATAAACTCATCTTTAATCATTTGAGTCATCTGCGTTATCTTGAAGTATGAACAAGAAGTGTTTACTAGTTCCTCCAGCGATAAAGTTACAGAAAATCTGAAGTTTTAAAGGGCTCGTAACAGTTCACAGCCCTGAGCTTTGACGGAATGATATTACTGCGAATTCTCAAACTTATTTGATCGTTTTCATTATTTTTTCGACATAAAATAAATATTTCATAAAAATCATTAAATACTGATCACCGTGTTGTAATTATGACTAAAATTGTTAAAAATTAAGGTGGCTCGGAATCCCTTGAACTGTATTTACATGTATTCTTAACCAAAATTTTAGCCCAAGTAGTAGTAGTAGTAGTCAATTAACTCTAATATCAGGGGCGTAGCCAGCCTATAGGCCCGTTGGCCCGGGCCTACAAGGATCATGCCCCCAGAAGGGCCCATTCGGAGGCCTCTTATGAAAACTATTATTCAATCACCCCGTTTGTTGGAGAGTCTTGATCCAAAAAACTTCCTCTGCTCCAACTCCGCTGAAAAGCGGCCCTTACAGCCCTATTTAACAGGCCTACAACTATTCAAAAAGCTGGCTACGCCGCTGTCTATGGTAATTTCAAGTGCTGTAAGTAGCCCGTGGCGCGGCGTTGCGATTGCAATTGCAATTGCACCCTTAATTTTTTAGCGGTCATCCCTCCTACCGTTTTCTTACTCCCTTCATCGAACGCGACATCCACAAACAACAAACCAAGCGGCATCCCAAGGACTGACTGCATTCCGTCAATGCACTCCTTCCAGCGGTGCCTTGTTCTGTTTCCAATTATAGTCACTACATACTCTTCATAGGCATCTCTGTATTTCTGCGGCATGACTTTGATAAAGTTGTTGATGACCGTCCACATAATGTAGTTCACAACGACTACAGGGTCTCTAGTAAAACATGGCAAATGAAATCAAGGGTGAAGGTCTCACTGGAGTCAAGGAAATCAGGTCACTACGACTGTAGAGGGGGAGATGTCTGCAGAAACGGGTCAATAAATAAAAAGTCATTCGTTCGCGTGAGTGAAACAAATTATAACAAGACCTAACAACACTTACGTTCTGGTCATATTTTCGTAGAAATTGAAAAGACGGCTGTAATACTTCGTGGGGTATGCGAGAACTTTTTCGTCTTTCTTGAATTTGCGACCTTGCTTGGCAAAAACTGCATTTACCAATGCAACAAGATTGTCCAGCTGTAAAATAAAATGGTAAAATACAATAAAAAACAGTCAATTGGTCTTCCTCTTGCCAGTTGGCATTTTCAACCACTTACAATATTTACTTCACTGTTTTTAGTAGCCTTCTACGCAGACGTTCTTTGGGCTCGTCACGCGTTTCTCCAGGCCTGGGGAGAAACGCGTGACGAGCCCAAAGAACGTCTGCGTAGGAGGCTATGTTTTTAGACACTGGCCCTGAAAAACGCTATAGGCGGAGTGGTCTATGAAATGTTTTGTTTATTTACTACTTTAAGTCTACCTTTTATCCAGTTCGTGAACGCAATAACAGACAGTCACAAAATCACAGCACACGGTTAGAAACTCGATTCCCATATCACGGATAATTATTTTTCATGGGAAATCACGGCTCACGGACATTTATCAGATCACGTTTCACGAGGAAACTGAAACGGAAGAAACAGAACACTTAAGACTCGACCAAAATGACTGATGTCAAAAAAATACAGCCGACAAGTTATGGACCAAAAATGGTCGGAAAAGGCGTTTATTTGTGTCTTTCAGGGCACTGATGTCAAAAAAATAAAAAAAAAACAGCCAAAACCATTTGTGGTTAAAATGGTTGGTTCCAAAACCACAAGGCCTTAGCAAACGAAACGGGGTATTTTCCTTTATGGAATCAAGTCAAGTTTATCGATCGTGACCCCCACCGATACACACGCAGGGTCAAAGAGGCTATCCAAATAAGACTTCATTCTAATAACATCAATAGAGATAGCGGAATTGAAATTTCTGAAGCATGGATACCTACGATCAGAAAACACAACAGCTGTTCAACTACAAAGCGGACCTCTGAGGGAACATCATCTGTTAATCGGAATAATAATGAGGATCGAAATGCACCAATCACATGCAGCGAACCAACGTGCATAAATAGCAACGCGTGAACAATCGACCTCATCGCCTGATGAAGACTATCAGTATTGCAGTCGAAACGTCGCGATCACCATCTCAAAGCGATTCTATCGTGAGGCAAACGAATAAACGTTTATTCCTATGATCGGAAACATCGAAATTTAATTTAAAATGAAATTGCAAAGCATAAACTACTCAATAGGGAACGCTTCCGGAGAACTGACGATCTTTTCAAAGCCAACTGTGACGCGCGCTTTGCTATTTCACTCTTTCCGTCGTCAATTTTAGTAATGTGTTAAAACGTTTCCGTATGAGATGGGACCATTCTGTAGCCAAAATTTAAACGAAAGATCACAGGTTTTGTTAAACTGAGAGGGAAATCAGTTACATCTTTGCGCTACGACGTAGGGTACCAAATTAAATTTACTTGAATAGGTTTAAAGAAAGGAAATACTAATTAAAACGCCCACAAACACGACAGGACACGTATTCAGACTGTGCATGTTGGTGATCTTTTGAAAACTGACTGAAACAACATCTGCAAACAACGCTTTAGACTATATTGATCTGATTTGGTATACATTCCCATCTCAGGTAGAAATTGACTTAACAAAAATAATTGTACTAATTACAACAAAAAAGCTACGAAGCTTTGGCAATTTCTATCCTTCTCAAAAATAAATTAAAGGGGCTATGTCACGCAATTTTAGGCAATTTCGGGACTGACCAACTGTTCATAGAAATAACTGAAATATCAAAATAACGACTTAAAACTGTAGAAGAACTGAAAAGAAACACAGAAAGGCCGAAACGGGGCTTGGATGGGCAAAATTCGAGAAGATTAAAACGGATTGTGTTCGGGTTAACTTGAAAAACGTTGGTCCGACTTTTTTCAAGTTTATCTCAATTTGTATAAAAGTGTCATTTACAATGCTCGAAAATCATCCTTGTTTGTTATGTGGCCGTGTTTTTCCCAATAAAAGAATTTTGCTCTGCAATTTAAAGTTTAGAGCTCTCAATTAACGGAAATAAATAGAATTACTTAAAATACCGTGACCTAGCCTCTTTAACTAGCTTCAATCTTTATAAACTTACGTCTACTTTAGATGCAATGCTAAATTTTTGCAGTGTTGTCCTCAAGTCAAAAGTCGCCACACCAGCAGGGAGTTCCTTCTTTAGGGTTTCTATGATGGAACTCTCATCCGGGGTTTTTTCAAGCTGTGTTTTAGAAAACAAAGAAAGAAAATGTTCATCAGCTCCCTGGGAAGGACAAAGGTGGAACTTCTTTATGTCAGCTATACCAGCGTGGTTCACTTCATGTGGTCGTACTGACCAATTCTAGAAGGTCTAACCATTCTTCTCAGGCCGGGGTGGTTTTGCGTGAAATTAATTATCGATTAAATCTGAGATAGATAGGAAAATGGATATTTCAAATCTGCTTAGGAGCAGAAGTATTTTTAAAATTTGATCAGTTGCCAGTATAGCACAACTCATCCGCAGGTTTTGCTATTGGTAGTGGTAGTGGTAGTGTTAGAGGATCATGGGTTCTAATGAAAACCCCATCTTTGCATTAGAACTGTATTGGAGAATACTGAGCCCAAATGACCCCAAATATCTCTCCATTCGTTTTGTCTTTTCCTATGCTGCCGTTGAGACCACCATATTAGCACAAACATACAGTCATTTGATAACTAACCTTTGCCAACTTCGTTTCAAATTCAAAAACTTTCATCATCTGTTCGTCAGAGTCAGGACCACCACCAAGATACTTGGCGACTTTCTTCATGTACGTCACGTAAGCGTCACGAACCTGAACAGCAAGAGAACGGTTCGTGTTTTGAAAAACTCTTGTTTGTCGAACATCCAGCGTGGTCCAAGTTATTAAAACGATAAATTATTAAAATGCATTATCTATTTCATACGAAGGGGGGAAATGTTATTTACAAGGATATGTAATTTCAATCAAAGGGAGATCCATCCCGTCCCCGCTTTTGCTTGATATCACGGATGAACATAGGTATGTAAGACCATGTAAGAGCCTGTTGAACAAGCAGGTAGTTACAGTGGCATGAAAAACAGACTGATTTTGCCGGCGAAGGATATAAAGTAAGTCAGGGGGTTAATATATTTGACACCGTTCGATTTACCAGGTGTGGCCAAACGCTTCCGTACCTGTCTTGCGATAACAACAACAACAACAACAAGAGTAGTACAGTAACAATGTTCAAAAAGGTTTCACATTAGCACTTACGGCCTGGTAGTCTGAAGTATTCTTCGAGTAGTACGACTTTACCATTCCAAGTTCTCCAGGTCCAAACTAAATTGAAATAAAATCGGTGAAGTGAACTTATGAAGGTAAACTATAGCTCTTAAGGGTCAGATTGAAAAGATTTAATTTGTGTCTTTGTGTCTCATTTCGCTACAAGGAGGTAACAATAAAATAATAAAAACGAGAGAGAGGGGTAGCTTTTAAGGTAAGATAAAAAGAGTATATTTTCTTTGTTTGATTTTGCTGGCTAACTCAGGGACAAGCGTTTATTCAGCAAATTACATGAAATCATTCGGCTTGTTATGGTTTTCAAGAGCTCGACAAGATTTTTCCATCATAAATTGGTTAGATTTCCATCGACTACCGTAAACAAATAATAATGAATCCCTTCTCCAATAAACCCCCCGTCTGGGAGTTCAAATTTTTAATAATCACCCCCCCCCCCCTTCTTCTCTATTAATCGCCCACCCCTCCATCCCTAGATGGTAAATCATGACAATTTATGAACAAAGAAACAAGGCAACTTTACCCTGTTAAATGTATTTATTCACACAATTACTTATTACTGTTGCTATTCTTTGAAAATGTGTAAGCAAACAGCGTAAAATATTCAAAAGTTTTCAATGTACAATAATATGATTTGAAATAAGCCTCCCGTCTCTGTTAAGCGCCCCTCCCCCCTCCCCCGCCAAAAAAGCATTAAAATGAAATAAGCTTCCCCCGGGGGTATTAATAGAGCTTTTACCGTTATTTCTTATGTTTGCCGTGTCCAATTAGCCGTTTCAGTACGTTTTGAGGAGGTCGCTATAAAAAGAGAAATCAACTACAACTGACCTGCAGGATATGTTTGTTGGAATCATGAGGATCAATAAACACTTTGACGTCAATGAATGGCTTGATAAACAACTCGCTTGACACTTTGCCGATCCTTTGTGTGATGTCCATTGTGGACAGAGACCTCATGTTACCCGTCACGTTCCATCCTCCCATATCATCAATCAGTTTCTTAAGTGGATCATCTCCACGTGCTTCAACAGCCGCTGAGTCATTGCAGGCGTTGAAATACTTCACGGTCTTCATAACAGCTTCATTCTGATACGACAGACAAAAGAAGATGATGATAAAGAAATGAGGAACCTAACAGACATGAATCAGTATGTAGGTATAGAAGGTATAAGTGACAGAAACAGGTTTTCCTTACATTTGAGTAATTTGTTTTGGCGTTTTCCAGTGCATGCTTCAGAATGTTGTAGCTTTTCTCTCTGACCAGCGAGAAGCCGGTAACTGAAGTCTCTCCAGGTTCCAGTGCGTTCTCATCTTCCCAGCCGCCACAAGCATACTCGTAAAAATCAGTGCAAGGATCGGCGCTCTGGTTAAGCTGCTTGAAGGCATCTAAATAAGAAAGAAAACGCGTTGAGACTGAATAACAAGGTACATGTAGCTCTATTCAAGGTTTATTTCGTCGGTGTTCTGGCCTTATATACCACGTAAAAAGAATATTATCTAAATAAAATTAACAGTTAACATTTGGAAAAGCCAACTTTTCGAGCGTTAGACGACTTAGACCTTCGACGGCTTACGTTGGAGCCTTTTGCTAAAGCAGAAGACGTCAGGTTTTCCTTCCAGTTGATAATCAACTTAATATCTCACTTGCTCGTCGACTTAGCACAAAGACGTCTTTAAAAACTACTAGTAACTGTACAAACCGTTTTGGAAATTTATAAATTCAAGATATCGAAGAAAGGTTGTCCAGTAAACCACAAACGGCGCGACTTCTTGGAACTTCGATAATACTGAAATACGTGTGTCCAAAATTATCATTCAGGTTCTTTTCCTCGTGGGATTTAATGATCACAGCTCATCTCGTCAAACGCTTTTGTGCATGTTCACGGCTCTTAGAATGCAAATAAGCGTAAAGTTCACACGTTTCCAAGAAAAGCTTGTGGGACATATCGTTTATGGCTTATTCATATTTCTCGCCCACTTTGATCCAATCAGGGGTCAATACCTTCAGTTAAGATCACACTGTGGAATTCGTTCCAGGGCTTCGGTCCCAGGCGAGGGAGAGGGAAGTACTCAGCTAGGCATGTTTTGGGTGGGTATGTGCCGCCCGGGTCTCCAAAGTAGCACTACGTTTTAGAAAGAGTTTGCAACCAAAATGTTACCCCGCGCCCGTTGCGGTTCTAATTCTAGAAACAGGTCGATTTGTAACACCCCATTTTGGCTGCTGATAATTTGAAACTTTAGTGGGTTCACCTCGTTCTAAGAACTGTCTCTAAAATGGATACCCCGTTCTAGACCGGTAGCCCAAAATCACAACCCTCCCCCCCCCCCTCCGGCTTCAGTTCAATCTGAAAAATCAGCCTTCATGTGATAGATAAACACCTGTTTATCGCAGTTTAAAATTTGTCACATCTGGCGACTTGTGGTAGGAGATGACGTCATGTGGAATTTTGAAGTTGCTTTGTGTAGTTTACCTCCAGTTCTTCCCCTATAATTGTTTTGCAAATTTGAGGGAGAACTTGCAGTTTACAACAACTTAGAGTGCATTTCAATACTGATAATACACCACTCATGGGCAAAATGAGTAAAGCCCACTGGCCCGCGATGTGAAAACAAAGAACTCAAAACGAGGCCAGAGGGCAAAACAAAAGAAAATTGGCCGAATGAAGTGGTGATGTTGCTTATCGTTCTACAGAAACTCCGTGATGGAACAAACGTCACCATCTGACTTAGTTATCGATCCAGTTTCGCGCGGCTGTGGGAAAGCAGCAGCAGGATGCATGGCAGAGGAAAATTGAAAGTCACGAAATAGGTAACCTAAACTTTAGGCAAATGTTTATAATGTAAACGCTGCCTGCAATCCCTATTTTATTCCCGCGAGAACGAGTATTGATGAGAAGGGAGGATATTTCGAGACAAAAAGAGACTACATAGCGGTCTAAGTATTATATGTAAACTACCCGACCGAGATCCCCGTAATCCCGTAAAACGCACGTCCCGCGGGCAATATAAACATTACACTCTGTAAACATTGAAAATTCTAACAGCGTGAAATTGCGGCGCCAGAGGAGAGCGCACATGTCTTTGTTTCCGGCAGGACACGCGGCTGTTCAATGCTTATTAAGCTCGCTCCTTATGTGGAATGTTCTCAGTATAGCTAATTAATTTCGGAGACTTTCGAGGTTGGACAAGGGTTTAATAAACAAACAAAGCAAATTAAGGAAATTCCTTTTAAGATCGGAAGGTGATAAATTTCTTCAGTGCGCTATTAAACGTCAAAGCGCTAAACTTGGCCCACAAAAAGATAACGAAAATTTGGGCTTTTTTCTGGAGAGAACGACAGCCTGATGACTATTTCCTTCTATGAAATTAATATAATTAAACTCTCACCCACTGTATACTGTGCTGAAAACAGTAAAAGTGTAAATCGGAAGTACATTTCTATAGAGAAGCATCAGCTTTGTATGATTTCAAGGTACTCAGTGAAGGTGCGGCTATGTTTATACGAAATACATTTCAACCAACCTTTTGCCGCATCAAAACACGCTTTTGATCCACAGTACTTTTGCTCTCTCGGGATCTGAGGAGGTGCAGACGTCGTCTTAGCTTTTTCCAGGGCGTACAATGTGATAAACACGATTGAAATCACCAGTAAAACAAATGATAAAACAGCTAAAACGACCAAACACTTAGACGTTCGCTTGCCCGGACGAACGAACGAAACATCTTTCTCGTGTTCAAATGGTTCCATTCTAAAACTCGCACGCTATCAGGTCAAATGCGGAGCTATTAATAAACCCTCTCAACGTGTAACTGGAGCGAGGAGATGAAATTCGAGGTTTGTTATTTTTAATAAACTGTGTTTGCAATTGACAACTGAGTTGTCACGCCGGAGCGGAAGTTATGTCACACAACACAATTTGCATTTGGCGCAGGCCTGCATTTGGCGGGAAGTTGACGTATTCGCACAGTTTCCTGACCTTCAGTCTCCGTGTCTTTACAGACATCGATGAAAACTTGTGCAAATAGGTGTTCCACTCAACTCTGAAGCGTAAGAAAGAGCTCAAAATATTAATACGTGTATTCCGTGCGAGAACGAAGTGTTTAGCGGCGTAATGTTTCTCCATTGTTCCACTCACGTTCACCTGTCGCCGGCTTCACTAAGTATCGGAGGTTGAAGCGAAATGCATTGAAAAATAAATACTTGCTAAGGAATATAATCTTATTAATCAGGAAAAATGAAGACCTGTCACCGAAAAAATAAAAAAATATATATATCGTCCCGAAAATAGGCCAGGAGAAATGAACATATTCGCATAGTTATTCCTCAGCATAATATTTAAATAAATACTCGCGAAAACTAATCGCATCGGTGTAAACTAATATATAGGCTTAATTGATTTAATTTACAACTTGCTCAATATGCATCGGAAGTTGTTCATTATTTCAATGCATGTGTCCCGCACTTGAATCTTGTTTGATTATCTTCCTGCTGAATAAACAAAAACGATTTGGGGCCCGCTTCATAAATATGGTTTTCAAATCGAAATAAAAAAAAATAGAAACAGTTTAAAATGTATGATAAAACACCTGATTGCATTCAAGTTTGAATAATTAGTTCTTTTAAGAATCGAAAAAGGTAAATACTAGTGGCAATGTTTTCATATACCACAAATTTAATTATAATTAATTTCAATTTTGCCTCTTTGTTAGTACAAACAGTGAAGTGATTATATTTGTTCAGCTGTAATTCACAAGATTTTTTTAAAGGTCAAGAACAGAGTACTACAACCAGAAACAAAAAATAACCGGGAAGGTTTGAAAAACGCTTTGTTTACAATAAAGTGATGTATTACTAGGATTCAATCAAGTCACGAGGAACAAACTCAAAACGCCCCACGCATTAGCCTCTCAATGAGTCAGGCCCACGGTCTTTGTTTTTTGCAAATCTTCGTTTTACGGATGGAAACAGTTTGAACAATTGAGTCTTGAAATGGCTTGTTGTGGTTTTGCGGCAGTGACTGTAAACCTCAGTTCTCCCAATCGCAGTGTGATGTGGTCAAATGCCAAAATTAAGAAATTAATATTTCTGTAGTGTTTACGTGTTTTGACAGTTTTATATCTGAGTGTTCAATTTGAACGCAAATTTTGTTCAATTTTTGGTCAATTTTGAGATCTTCGTTTTTTCCGCGGTGATCTTCGCGTCTTCGGTTTCTTCGGAAATACCCATAGATAGGCTCACGCGTGGCTTTAGTTGAGATTAAAACATTTTTTTCTGCTCTACACTTATCTGCTAATAGTTAGTTGCTGCCTTTAATCAACGATTCAGGATGATAAAGAATCGTTTTCGTTTTTCTTTTTGCTTACAGGACTTTGCTTCTTAAAGGACGCTGGCCCGTGTACAGGCGCCCCCAGCCCATCGGGAAAAATTGGGAAAGTGGGAGGAAAGGGCGTTAAACGGGCGCACGCGCAGCAACAATGTAAAACGCCGCGCGCATGATGAAAAAGAACTCTCTATGACGTACAGACACAACTATATTCCAAAACTATTTCCTTAGCTCAGTGGACATGTCAGAAGCATCCTTAAAGGCGATGTTGCAGTTTTCAGAGGAGCTGCTCTGCAGACCACCAGAGCAAAGGAACGAGGAAGATATATTACGAATTCTTCCTTGGATTCGACACAAAAGTTCCTTATTTAAAAATCTGGAGGACGGTAAATATGCTGAGTTTGTGTTGATATTTGTTTTTGTTGTTTCCTCCCGCCATTTTAATGAGACACATTCGTGCCTTTCTCGTCCTGTCGTCTCTTATAAGGAGAAAATCGCACGACGCGAGTCATGAGTTTCACATTAATTTGCCTTTATCATGCCATCCGAGTAAATGAATTTTAAGTAACTTATATTTAACTACCAAAAGCACCAGGTGATAGCATATCTGGCATATTCACGATATCCGATTTGATACCCACTGACAAACGCGTTTTTTAATATTGTTTTTCAACAGATATTTTAGTCTATGTAATCAAACACATGGAGTTTATCAAAATAAAGAAGGATCACGTGGTCGTACGACAAGGAGAGAGAGGCAACTGGTAGGACAGTTTGGATTTTTTAATTTTAAGTTTTCTTTCTTAAAAGAAATTTTGCTGTTATGAACAGTGTAATTGCGGAGGTCTGGAATTATTCTGATAGATTTCTCATTTAATAATACTACATGTAATTAAATTAAATCTTGGTAAAAAATTCCCCCCTTTAGTTAAAGTTTTCTTTTACCCCTTGTCAACAAACATTTAACAAACCAATCCCATATTACACAAATATGTTATTTATCAGCATGCCTAGTAGGGCCTCCGTGAGCGGTCACCCTTGAGAACAGGAAAAATTAAAGAGTTTGTAACAGAGTATACATCGTTCTCGAACCCAAAGCCCTTCCGACCTTTGCTCAAAGAAGGCGAAGGTCTGGGGTGGAGAATGAGTGTATGTGGCCGGGACCATAACAAAAGTGTCCGCTTACAAAAGGTGTCTGTTAGTGGAGGTTAAAAATGTTGTGTTCGTATGTGGTTGGGACCCTGACGTAGCGTGCGCTTAGGAGATGTGACCGCTTATGGTATGTTAAAAAAGTAGTGTTTGTTTGTGGTTAGGACCCTGACGTAGCGTGCGCTTAGGAGATGTGACCGCTTATGGTATGTTAAAAAAGTAGTGTTTGTTTGTGGTTAGGACCCTGACGTAGCATGCGCTTAGGAGATGTGACCGCTTATGGTATGTTAAAAAAGTAGTGTTTGTTTGTGGTTGGGACCCTGACGTAGCGTGCGCTTAGGAGATGTGACCGCTTATGGTATGTTAAAAAAGTAGTGTTTGTTTGTGGTTGGGACCCTGACGTAGCGTGCGCTTAGGGGATGCGACCGCTTATGGTATGTTAATAAAGTAGTGTTTGTTTGTGGTTAGGACCCTGACGTAGCGTGCGCTTAGGAGATGCGACCGCTTATGGTATGTTAAAAAAGTAGTGTTTGTTTGTGGTTGGGACCCTGACGTAGCGTGCGCTTAGGAGATGTGACCGCTTATGGTATGTTAAAAAAGTAGTGTTTGTTTGTGGTTGGGACCCTGACGTAGCGTGCGCTTAGGGGATGCGACCGCTTATGGTATGTTAATAAAGTAGTGTTTGTTTGTGGTTAGGACCCTGACGTAGCGTGCGCTTAGGAGATGCGACCGCTTATGGTATGTTAAAAAAGTAGTGTTTGTTTGTGGTTAGGACCCTGACGTAGCGTGCGCTTAGGAGATGCGACCGCTTATGGTATGTTAAAAAAGAAGTGTTTGTTTGTGGCTGGGACCAAGATTAGGTGTCCGCTCACGGGAGGTGTCCGTTACTGGAGTTAGATATTTGGTGCTCAGGCTCGCCATTCACATGAATCTGAACATTTTGTTTTTCGTAGTTTCTATGTTATTCTCAAGGGGGCGGTGTCAGTTTACGCCAGAAAAGAAGATGAACACCAGCACGACTACCATCCTCACCATGACATGGGTGCGGTTCGCAGCACCCAAGAGAGGCTGGCGTACTTTGGCACCGAGCTGGGCAGTCTGAAAAGCGGCCGAAGTTTTGGTGAAATGGTACTGATGAGCGACAAAAAGGAAAGAAACGCCACCGTAATTGCTGATGAGCTAACCGAGCTGATTATCATAAACGAAGACTTGTACAAGAAGTCTTTTCATGTGTACAATCTTGAATGGAAGGAGAAGTCTAGCTTTGCCCTGGCTTGTCCACTGTTTCTTTCTTGGCCCACAGCGCTAAAGGCACTTTTGATTGAAAATCTTAAAATGCATAAAATTCAGTTTGGAAATCGAGTGGTGGAACAAGGGCGGCCATGTAACTCGGTTTATTTCATCGCGAAAGGCGCCGCAAAAGTGCTATCTGATCCGCGAAAGTGTAAAGAACAGCATGAAGCTTTGAACCCGAAACGACAAATGAAGAAAAAAGATTTAAACAACAGCGACGAAGAAGAAAAGATTGAGCTTAACGCAATTGAAGATCTTGTACGACCTTTGACTGTCATTGAAAAACGTCGTCGGCGAATGCAGCACGGATTCGTTGCCATGGAGACCAGGCTTCGGCAACGTGAAATCCAAGCCTCTACCATTGGACCAAATGACGTCATAGGAGACGTGGAAATGGTGCTGGATATCCCAGAGTACTGCGTCAGCGTAGAATGTGTTGAAACTCTGGAAGTGTACGAGCTTGACAAAGCCAGTTTTCACCGTCTCATAGCCCGGCGCAGCCCGGAAACGCTTGAATTACTGAGGAAAGTTGTTATCACAAAGTTAAGACTCCGTGTTGAACGGTTTAACGAGATACCGCTTTTTAAATACCTGCTCGAGCGTGCAACAACTCCACAGAAAACAAAAACAAAAGCAATGAAGAAAAAGCGTCTGCAACTGGAGGAGATAAGACCACTTACTGACAAAGCGCCAAGGAACTGGAAGGCGGTAAAGGCAAGTGTGTTCTTAGGAGGACAGGCACTAAAAAAGAAAAGCGAGGTTAAAAACAAGATAGAGAAGAAAGGAGAAACAACTTTTAAGGAAAAAGAGAAAATTCCCAGGTGTGTGTTTTTTTTATTAATTATATACTGTATTTTCAAGTACCAGGAACGTATATTTATGCTTTACATGTGGTAATTTCTGTAAATGTACATGTCTGTCTCCTGCATGCCAGTTGGGATGTTGCTATGTTATTATTTGTGTTTAATGTCTTTTTACTTTGGCCTGAAATGCCCCAACTGAGAGTGGCGATATCTGAACAAACCTGATTCGTGTCATGGCCATGGAGTTCTAGGGGCCTGTAGAGGGTGGGGGTGGGTTTGGCAGTTGTATACTAATCGATACTTGAGCAGAATCCAACGTTCCAAACACTTTTCCCAAAATAACCAAACTTTAGAAAATCATAGAACGTATTTAAATTAGAATTAATATAAATATCTCAATAGTCATTTTTTGGCGTAAAAACCATCCTGAATACATTTTATTCCAAGCCCTTGGCCTACCCAAACTCGTGCACAGTTTTATTCTAGTCTGTGCTTTTTTATCTCGTTTACAGCTCCTACATGTAGTCTGTTCTGTTTATCGTCATGATGATCATAAGCTCAAAGCAATTTGCCGTGGCTCATTACGCCTGCCTTTTCAGGGATAAAATTGTAAAATGCAGGCTTTTAAGTACTTCCGCGTCCTTCGTCAGGCAATATCGTCTTATCTTTATTGTGCCTCCGTTAATCCGCATATCTAAAGTGGCATTGCAAGCCCAGAGTAAATCTGATAATAAAGGTCAATAAAGGGATTGTTTATAAGCCTTAGCTTAATAGGCTTTTAGAAAGCGTTAATCCTGTATTTAAAAAACCCAGGGAGGCTTTTCTAGAATGTGTTGGAGTGTTCTTCGCGCTCTCTGATATTTCCTTTGTATTTCGAAAGAACAACATGGACCCAGTTAGAAATTACATAAATGCTACCATTTATCTGCATTTTGTACCAGTGATTTTTTTACAATTTTTTCCTCGTGTTTTTTGGCGGTATTCCGCAAAATATTGCATCCGCCGGATAAATCATAGAAGTTGCAGTGCCTTAAAATAATACTCCCTGACGCGGATGATGAAAAGATAATAAAGGGATTAATTTTTAGTCTGAAATACTTTTCCTGTCAGGAAAACCCGTTAATATAATATTTTAGAGTGTTCTTGAGAAAAAAAAATTCAAATAAGAGTGCGCTCTAATTCATCTTTTGTACTTGCAAAGATTATGGAAAGTACAGCTCATAAAGTTAGGTTTTATGGGCGTATTAAACCATTAGTAATAAATGGCTCGCCTTCGACTCGCTTTCTAGCATTCCATAAAATATATTACACTAACGGAAGTGGGTCAAGTGTTAAACAAAATCTGGCATGGGACGCTTTTAAGACAGAACTTAAAAAAAATTTCAGTCTAAATTACCGTAACAGTCTGTAATAGTTGCTTCAAATAACAAAAATGCTTTCAGCGCACAACTCTGAAATATTCTTTATTATATTAAGTTTACTTTTAAAGACGATTGGGGGGGGGGGGCGAAGGAGTGGCTGAGAGCTAGAGAGTAGAGGATTTACGCCGGTAGTGGGTGGGGGACCCCATATGAATGGAAGCACAGGGATGCTCGTCGGAAAATTTGAATGAGATCTCTAAGGAGGCCAATCTGGGCGTGGCTTAGTTTTTACCACTAAAAGATACCATTTTCCTTGTCTGAAATGTCAGCCTTCCCCTCGTCCCATTTTTTCCATGCCTGATCGGACTAGTTCACCAACACAGTATGACGGGTTTTTTTTATTCTTTACGTACAACCCTTAACGAGTCTTTGCTGGCTAAAAATATTGCTGTTCCGTCGTGAACACGTCTGAGTGAGACCAAAATCGACGAATTTACTTGTTATTTCGAATTGCTCAACCATAAAAAAAAGTAGTCTTTGTTTCAACAGCTATTGAATCTTATAGGTTGGCCATTTCTTCAAAATAACAAGTAAAATCACCGTTTGTTTATGGTGAACATTGTCAAGTGTATATAATATATTTGTGGGGGCTCAAATGTTTGCAAACACATAAATGAGTCACTTTTATTTTTGTTATTTTCTCAGTGATATGAAACGAAGAGAAAGGAAACGTTCCGAAGGAAAGGTATCCATATTATATTACAATAATACAATATTACTGCTTTAAAAATTACTGTGTTGTCGCGGTATTTTACGCAGCTGTATAAACAATGAGCATTGAAGAAGTTTTCTTTTCTTTTTCATTTGTTACAATTGTAAATGCGAGTTTAGTTTTGTTTTCCGGCTGGCACTGTTAGCTTATCTTGTTTGATTTATTACCATTTAGTCTTTTCTTTTGTGAAGGAAACATTTAATAGAAAATTCCTGTAAAAAATGTACAACAAAAACGCTATTATAGTTTAAATACCGTCTTGTTCTGCCTAAATTCTGCACGACATTTTCTTATTCCACCAGCTTATATATAAAATGTCCGCTGTTTCAAATAGCCAAAAACTGACCTAATTTGCTGGCATTTTACTTTCTACCACAGGAAGCAACCAAGAAACAGTTTACCTCAGAAGAATTTAGAGCTCTTAAGAAGAAAATGCAGGCCAGAGGGAAAATGATAGGAAGAGTATCCGAATAGCCGACTTATATATGGACGCCTTTTATTAAAAATTTGACATCGTATGAATGTTTTGCGTACAAGATTTATACTTGGAGAATAAAAAAGTTAGAACATCATTAAACTTAACACTATTTGAATATTTAATGTGTTACTGCTTTGAGTGTGTTACTGCTATGAAGTATTTTGAATATTAAGTATGCTTAGAACTACTCCCGAGTACTACTTTGAGGGTGTTACTGCCTTGAAGTAATTTGGATATTGAGTGTGTCACTGCTCGAAGCTCACAGTTTTTCTCGAGCTTCGCTCTGAGAAAACTGTTCGCTTCTTGGAACAGATAATGCCCGCGGGCAAATATCCGTGCATATTTTCGCGCCAAATCGAGGCTATTGTTTATGTATTCTGATTGGCTGTATTTTCTATGGCATGGGAAAACGGTTAATATTTTCTTCGGTTTTTAGTCTGCGACTGTTTTTGCGAAATTTACGTCACAACTGTCATGGCCATGTTTCTTTCTTGCAAAAATCATTAATCAGCTGAACCGCTGGCATCACTGAATAGCCCTAGGTATGGAGATCTATGAAAACAAGCTGTTTTTTTCATGAACGTAAAATATATATCTCAGCGTGGGGTAAAGTTTGACATTAATTGCATCCTAAAACAAAATGACCGACGTTTTTGGTTTTTAATTCGTTTTTCTTTGTCAAAATAAATTGCACAAGCGCTCAATTAAAAAAAGTTTATCTCGAGTACGTGACGGTATATCTTAAGCCAAGAATACTTTGTTATTTCCACCTGAAACTCACAAAAAATCTTTCTCAAGTTACAATCGAACTCAAACTGAAATTCATTTTTCGAGTAGCTTTTGTCACTTGGATGAACTAAAACCTCGTCGTTTATTCCTCCATTGCTTTACTATTGTTAGAATAAAACTAAGTCCAAGTTATTAAGCTCACCCTCAGGCAATATCTATTTCCTTTCATGCTAGCTAAGATTTTACTGCTGTGGTTAAGCGGATTACATTCCAGTCGGCCCGGCGTCGAGGAAGACTCTTCCTCGTGCATCATCGTAAGTTTCTGCCTTCGGCATCCAAATTTTGGGTTTCAACGAGACGTTTTTATCATTTGAAGTTGTGCAAAAAGAACTTAAACTCCATCAACTTTCTGTAATGTCGCTATGTTTAGAAATTTTTAGAAAAATGCAGAAAATTTGCCTGCTAAAATACGATGCATTTGGCTTCAGAATGTTCATGTCTTTGGGGCGGTATATTCAAATGTCAACAGCTTAGCACACAAAGGAATAGAAATCGACTTTGTCGGGTTCGTAATCTTTGAATTATTGCGCAAAAAAGCGATTTTTTTTTTTACAATAACAGAAGACGTTGATGTGTGCAATACCCATTACAATATACAAAAAAATACAATTAAAAATAATTTATAAAATTTTCTCTTTATGTGGCACTATATGACCCTCAGAATTGGGATAAATGTCCAGTTTGGAGAGCCGATCTTTTCGTATGCGAACATTGAAACTTTGCGGGAACATTGATTCAAATAAAAGTCTTAACAAATAAAAAAAACAAGAAATTTTATTTTGATTCTCATGCGCCAACCCATTCATTTAAATACATTTTGTGTAGCTATGAATGCGAGAAGATTCTAAACAGACGGTGAACTTTAAACAACTTTCCGGCCGTCGGCGTTGTTGTCAATGCTTCGTTATTACTAAAATGATTTAATATTGGGTTTATAATAGTGAAGCAATCAATCAGTGTAGCAGACACTCCAGCACTTTTGTGTGACGCTAAAGTCGATATTTTTGTTGCTACCTAAAACGCCAAGTTATTTTCCTTAATTTTGCATTGATGATTTGGTGCCAAAAAGAACACACAAAAAGCAAGAGTGAAATAGTTCTTGCAGTAATTCCTTATTTTTCTAACAGTATTCGGTTCTACACTCTTAATCTTTAACTTCCCAGTTCAAAAAGACTCGATCAAAATGAAAACGAAATTAAATTAAAAACAACTGACCACACATTTTATATTGGGTTTCTATTACCACAAAGGAAACATTATGATTTATTGTAGTAGGAAGCATTCTTCATTCTAGTACCATGTCAGTACAGTTTTAATCAAATGCTCTAAAAATCCCAATTAAAACTCGAACAATGTCTGCAAAGGAAAATTTATACCCTATATAATTGTAATTTATCAGAACTATACATTTTGGCTTGAAGGCACTCTCTTTGACTATTTTAATGAAACATTTGAGTCCAAAAAATATAAGAAACGAAAACCGTTGTAGCTTATTTCCGGTATCAAGTGGCTCTTTTGCTTTGCCGTAAATCTCCAATTCAGGAAAAATGAGCCATATTGAACAGGGAAGCTGTTTCCGATTCTTGAAAAACAGACATTCATTTATCATTTAAACAGCTCGAGTGGAAGCAAAATACATTCGACCAGGACGTTAATTAAGCACCAATATCTTCAACACTGAGTGTTTTTTTCTTTCATTTCATTTTATTATTATTTTATTTCATATTACTACGGGCAGAAGCAATTTCTCATATTTTGAGATGAAAAATTTAATTTATTTAAGAGAGACGTGGAATAAACATACAACAATAAAATATTACACAGCTTAAAAATTACGCAAATATTGATGAACCATAAAAATGCCAAATTAAAAACTTTAACCAAATTCAACTGGAAAGCCAAAGTCAAGTGCAGCTTAACATTTCATCTTTTTTGTTTCATTTCATTGCAAATAAAGTAAATATATATAATGCCTTTAAATTTCGTTCAAAGTTGTGAAACACTTCTTAATATTTGCGACACTCGATGGCTATCTGTTTAACATGGGAATTCTCATAACTGACCGCTATGCGTTTATTTTAATGGTAGTTTGGAGAATTTTGTGGTGAATCAAGACAACATCACCTAGCTGATGAATTTCTTTATTTTCATCACCTGTGTGACATTGTAAGAAGAAATTAGATGTTCTTCATTCCTAAAAGTCAAAAAGAAAAATCAAGCTCCTGTCCGACAGGTTTACGTATTTCCAAGCAATATAAATTTATATCGAAGCACTTTAGATCACTTTAGATACAAGATAATATTATTGACGGAATCTGTGGGGGGGGGGGGGGAGGGGGAGGCAAAATCGGATACATCGCTCGCACCCTTTTACTAACGGTCCCCTTACACTACAAACAGCTTTTGAAAACAGTTCCTCTGGATGGTGGGATTCTAGAAAAAGACGTTTAAAAACAAACATGTTCCGCTTATAGGGGCGGCAATGTTTAAGCTTTCGAGAAAGAAAGAACGATTTTTTAAGTGTTGTATTTTATGAAGCTGTTATTCAGGATTGAGAGATATTAAAAAGCTAAATTTAGTGTTAATAACCGGACTCAAAGGAAATAAACCGAACGTTTTGTTCCTTGCGGTTCGATTTTATCACAAGCAGTTGTAGATTAAAGGATCATACGAGAAAACGAGGAGGGAAAGCTTTATCTTAACAAAAAGATCGTAGTCGCAAAATATCACAGAATTTATTGGTCGTCAAAGGTTTTATCTGAAACATTTATCTTTAAAGCCTCTTGTGCGCCTTCCGATAATGTCCAAGGGGACACTTCATTGACGTGATAAATGACCGGATAACCGTGTAAATGTTCATGTCGTTTACTCCCTCCGCCCACTGAAAGGAACTCAAAACAGTAAATGAATGGTTTCAGCAGGAAGTATTCGCAGCTATTTTTCAAAGCGGCTTCCGACATCACAAGGCTGAATGGAATAAATAGCTGATTTAATAGCTACATCATTCGATTCGTGTGTCACACTGAGAGCGCCAAGGAACAAGTCCGGCAGAGAAGCATTCTGTTCAAGGTAAACACTTGTATTCAATAGGTCTCTCACTGAGATATTTTAACGTTAAAAAGGAAACTTTTGATCTTCCGTAACAAAAGTTCAAAAAGTTTAAGGAGTTCTGTTTGGATTACGTAAGTAATCAAAGTGAAAACTCGCGTTCAAACTACCTTTTCACTGATCGAAGTTTCGGAGAGTGTGATTTCGCTTTCTAATCAAATGGACAGTCTTGTTCAAAGACATATGTCAAGAATACATACGTTTTCAAAGATATGTATACTACGCACATGAAGATGTTATAAAGCTTTCAAAATCTTTAACTTCCTCATCGTGAAAAGGTTTAGACTTTTTTTCATTTTAATATATTTCTACAATACTAGTAATAATTGTTTGACTATAGATAGCCATATTCCCATCGGGAAAATATTTCATGCGTTGCCACAAATATTCTGCGAAATACAGACACTGTGCTGGCAAGTTTTGTCTTTTTTTTTTCGCCAAAAAACATGCTCCATTTCTGCAACACTGGCTATCAGAAAAAGGTCAAACAATATAGTATGATTGTTTTCTATCTTTGAGTGGCATGCCTCGAAACTAGATACCTCGAAGCTAAACGCATGAGCACTTTAAACACACATTTACTTCTGCATTATTTTTACATTTACTGGAACTTTTTTTATTCTTCCTGAGCAATTGTAAACACGAGCGCGAGCTGTTAACGAGCCAAGCACGAACCAAAATGTGTAGAAAACACATCGACCAACACCTAAACAGACCCAAAAAGACATGGTGTTTCTTTTGGCAGGAAAATTTATATCCCTAAATACCGTTGTTGAAATAGAAAAACCTCAGGCACACAGTCAAATGTTTACGAAATATAATCAAAACGCGCTCCTGAAGTAACTCTTCTATTTGTTTTAAATTTTACCTTACTTAACAAATCTTTTTTAACTGTATTTCCACAGAAAAGTGGTAGTGGCGTTGTTGCCTTATTTGGGATCAAGCATGCTTATTACGTTGCTGTTTTTGTTTTTTCTTCAGTCAGGTAAGCATTGTAAGACAATGATACTTATAACGTCAAACTACGATAAGTAAACTGTTTACGTTTTCAATGTGATACGATTTGTGGTTTTTGTTTTTGGAACTTCGAGTTACATCCGCAATATTTAAATAATTGAGATGCAGGGATTTAAATGCTGTTTTTCCATTTGTCAGTTCTTGAAGGATAATTTCTTATTTGACCCGGCTTATTTAAATAATCTTCGTTTTCGACAAGGTAATGAAAGGTAAATTTGCACTCTATTCACTGGTTGACACAGCCGAAGCATAAAGCAAAGTGTGCTATCATAAAGCAAAAGAGAATAGATGATACAATGAGCGTAAAAGTGTTAGGTATCTTGGAAACATTTTGGCCCCGCACCCCTTCGATATTACCCCCCCCCCCCCAAACCCGAAACAATATTGATTTGCAATCTGCAAGGCTTGCTTCGTTTGTGTACAACATTAAAAAGGGGAGTGGATACGGTTGACAATCTACACCGGATTTGAAGTGGAAAAAAGGCGATGTTGAAATTAGCACTCATTTCAAACAACTCTCAACTACTTTTGACGCTCATTGTAGCCTTGTTACCAACAAGACATCGCCGGTAACCCTTCATTTATATTCCTGGGTGAAGTTGAACGCAGTTTAAGAGACGTATGCGTCTTCCCCACGAACATCGAACAAAACGCGGCTCTGGCCAGCGATTGAACCAGGACCACTCGATCCACATTCCAAAGCGTTAGTCATTGGTCGCCACATCTTAACCAATAAATAATATATTAATTCAAGTGATATATTTTTTTGTAAAATACTGAAACTTTTGTCGTTGATGTTTTTATAATGGCCACATTTCTTTGCTTTTAGTATGTCCCAAGGTTTTGCCGGGGGCTATGCCGGGAGTAGAGCTAGAGCAGGTAGACCCCGTCGGAAATACGAGCCCTGGGGAAGAAAATCCTTTGAAATGTCAAGACGAGGAAGACTGTTGGTTTAAGTCTCGAGATCGAGTCGGTCGCTCCAGTCAAGCTGAATTGAATAAACGAGAGACTAACGCCTGCGACCAACTACCAGCCGACGAAAAGGTCATTTGTAATCTCTTCGCTGGCAAAAGAGAGCTTCCTGCACGCCGAGATCTACTTGTGAATCGTTTACTTCGCACGTTTTATGAGCCTGGGTGCAAATATCCTTTTTGCAAATACACGCCTGGAAGAAAGAAGTTCATGGTAAAGAAGGATGCCCGTGAGGAGAACGCGAATGCTGTGAGCTCAGACACAAACGGCAGAAAACAATGTGACGACGCGCAAGACTTATTTTGTTCTGGTAATAGTGGTCTTGGCCGTAAACGATCGGTAAGTTGATTATTAATTCATATCCCTCCATCCATCCATCCATCCATTCGTCTGTCTGTCTATCTATCTGTCTGTCTGTCTGTCTGTCTGTCTCTGTCTCTGTCTCTGTCTCTGTCTGTCTGTCTGTCTCTGTCTCTGTCTCTGTCTCTGTCTCTGTCTCTGTCTCTGTCTCTGTCTGTCTCTCTGTCTCTCTGTCTCTCTGTCTCTCTGTCTCTCTGTCTCTCTGTCTATCTGTCTGCCTCTCTGTCTGTCTGTCTGTCTGTCGGTCTGTCACATCTGTCTGTCTGTCTGTCTATCTATCTTTTTATCTATTTTTAGTAGAAACTCAGCTCTGTTCTATTGGAAATCTGCGAATCTGATTAATTGGTTCTTCCATTGTTTTTTTTCTTTTATTCGCTGGTAGAACACGATCGCGCGCGCATTGCTTTTTTAGGGGACAATGTTTCTTGACTTTTGACTTAAAGTACATAAGATTGTAGGTTCTGAACTGCAACCAGTTAAGAGATTTTACTTAAACGATTAGACTGCTCGCCCTTGTTTTCTATGAGCGCTGGTCAACTTGGCTGCGCCTTGTTGACTATTCGCTTACAAAAAACTCGGGCTCAAAGTCTAATTGTTAAATGCATTTATTTATTATTTATCTATTTATTTATTTATTTATTTATTTATTTGTCCATCTTTCTGTCTATCTATTTATCTATTTATTTATTTGTCTGTTTTTTATTTATCTTAATTATTTATGATTTATTTAAAACTTAGAACACTCTGCGAAATCGAGTTTCTCTATGACCAAATAATCAAAGATGTGCAGCCGAGTTCACTATCGATCGTGGGAAATGAGAGCGAGGAGATTGCGTAATTGTTACGGTAGAACTCTTCTTTTTCTCATCGCACACAAAAAAGTGTTATCTGTGACTTCTCCAACATAAATGAAATGGCATACCGAAACTAAGTTACTCTCTCTGCAGATTTGTTAGCTAATTCGAGGATAAGGTTGTAATTTATATTATTTGTGGTATGAGAGAATTGGAAGTGAGAGGAGAGGGGTCTCTTGGTCAAAGGCTTAGGGGTAGAGAGGGTTTAAAGGTTGGAAATTTTCACGCTGTTTTTAGGCTTGGAGAAAATGAATCGTATTCTAGATAACAAACCAAAATACACCTGGATAATACGAGGGACGAATGCAGAGTGAAACTGAGATTGAAAGCAAAAATTTCACATTATTCATGTTTTAGCCAAACAAATCAGTAAAGCACTTGTTTATTTACGCAATCCAACAATGACCTCAGTTGCAGTTTACCTTTCCTTTCTAGAAGTTCACGGCGTTTCATCGCGAAGGAATTAGAAACCATGAATGTTCTTATTCATGCTTTCTCCTCCTAATGCACTGAAAAACTCGAACTTCGATAAAACAAAAATTCACGACCCATAGTTCTATTAGACATTGTCGCGTTCCCGTGATGCTTCTGTAGGACAAAAAGTTGCGTGCAACGCAAATCGCGTAGCAAATGTTTTTGACCGAGAAAGCAGTTAAGCCATAGTTAATAGAGGGAAAAGGTTATGAAGCCCGCCAAAGTTCTTCGTTATAGGTTTTTGTTCGCTATTTTGGGGGTTAAGTGTGCACAAAACCTGACAAAATACAATAGGTGGTTACGTGTGTTCATGCAACTAACCAATAAAAGCTTTGCGATTACGTTACTTTATGCATAATGTATGAGCGCAAAACAAAAGATGTGCATTGTCATGGACCTTCCAACCTAAATCTTTGTCTCTTTGTTTGCTCCTTTGATGTTTGTCAGGCTTCTTAACCATTTCCCTCTATTAACTATGGTTAAACTTGATTTTCTTTTGACAAAAAGCAGTTAATAATTAACTATTACGGTTTATCGAGATAGCTCAAAGAGCAGTTTGATTAAATCCCAAATATGTTTATATAAGATAAGAGCTCGCGGAAATCGTTACAACGACCTGAACAGTCAACAGTGACAGTGGTACAGCCAACCTGAAATGATTTTGCAGGCCAAAGAACTCAGTCCTAAAAAATAAGTGGCACTCACCCTTTTAATTCATAAACCGACAATTGTTTTATCACCAGATCCGAACCGAACTAGACCAAGATAGTTTCAGTTGTGAAGATCCACAGTATAGCAATACCGAACTCTGCCGCTGGTCGCCCCCGGGAAAAAGACGGAAAAGAACTATCTCCAGTTTGGACAACAGTGCTCAATAGTGATACGAGGTTTGTGAAAGAACAACAGCATTGTCTTGTTCTCACTAACCCAATAGACCTTTTTCGCTTGGGCGTTTTGTTGCCCCATTACAGACCATGTGATGATACTCTTGAGAATTCTTGCTTTCAAATTTTCAAATAGTCGCGTGTATATGAATGAATAAATTTTATGTTAATAAAAGGAAAATTCTCTAGAGAACATCAAGTAGTCTGTAATGGGAAAACAAACCGCCCAAGCGAAAAAGGTCTATTCTCGCTCAAATCCAACTTTTGTAAAACGGAATTAAAAAAATGGTATATTTTCGATTCATTCTGACCCAAACTAATAATATGAATACCTTACAAGCATAATACAATCCTTTTCCAGATCCTTTTTTGTGAGAAATAAATAGGCTCACTTTCAAATGTGCGAGAAAATTCGCGCGCTATTGATCGGTCATTTTGACTTCAGTATAGCTCCATAAAGCAAGCGGCTTACGTCACACGCGTGCTTTATCGAGTTAAACGCACGCAGCTTTCGTCACGAGATTGAGCGCATGTATTTTCTTTAACATTTTATAAAAGAAATAAATCTTCCTCCTCGTGCATTGCTAAGTTATATAAGCACTTGAGAATTTCTAAGAACATTCGAGAACTGCTCAAGAATTGCGATTGCGCCTCGTGCTTCTCTATGCACTTCTCTCGTGTTCTTAAGTAAAAAATTCCGCGTGCTTATAAAACTCAACAGTGCGCTCGGCGCGTTTTATATTTCTTTAAAGCCTGGTTCTCATATGATCGCCCCGATAGTTTCTATCGCATCGATCGTTTGCAAATGCTGAGACAATCGTAGGCGATCGTAGCGATTGGAATTGATCGGGGGTTCTCATATGATCGTCCCGATCGCCTGGTGTATGCGAAGCCTTCAATAAACAATCATTTTAGCCCTAGATCCAATATGCATGGCATGCTGCCTTTAATGAAAGAGCAAAACTCGTGACCTCCTATCGTCTCAGTTATTGCAGTTTTACTGCGAAGAAGGAAAAGAGAAGCTAGAAGGAAGGCACACGGGCGATCCAAGCAATCGTGATCGCCCAAATCGCCGCAGACGTTAGCGATCGTCTGTGTAATGTTCTCATATAATCGCCCCGACCGCAAGAATACTTTTTGAAGTGACAGAGGCGATGGAAACGATCGGGTTCGATTATATGAGAACCATCCTTAAGTTTGCGCCAAATTTTCCAAAACTTCTTATTAAAGTTTGAAACAAAGAATGAACTTGGAAATTGCCATTAAAATTCGCTGATAACTTTTACCGGGAGGACCTCTGTGAGTGTAGTTAGATGAAACCTCAAATGTTAACATATGAAGAGCAATAGGTTAATAATAGTTTTTTTTTTCTTATCTTAAAGTAATCTTGTTATGTTACTGAATTAAGATTTTCAACAAATGATATCTTCTTTTTCTTTCAGATTATGTGAAAATCTCTGGAATATGTCTGTGACCTCTTTTTGAGTTTGACAACAGGACAACGTATATCACAAACACTGGTTTCACTTGGCTTGTGTAATAACTATCCTTTTCACTTATTACTGAATAACACTTTTAAATTGATGCAATGCCATTAAAACTGAGAAAATGAAACTTCTCCTGGCTGTATTTTATTGTGTTACGAAACTTTCTCTTATCAGAGATTTTCATTTGGCTTCCTTCTTGTTTGTCGTGTGATTAAGTTTACGTCACAAGGCTTAAGAGTGACGTGATGGTTCGCAGTTAAGCCTGGGTTTCACCAGCGACGCAAGCGCCAGCACAACAGTGAAACTTTTCTAAACCCTTAGCCCTATCACAGCAAGTTTTGAAATGTCAAATTAAGGGCAAGCTTATCCCAAGGACGTAAAAATCAATAATGTCTAATGCCGCTGGTTATCTGGCAGTTTTTTGTTGAAAATACGGAAGTAGGGAGGATGGCCTTTTGCCACATTCAGTTACTTAGGGAAATGGTCAAAACTATTGTACTCAGAGAGGACCCACTACTCTGCAAAGACAGGTGGTCTCTTCATGTACCCCCCTTCCCCACCTTAAAAGATGATGTCTTCAATAAAAATAAAAAACACACTGCGGTGACAAACATGGCAAGACAACGCATGTCGGAAAAAACCTTGATTTAAGAACTTAACGTTTCGTATGTTACAACATACATCTTCAGAAGTGACCGTTAAAAAGATTACAATAAGATTAAAACGTGAAATAAAAGACTGGTACCTAATCTAAGAAATAATGACAATGTTGTTAATTAATAACAAACAGAATTAAAAATCTGCAGAAGAAAAACAAACATTATGGCTAGTAGAGAAAACGTTTCTCAGTGCCAACGTTTTCATTCAAGGCTGGTTTTAAATCACGAATCAACAATGTCTCCTTTATTTTACAATGTATATCTGATCATCCTGTTGCTAGAATGACAAAATGATCCCATGTGATGTTTGTCACCGCAGTGTGTTTTTTTATTTTTATTGAAGTTAACAAAAATGGCCTAAGAATAAGATGTGTACGAGATGGTGTCTTGTTTCTATAGCCCCCATTCTATCAGGAGTAAAAGCCAAGAAAAAGATTCAAACCTCCTTGTGCCATTTCTCCAGCAATGCAAGCTTCATGCACGCTTAATATGAAAGTCTCAATTCAGTGTTTTAGGCCAATAAATTTTGTCCAATTCGCCTACCAGACAGGTGGTAACTTGCATAGCCCACCTACCCCTACACAAGGTGGGTCCTCGTCGAGTACACTTCCCCTAAACGTGAATTTCTGACGTCGCTCTTGCTACGCAGGTGGGTGGGGGTGGGTAAGATGTGCGGGTCAGAGGACTTGGGGACTTGTAGCAGTGTTTCAGTGTGGCCAGTGTTTTCATCAGCTTTTAAAATCTCTTAATCTCGTACTCACCCCGCACTGCTTTCACATTGGGATCCCTATTCTCGAACCTCTCCCTCGAATTTGCTTCGCCAAGTAAATACCGTAAGGTTAGCCCTGTTTCAGTCTCGAGTAGCCTGCGCCGCAGACGAAACTAAACCCTTCGTTAAGTCTGGGGTTTAGATTACTTCTGCGACGCTGGCTAAGTCTCGAGCTTCCGATTTCTGGATACTCATAAAAGTTTTATACTGGGAGGCTCCGCCCCAAGTTCTAACCCCTTACCCTATTATATACCATTTTGACAGAAATTGAACCCCCTTTCGTATACCTTTAACTGAAAAAAGGTACCACTTTCATATACCTAAGATACATGGCGTGGACTTAAAATAGGAAGTTTTCTTGTCATTTTTATGTAGCGCTTAATAATTAAAATAATACACTGTCATAAATTGCGTCTGTTCGAAATATTTAATTTAAAGGCCATTTTAAATAGCCAAATGACAGATTTTCATACCCTTTCATATACTTAAACTCGTGAAATCCCTACCCTTTTATATACCTGAAGCCTGAAAAAGGTACATAGAAAGGGGACCGCGGACGGTGAGAGGAGGGGACAGCAAGAAAAGAAACGAAGGACGAGAGCCGAGAGGACGCCCACACCGCCACCCCGTAGCTACACCGCTGTCCGCCTGTCTCTGAAAAAGGTACCCCTTTCGGGCGGAGCCTCCCCGTATAGGCCATTATAGGGAGCACCCCCCCCCCCCCGGGGAGAAATCTAGATTCCACTGTATTGGCATTAATCGGTAAAGAAGACATGATAAACAGTGCCATTTGATTCATTTATTTACCCCAAACGGAAAATTAATAAGTTATATGTTGGTGCAGTTTAGCTAGCTATAACAGAGAATGTATGTGGTAATGTAAAACAAAAGCAAACGCAAATTGCTTTCGACAGTCAAGTGACAAACGTTCTTATGTGCTCTGTAATCAGCGATCAAAATTACTTTTAGTAAATAAACAGTCGAGCATTCTGTAAGCAGACATCACTGGGGATAAACAATATTCACTCAGCAGTGATGTCCACTTAGAAGTGGTTTCCGCTTATGTGAGGTTAACATGTAGTGTTTAGTACGTGGAAGGGACCATGACAAAGTTTTTGCTTATATATGGGAGCTGTCCTCCAACTGGAGCTATGCGTTAGCGGAGGTTTAACTTAAACCCAAAATTGAAAACAAAATACGTTAAGTTGGGAAAATAATCCCCAGTTGAACGAGATTAACTTTCGAAAGAAATACCTTATGAAAAAAAAACTAAAAAAGTTTCAGAGCTTCTAGATTTCGAATTTTTCTGGGGGCATGCCTCCAGACCACCTTAGCGCGGCTCGCGCCTTCGACGATCGCAGATCTTGCCTCGTCTGTGCCAAAAGTCGGGCTACGATCTGGACAATATACTGCTTCAGGTCACAGTATTGTACGTCGATCCAACATAGGAGAAGGCATGAATGGAGTTGCCAGCCTACAGGCCGCGTAATTATTCATTGCTCGAGGAATACCGCACACATTTCTTTTTTCAAGCGAATTTTTCTCAACGTCACAATCCGGCAAACATTTTTCGCTGTCATCTTCTTCCTCCTCTTCACAGGATTCTGCCCTATCGCTGCTGTCTTGCTCTTTTAAAACCTCGTCGAAGTTCGTCTGCACAGCTATGTCAGCTTTGTCCACTACGAAGAAAGTAAAATGGGAATAGTTTGATAAAAATTTAATTCAATTGTCACAATCCTGAAAGGGTACTAGAACCCCCGGGGGTACTGTCCGAACATTTGGGTGGGGGTCTGAGGTGCGCTTCCTAAACCCTTACCCTATTTAATTTCAGACCAAAATATACAATTTTTCTCCTACCCTATTTCAGAACTAAGGAAGGCGCGGTGGCCTAATGGTTAGCGCGCTCAACTCCGAGTCGAACGGCCCGGGTTCGAGCCCTGACCGAGGCGCTGCGTTGTGTTCTTGGGCAAGACACTTAACTCTTACAGTGTCTCTCTTAACCCAGGTGTATGAATAGGTACTGGCGAATTTACTTCTGGAGGGGGGTAACCCTGCGATGGACTAGCATCCCATCCAGGGGGGAGTAGCAATACTCCTAGCTAGTCGCTTAATGCTTCAGAAACCGGGATAAGCTCCGGCTGTATGGGCCTCTTGTCTAGGGCACAGACTTTACCAATTTCAGAACTAACCACAAAATTGATACCCTATTTCAGGCCAGACCCTCCCCAGAACTATGAACTACTTTAGTTTTAGTCCCCTAAGCTTCGGCGATATGTTACAATTTTAAAATATCAAAATTGGTCTATTACAAACGTACCTTTTCTTTTGCAAACGAAGACTGAATCAAAAAACACAAGAATAGAAACCAAGGCAACCAGCGCGGCCATCCCTGGGGCGAAGCTCTGAACGTTTCTGACAAATTCATCACAAGACGGGCAAACGGTACTAAGGAACGGAGAGAAGGTATTAAGAAGTACAGTTAGCAAAACGGAAGCAGTGTCTGTAATTGATAATGACATCATAACATACGGAAAATCATACTCGAAATAAAAACCTGAAGTGTTGAAGCCATTAGTAATAAGGGTTAAATTCTTGAATCCAATTGGTTACCAGCAGGTCCGATTTAGTTAAGCATTTAATGGACGGTTGACTTGTCATACCTGAGTGTTTAGACAGTACCCATCATTCATGTGCGCTGTTTTTGACAGTTGCACTGAATGGATTTCTTTTCTTATATGCTCTTTTTGCTACACTATATTTCAATTATTTTTTGACTTTTAAAAACAAAGTGGTATTGCAGTAAATTCATTCCTAACCAAAATTAGATGTTCACGTCACCAATGCCCGTAGGTGAGTGATGACAATGTTGGTTACAGGTCAGGATTTGAATAAAAATTTATTCATTTAGTACATATATTTGTCACTCACAACAAATAGGAAAAAAATAAAATTCGTTCTTAACCAAATTTCAGCCTTGGGCACGTTCTTAGGATGTTCTTAAATTTTAGCCTTTTTTCCGCCTCGACGTTCTGATAAAAAAGGTTCTTATATAACAAAGAGTGTATAAACGTAGAAAATGCAAAAGCTACGTACGTCATGTTAGTTCGTGGGTTCATCTCTTGAATTATAGCAATGATCACACCGCTGGACAGTTTGTCCGTGAAGCTGATTGTTCCATACACAAATGCGCCAGATTTCTAAAGAATAAAATAAATTTAAAAATAATAAAAATCGATGAAATCAATGGCACAATTATGAGAGACGATAATAAAGATATCGATGCACGACCACACGATAGAAAAGTATTGAGAAAAATAAAAACCACTGAATTACACTAAAAATTCTATAACCTTATCGTGCCAGCATGCCTCGCGATAATACGTCTAAACTCTGAGAAGAAAATGCTTCTTTTTTGGATCGCCAGTTTTGCAGCGCGATTGAAAACGGTAAAGTATTTGGATATTGTAAACTTTAATAAACTATAAATCATAGAATTACAATGCATATTCACGCTGTTTAGAGAATGGTTTAGAAGTTAAAAATACAATGCTATCGTTTTTTAACCTACACTGCAACTGAAAATGCCGGAAGTGTCAGTCGAAATATATATTTCAAACTTAGAAACGTTGCCCTTTTTGTAAGAATCATCTTCAAAACCCTTTTTTATCACGACCTTTTAAAAACACAATAGGATGAAAAAAATTTGGATTGATACTCTTTCATGCCTGTTAAGCCTGGTTCTCATATGATCGTCCCGATCGTCTCTGTCGCTTCTGTCGCTTCAAAAAGTTTGCTTGCTCCAATCACCTCAGACTTTGCAAACGACAGAAGCGACAGAGACGATCGGGGCGATCATATGAGAACCAGCCTTTAACAAACTGCGGCGCATGCCTCATTACCTTATCGTGCCCAATCAGCTCTGCTATCAGGGATAATGACGTCACCAGCATGACAGATCCTCCGCATCCCATAATTATTGCGGTTGCGTAAACAACATTGCGTCCTTTTATGTCTTGGACATAAAACCAAAAACAGGCGCTCATGGCCAGCATGCATCCCAAGGAAAATGTAATCTGATAACAATAAAATGAAACGAGTGATTGTAAGCCAACGTGTAACAACCATTTAGTTGACAGTGGATTTACAGCCATTAAAGGGACTGTATCATGGCTAAGTCGAGCTAAGTTAATGTTCCTTCACTGTTTTAAGGGGTTATTTTATATATTAAAACGAATTTGATGGTCATTTCCTATGCCTATGTTTGGCTAAAATCCGTGACACGGTCCCTTTAAGGAACACGTTATCTATTTGTTCATTTTGAAAAGCTTAATAAAATATGAAAAAAACGTTGTGAAATTAATGCTTAAATCCTTGATATTAAGAATAAAAACTTGTGCAACACAAAAACTTTATAAAATGAATTAGCCGTTGTAGATTTAAAACGTTATGAAATAAAACCTTTGTCAAATTAAAGCTCTATGAACCCTACCTACGTGACAGAAAACAATTTCTTAATGAAACTTTTGCTGCAAATGTTTCAATTTTTTCACAAGTCATTCATTTTCATCTTCACCATCGTTAGTCATCCTCCCTTCCTAATGAATTCCTGTTGTTTGTCGGTTTAAGATTTTTTGCATTATTGTTGCGTTTCTATATAGGTGTGTTTTGAACTCTTAAAGAGTCCTCTTCATCGAAGTAGAAGGCTTGATTGGAATTTAATAAATATCTGTGTGATAAAACTCATTATGACATAGAAAAAGATTTTATCAACCTTGCTGCCAAGTCTTTTGTTCAGCGTCTTAACTGTTCCGCTGGCGAATACACCACTTATTAATACCACAAGAGGAAAATAGGCAATAGCTTCCTGTAAAAAGAAAAAAAACAACAATGATATAAAAAGGTCGTTATACATGAACTTTTATGAAGAGGTAAGGAGAAATCAAAATCAGCTGAAAGATGTGTCACCGACAAATGAGGGACTCGAAAAGAAAAGTGGCAATTTCCAGTTAATAATTTTGGGATATCTCACACAGCTGTACTAAGCCCCCAAAATGTAACTAACCATTAAATGTACCACAATATACACAAGAGAAAAGTACTGACCTTTTCAAACTTAAGTGTTTCCGTTAGATAAAGAGGCAAGTAAGACTGAGACACATTCACAACGAGTCGGCTGCAAGTGTAAACTAAACCCACCTGAAAATAACAAACAAAACGCAGCTCGCATCAGTTCTTTACAATAAGTAAAATTCTACCGGTATACGGAAGCAAATGCAATATTCTGATTGGTTGAGCTACTCGTATACTCAGCCGTTATAGTATATGCATGAGTTCGCGCGAGCATGGACTGTGTGAAAATTAAGTATGCTTTATAATGCGGAAATAATTGGAAATCGTTTAATTGGACGTACTTTATTGGGAATTCTACTAAAACAATTAGATTATTAGCTCTCAATTTCTATCCCGACGAGTTGATAGTTAATTCGGCCTAAACCCTTATCAGCTATCACTTCATTGAAATTGCGAGCTCATAATCTAATCGTTATTAGCACCTTCTTGGGACGCAATTATAATGGGGCTTTTTGCATGCAATGAAATATATAGCCAAACCAAAGAGTACAAGTATCCCCCTGCCCTACGCAACGTAAAAGACAGTTAAAGGCTATTCAGCTATTTAGCGAGGAAAAATAACTAGACTTATAAAATATAGGGTAGGGAGAGCCTAATGGGCTGAAAATATCAATCTGTTTACATCTGGTACCCCCTCATCATTCAGGTCTCTCTGGAGAGAAGCATCACAGGCAAAAAGCAACAACTGCCACCGCGCGACTGTGACTACTGAGACCACAACAACAAATGAGTCAACATATTTGGTAAGTTTTTTGGTTGTGTTTGAATAAATTATATTTTGTATTCGTGTTAAGCCAGCTTGATAAAATGTTTTAGTTTCTACGTCGTAGCCTGTGTACAGCCATCCCGCTCCCCTCAAAGAAATCGAGGGGAGCGGGACGGCTGTATACAGGCTACTACGTCGTGAACTTTAAAAAAAAAAGAGGAAAAATGCTGGCAAAAACCTTGTAGAAAGCGGGATCTTTTAGCCAGTCTTGCCAAGTTCTTGGGCTTCCATTTCTTGCACTTCTATCAATAATTTCCTCCTTGGTCTCATTTTCTGTTTCATTTTTCTCCAGCGCGGACTCAATGGAGGACACAGCTGAGGAGGTCAGTTCATCACTGCAGGAAGATGGCGTCTGTGATGTGTCACAAACACAAGTCTTAACTCGCTGAGAAGATGAGCGGCGTCCCGAGGGGGAGGGGTCACAGTCCACTTTGAGAAGAGCTGATTTAAAATGAAAAAAACATTTTCCACAGTTTGGAAATAATATACTCAGATTAGATTTTCTTACTTCAGTCTCTTTTTTGGATAATAACCGAACTCTCCATTTGTCATTCACGAACATTGGATATGTTCTGAAAAAATGTAAGGACAAACTTTGCTTTGATGAAGAACAAAGTTGTAAATGACGAACAAACTTTGTCGCATATCAAGGTTGTAAGGCGTCACGTTTACCAGTTGGCGCTGTACTGAGGTGTGAGCTTCGCGGAAAGCTACTATTAAATATCAAACTTATTTACCTTTGCTTTCATTCGTCCTCTTTCCAAATTTCTTCAGTTTTCTTTCTTGTTGCCATTTCAGTAACGCGTCTGAAGGAGGCTCTTTTGTCCCCACGTGGAAAATTATATTGAACAATGTTCCAGTCCCCACAACAATGAAACCGAGATACTAAGGAAACAAAAATAAAAATATATGACATAATATGTGTCACGTTTGTTTTATACCTTACATTATTTTTTTCTTAGATTTTGTGTCTAGGATCGAGGATTTGGTAGGTAACGGTTTGACGTGCGATAGAAGACCGTTTTACAGGAAAATCCGCCACTTTGAAAATGGGACAAACAATGAGTGCATTTTTGATGGGAAAGAGTCGAAATCTGGTAGTTCTCGTTAAATGAGACTTGAAATATTCACAGTCTGTAATGTAATGATATCTGGCAATTTTTTTTACTGTCGATGCACATTTATCTGTAATTGTGACACTGGATTTTACAAGTCAGCATGGTAGGAAGTGCGTCCTTCCTTTCATGTTCGCAGCCAAAATATTTTTGAGGGATATCTCAAGTTTTCAAAACGTAAAAAAGATTCAGAAAGCGATTTTTACGGAAATTACTGGGGGCTTTTTTCCATTTTTTTGGAAGGCCCGTGGTTTATCGATTATGAAAATTTTTGCCTGTGACTACCCTTGCTAATCCTCGTCTTTTTTTCTCTTTCGTGTAGTCAACGTTGTCGAGCTGCTTCTTGTCAATTAAACGAACCCTGGGAAAGACTATCCGTTAGTCTGCGCCGGAGAAACAGACTGAAATTTGTCTGTGTTCGTAGGCTAACCCTCGGTAAATTAAAAGCTCCGTATTTTGCTGTTTTGAAAAAGGGCGGATTTAGTGGGAACAGATCTATGATGTTGTTGCATAAATACACTAAAAGTCGTGGTTGTAGACTTACCATAAACTGTTTCCAAACATTTGGAGAAAGTGTCTCTTCGTTGCTTTGACCAAGAAGAATCCACGTCACCCCATACACGTACATTCCGCATAGAAACGTCAGAGCAGACCTGGGAAAGAGGACCATCGTCAGACCCGGACTCAGGTTTGCAAAGGTAAAGTAAAGCTTATACGAGTTTTAAAGTTAACCCAGGTTTTGTTTCTTTGTTTACAGCTGTAAATGCGTTACTCTTGCTAATTTGAATTAAGACATTCTAAGCTAAAGTTTAAGATAGAAGTGCCGGCATTTTCCTATATCAAGGACCTCTTCCGTGACAACATAATCCTGTTTTTCGATGGTTAAATAGAGAGATTAGGCATGACGTTATACGGCAAACGGCAAACGCGAGCTTGCCTTTCATTTTGTTACCTTTTTTATGGAATTTTAAAATAAATAAATAAATTGCTATTTTTTGAGGAAGCCACATCAGCGCTAGCTGGTTTTCATGCGAGTCCTCTGTCCAGGTCGATTTGGAATTTGGAAATGTTGGTTTTTCAGGAGGGAGGAAAACCGGAGAACCCGGAGAAAAACCCTCGGAGCAAGGCGAGAACCAACAACAAACTCAACCCACATATGGCACCGGGCGGGAATCGAACCCGGGCCACATTGGTGGGAGGCGAGCGCTTTCACCACTGCGCCATCCCATAAGAATAGGGGATAAATCCCACATTCACGACAAACACAAAACTACTCATTTCCGCGTACCAACGCCAAACAGCAGACGGCAGATGTTGAATTTTTGCCGTTTGCGGGAAAAATTAACGTCATGCTTTTTGCTCGTTTCTAATTCTACAGAATAAAACTGAAAGGCGAGCACGAATGAAAGATCTAAGAAAACAGCTTTTATAACAAACATTTAAGGTGGTTTTCATTCATAACTGGTAGAATTTGTTAAATTATTTTTTCAAGTGGAGGAAATTAATTTTAAATTATTTTCCAAAATGGAAGAAATTATTATTATGGATATCCACGGGCTATCCATAGATAGCCATCGGTGGGCTCTTATTCTCCTTCGATGTGTATGTATACTTTCTTTCTCCATGCCATGTTATACATTAAAACAATTAATTTGTGGACGTCCTGACACAAGACAAAAATTGTCTAGTGTAAAAATGTAAAGTAAACAAAACCCAGATAAATTTCTTTATTATTTTGATCTTGGGTTTCCGTCCAATTTAAACAATGCGACGTAGAAAAACAACAAATCAAATAGCAATGGAAGTGCACTGGTGGTCTGCACTGATGCACGTATTAAATTGACGTGGTCAGATCAAAATATAAGCACTTGTAACATAATGACAGGAATAAAATCTAAATCTACATGCTAAGATGGCTACTCGTGATGTTACATAATCTAATCTAAAACGGCGGAGCCGGGGGGCTGGGGGACATTTAGCCCCCACCCCCCAGAGTTTCCGAAAAAAAAAAAAAGACTTACTAAGAGAAGAGTCTTTTAAGCCCCCCCCCCCCCCCACTTCAAGTCAATAGTCACACCCCTCCCCCCAGTTGGAAAAATGCTCCGCCGTCCGATTAAGAATTTTTTAGTACAAACCCTCATTGTTTGTTTTGTAACGTTTGCTCTATTTACGCAACATTTGAATATAAACAGTAAATTTGTAATCAGATATCTATACACCTTGAATTGTTCAATGTTGAATGTAAACGCTTTATCACAGTAATTATCGACCTCACAGAGACATTTATAAAAAGATTAAATGATGTACATTGTCAAACAATTAAAACAAAACTTTGGCAAAGTGGATAACCGCAGGTCCCTCACCAATGTAGCCGGTTGACTGGGTTGAGTTCTCTCGTCTTCCTCCAAGGTTTTTTTCCGGGGGTCAAAATTTTGCCCCTTCTCAGAAACCAACATTTTTAAATTCAAATTAGATACGTACGGATAGAGAACCCACATGAAAACCCCGAGGCTACTTTGATGAGGAAACGCGCCTGCTTTAGGCTAATGCGGCTTTGCTATCTAAGCAAAATAACTAAAGAAGTATATTTTTGAACTGAATAACATACTTACCGTAACGCATTTAGCTCAACTCGTTCGCTCTCTCGTTTACTGATTTCAGGAATGAGCGACAAATGTCCAATTTGTGTGCTTCCCCAGCCAAACCCGAATACCATGGAAAATCCAGTGTAATAAAAAAATTTCACAGTGCTACTGCTATCGGTGCATCCTAAACATCGGTTGAGGATAAACGGAAACGAAATTGTAACACAAGCCGTTCCAAGCAAATGCCATGACTTTCGTCTCCCATATTTGCAGACTGTTTTATCGCACAGTACTCCAGCCACAGGCGTGCAAACGCCTTCAAAAACCTGACTTATTAAAAGCACATAGCCAGCATGAGCGTTAGGAAGACCAGCCACCTTCGTGAGAAAGACGAGGAGATAGCTGAACCATGCGTTACCTGCCAAATCGTTCAAAACATGGCCGACAGAATAACAAAAACGTTGAGTTACTGGAAGACTTTCTTTCTTTGCTTTTCCTTTGCTGAAGCCATTACCGAATAATCGACTTACACCCATAACGAGAGTCTAGAACGGCGAAAAAGCGTGTTCCGGTATTTCAACATACAGTTTACATGATTTTCTTTATGAAGAACGACAGGAAAACCCCAGGTAGCCTCTGAAGAGCCAATCAGATTATAGAATTGGTGTAGACAAGTTAAAAAATAATTTTACTTTTACAGTTTGCTAGGGTTGCTTGCTTATAAATTTGATTAATTTTCATGTGACCACATTCAATTACCAAAACTTCTAAAAACCAATTTTTGTGTGTGTGTGGTTTGTTAACACTGCGGTTTTTAAAGTGGCAAAATAACGGATTAATAAAAAGAAACGCGCCTCGGCGTGCTTCAGTGTTTTTAAACGTATTTCTGTTATTTTTAGCACATGACTACCGAACATTATTTTCAGTGTCTTGTGATGAGGGAATGTTAAATATTTGCTTTGCATGCAGATTTCAAAGACTGAATGTTTTGGATAGCAGCGAAGTAAAAGAAACCAACCGAGCAAATTTATAACAAGTGGGTAAAAACAGTAAAACTCTATCTATTATTAACAATTTCAAACATCGCTCGTTTTTGGGGGCTTATTCCTAATTTTCGGACAGCCATAACTATATCGAAGTTTGACTAGTAACGATAATAATTGTCGTGTAGTTGGAATGTAAAAATGTCACGCAAAAAAAAACTATTTCATAAAAAATTATATCGAAGTTTAATTTTTAACATTAATATCGTGCGGGTCGGAATATAAAAATGTGTCACGCCAAGCACTCTGTTTGACGCACCATACCCCCATATACACCTGTGCCAAGCACTTGACCGCATCATGTAAAATTAAACGATTTTTAAGAGCGAAAAAAAGAAAACCTTTGAGACCAGAGTTATTCTGTATTTCGCAGCAGAAAAAGTTTGAAACCGGCTTCAGTCTCATTCAAATTGATATTTACATTAAGGGACGCTAATTGACTATCTGATTTTAAGGCATTAAAACTTGAGGAGGCAAGTACCAGTCTGATAGGTCAGCATTGACCACATCAATATCAATCGAACCGTCGAGTTCTATCGTTTTTCCATACTAATGGATTTCAAACTCCTTACGATATGTCACCGATTGTCGCCAGTCACCTCTAGGCTGTACAATGGTTTGAGCAAACCGGGTGTGAGCGCTTAACTTTCCCAAGGCCGGCATTCTTTACTTAGAAGAATTCATCGGGTAACCTATCAAAAGGCTGGGTACCTGCGGCGGATTATTATCCCATCAAGCGGAAGTAGAAGTATTTCTGGACTCTCTCAATCACAAAAATTCCATCCGCAACACACCAGAAATCGCCAAAACTCCCGTAATTTTTTTTGCCACACGGTGTCACTAGAGTTAGAGGGGGCAGTAAAAAGCGTTTTTAGGAAGCTGGATTTCCCATAACAGTTATCCATAAAACGATAAACGAGATTTAGGTTTTCCTGCACTCTGATTTTGAAGCTGATTTCGAAGCAAAGTGTGATCTGAACCCCTTTCCCCTTCCCTGATCTACCCCTCCCCTCTCCCTCCCCTCCCATAATCATTGTCACTTATTCCTTTCTTTTCCTTCGCCATTCAAGCGCAACATAAAATAACCCATTCTGTCTAGTCAGCGAGTTACACCGTACAAGCCAATAATGTAAACGGGGAATTTCTTTCTATTCGACAGGGGCCTATCCTACGATCTTAGTTTCGCATGTTGCTTAAAAATTTGTTTGTGTTCCCCGCTATCATTTACATAAACTGATAATGTGGCAGTGAACCTTAATTCTAGGTAAATATTTTAGTAATATTATCTCTCGAAAAAAGTAATAGATGCATTCCCCATGCTTCCTTGATTGATTGGCTTTACATAAAATAGTTCTTCCATGATTACCCTGTTGTCGTTGCATAAACAAGACCAGTCTTATCAGCGAAATGTTTTTATTATTTTAACCCCGGTGAAAACGGTCAGATGCAAGGTGTGGTCTTTTAGAGCATTGAAGTAAACCTAGCGTTGCAGGGTTTTTTAGTTTCTTTTTCTTCATTCAGTTCATTACAGTGCATCCCTATTGTTTAATTCTAAACGAAATTCTCGATAGAAAAAAAAGGAATTTCGGCAAACTATTATGCATGAAGCGTGGTATCGGGCCGGGTCGGAAAAACTAAAATTTCTGCACTCGAGGAGAAATAATAATATTAAATGATCGAGTCTTTTAATGCGATCGACACGAGGACGATAGCTTCTTCCAGATAAGGCGTTCGGTTAGTTGGGGAGCAAAACGGCTAAAAAAATTAACGGCGCGTGGAAACCTAGTGAGGGGTTTAGCCTGAGGACCACCAAGCTAGCTAGATATAGGTGCTCAATTAAGAGGCTAAATTCGTTTCCGGAAAACATCATCAGCTGTTTATAACTCTGGCCGGCCGAGCTAAGACATAGAAAACTTACAGCTTATCTTGTCAAAGATTCACGAGATATGGGTTAAGACTGCAAGCTTTGATTCAACTTTAAGTTTGGGCAAAAGATAAAAAAAGGCAGACGAATTCTAACTTTCAAAGCTTAACTTCCATGATGCTAATATGAATAAAGACACGCTGTACTCAAGTCACACGAAACCTTCACCCCTCCAATATAAGTATTATTTTTTTTAGTTACTGCCAGACATTTTTTTTAATGTTAGTTCTGAGAATTTGGTGATAAATCAAGACAATATCTCCTAGTTGATGATTTTCCATATTCTCATCACCTGTCTGCTTCACAATGTATTGACACTTTAAGGAGAAAAAAGCTGTTGATCCCTCTTGGTTTATAAGGGTACACCCTACTGGAAACACTTACCTGATGGCATTTAACTCGACCCGTTCACTCGCTGATTTGGAAATCTCTGGTATCAACGACAAATGGCTGACTTGTACGCATCCCCAGCCAAACTGAAGAATGCATCCACACACGGAATAATAAGCCAACTTTACAACCTCACTGCTCTCGCTGCACCCGATACAACGGCTAAAAAGAAGCGGGAACGCCACAGTACTGCAAAGTGTTCCTATTAAATGCCAGGTCTTGCGTCGGCCATATCTGTTGACCGTGCGGTCGTTTAAGAATCCACTAAAGGGTGTGAATGTTGCATCCGTGATCTGACCAATCAGTATGACTAGCCCCGCGTAAGCATTTGACAATCCTGCGACCTTGGTTAGAAAAATTATCAGGTAGCTGAACCATGCGTTGGCTGTCAGATCGTTGTAGATGTGACCAACTCCATGAGAAAATTTCAACCCAACGGGAAGCCGTTCTTTTTTCTTACCCTTCACTTGCGCTGAGTTCTTATCGTTTAAACCGCCAAAACATTTGCAGACAGCCATGTTGAAAACGTTGTATAAATATGGACACAGGAGTTTGTTTTAAATCAATATGAGCAGTGTTTTTTTATCGTGGCGCTGTGTGGTTATCGCATATCTTGTTTCAATGTGCAACAGTTTACGCTATCATAAAATTACATCAAGTGGCCGCTGATAAGCTTCGATGTTTTTAACTCAGCGGAAAAGTGATGGTGGATATTTATGTTTAGCACAAAAAAACCCGCAACAGGTTGCTAAAAAAATACACACGCGAAGGCACAACAACATATCAACTTATTAAAAATTTACTCTGATTACAAGCGACCTCGCATGCAATGGAAAAATGCGCAAACAAATCAAGCAAGAAATTATGTTTCTTCACTACTATTGCTAAAATTTTGGGAAACGAAGAATAAATATCTTCCTCAGTCGAATCTGGGATAAGACCACGATCGTTTTTATCGAAAAATTGCGACTTTAAAAGTGGACCAGCCTTCGCGTTTCGTCTTCTGATCGCCTTGACATTTGAATTTCAAAAGTTTTTGATTTTATCAATAAAGGATAAAAATTTTGTTGAAAAGTCATGGAAAGCTTAAGTCCACTTTCTGAACTGGCAAAAACTTTGCTGTCATTTAACTTTTTGTGCTTAAAAGCAAAACATGTTAAAACATAACACACTTTCTTTCCTTGAAAAATTTTACCGTGCGTTAAAACTTTGATGTTTATTATTTCCTGCGGTTAGTTTGTAACAAAACCTGAGTTCTAATTGATAACACAGTCGTTTATGGAACCAAATCATAATAATGATAATAATTTGGTTTTGGATTAATATTTGTTATAGTGAAGCATATTTGTTAGACTTAAAACTTCACATTCCATATCATATTAATCCTTTCTTTTTATGCTTTAGTATCACAAAGACAAAATTTGGCCCGATTTACAAAGTCTGTCGTACTTTAAACAATTTTGTATTTTAAATCGGTTTTATAATCGATTATAAATCGATTTCTGCGCACTCATTTCAAATTTTGACCAACCCCTCCCCCCCCCCCCCTTATTCTCTTTGTGAAACTAAACGCGATTTTTACGCCACAAACGCTTTATGAATTCGTGTTTTGAGGTTTCCCTTGTAAACTCAGTGTTTTTTTTTTATTTTTGGTAATTCTTTATTTAATGTAACTGCGCGAAAACGGTAAGACCATAACAAAACAAGTCAAAAGTAACCTTTGTTTTTTTATGTTTGTGAATGATACTCTGTCTGTAAAAATACACTGTTTCGTCAGGTTTATCATCTCATCATCTTTATTCCGGGTCAATTTTCTTTTTTTTACTTTTTTGCCATCATCGTCACAACATCTTAAAAACAATATTCATACCAGTCACTTTGTATTCAGTTTAGTTATCTTCCCAGCCTTTATGTTGTATTTCCCATTAAAGGAATCCTTCTAACTGTTGAAAATGTTCAACAACCACTCGCCGGAAATTTTCGTTTACCCATGTTCAGGTCTGATCTAGCTATTCCAACAATGCTTGAATGTTCCATACTACCTTAGCCTCTAAGGTTTAACTATTTCAACCCATATAACCCCAGCACTGTCAACTATAAGATTGTTCTTCGATCTAAAATCGGAGAAGGAAGCAATGGCGATGCTAAGCGCGCAGCAACATAACTTTCCGTTGTTGTTTGGGACGCGTTAAAGTTCCTTGACTCGAAAGAATAATTGCAAGTACTGTCTTGTGTCGCGCTGTTATCAACGCTTCCGATATTGCACACTTCACTATCAGCTTTTTCTGTTATGGACGCTGTATCTATTCCACTTGAACTAGTTTCATCATCGCCTTTGATATTTTCCAAATTCACTTGCACTGCGGCATCAGTCATCGTTGCTGAAATGAAATAAAGAATATCACAAACTGCAGATAGTGTCAACATTCACTGCGAAAACATGCGAGCGGGAAAAATGATCAGTAAGGAGGTGAAATGTTTAATATTTTCTTAGTTATTTCATCTTGCATTACCAAACTCCAATGAAAATTGCATATATTTTCTAGCCAGTGCGCAGAAACTTCCCGATCTTTTATCCTATGAATTGGATCCACCCGCCTTCCAGAGAATCGGTAAACTCGATTTAACCCTTATGAACCTTTTATCCGTTTTTTTGGTTTTTTTTTTTTTTTTTTTTTTTTTTTTTTTTTTTTTTTTTTTTTTGGGGAATAAAAATAAAAGGACAAGAGTTGTAAAATCATTCTTCCTTATAACAGCGTTCCTCGCGGTAATTGATTTTAAAATCAATTCCTATACTAATTGACCTAATTGAATGTAAGATTGTCACCAAAGTCAAGGGAAGAAAGCTTCTTTCAGGCTTTTCAAGTGTAATTCATGATAAGTAACATTGCCCTTAAATGAGGGTCTCAATCGTGTGAACCGTAGCGTAAAAGGATTAGCCGTTGGTTAGGCGTAAAAATTGAAAAATTTTAACGGTTAGCCGCAAAATATGTTAACCGAAAAAAATCGGTCAGTACTTAAAAATAAAACAAACTAGATTACTTCATCGTCCCAGAATGCTCCTAAGACCTAAAATATGCTTTTCAATACTGAAAATTAATTCTTAACTTTTAAAACAATGGAAACTAATTTTTAACTTCTGTTAACCGTAATGGAAAAAAAAATAACCGTTAGCGGTAAAAAAGCCAAAACTTTAACCGTTAACCGTAAAAGCCACCACCCCATTGAGACCCTCTTAAATACCTACATAAGGAATGTACCCATACATCTCTAAAAGAAAGTTCTTTCACATTTTTCTTTCTTTCTTTCTTTCTTTCTTTTTTTTTGGCCAAGACTAGATATACATGTAGTAACTTTACATTCGATTTTGTTTTGGTAGTTTGGGCCTTAAGGAATTACAATTTATAATGTTTTTTATTTCTTACCTCTTCTCCTGCATACGAAAATCGATTCAAAGAAAACCATAACAGACACAAGTCCCAACACAGCGACCGCGCCTGGTACGATGCTTTGCACGTGACGTGTATACTCATCACACGTGAAACATTCTACCCTGTAAAAAAATAATAATTTACTCCCATTAACACTTTGAGTACCAAGCTAAACATATCAATACCCATTACCGGTTGCCATACATATCTTTTAATGTTTGTTGTGAGAATTTCGTGGTATATCAAGACGATAAGTGTTGTTCACTGGTTAAGACGATATTTTCTACGAAGACAAGACAAAATACTGTTTGACTTGTTCATCTGCGGCTGAACCATATACCTTCCACGCTGTAAGCGCATGGAAAGCCTCCTTAGAGGTTGATAACAAAGTGTGCAATGCAGCAATTAGTAAGGCTAACAAGCTGAGACTTGCCTCTGGTTTAATTTGCCTACGTGATATGAACATTAGAGAATCAGACATTAGGGACGGACCATTATTTTCTTGGAGGGGGATATGAAAAACCATGTACCTCTGCAAACATTTTCGAAAATATTCGAAATTCTACCTATGTTTTGTTATACATATCCTGTTTGCAAACAATTTATTTTGTCTTTCTAGGCCCTGCAAACAATTTTTAAATATTTTCCATACCTCCCCCCCCCCCCCCTCTAAAAAATAATTTTCCGTCCCTTAAAACAAATACATGTATATCAAATTTGAGATTTTTTCAAAACAAAGAGTGACAATTATGGGAGTCTTGCAGTAAGATGAATATCATGAAAACACGAATTACACTTCTTTGCTATATATTATGAAGCCGTCTGCACTTGAAGATGAAAATGAAACTGTTCTTAGGTAAGTGGACCGAGCCTTACCTTTGGTCTTTGCGAGGATTTAGCTCCTGAATGATTGCAAAGATTGCACCACTGACAACTTTGTCAAAGAATCCAATAAAACCGTACACGAAAGCTCCGGATCTCTACAACGAAGAAAAATTACTCATATTAGAATTTAGCGTGAAAACAACTAAAAAAAAATGAAAAAGATCCAGCCTCAAATGTAAATTCATTACAGACGTATGGAAGTCACTTATTTACCTTGTCGTGACCAATCATCTGCGCGATCAAGGACAGTGACGTCACCAACATAACAGAACCTCCGCTGCCCATAAGCATAGAAGTCGCATACACTGCATTCCGCCCATCGACATTTTGAACAAAGAACCAGAAGCTAGCGCTTATAGCCATCATGGCACCCAGGCAGAAGGTTATCTGCGGATTTTCAAGTAAAGTATGCATGAGGCACAAGACTTGATAAAGATAGTTTGTGTTGTGTTTTTATGACGGGTAAAGGTTAATAGCCTGACACATGAGCTAACATACGCACGCGAGTTGCGCGCTTATTTTTTTTTCTCGCTCGAACTCTTCCACGCGCGCTACTTGCGATATTCACTCTTTTACCCCCTGCACAAGGTAGGGTAAACTGAGAAATTCCACTGATGCACGTATGCCTTATTAGTATTTCAAAGGAAACCTAGTGTATCATGTAATATATATGTATTATATTTGTACTTAGGTTTTTTTTTAAATGTAAATAAATATTTTCTATTTTATATATATTAATTACATTTTTTAGTTAGGCAGGTGGTGTCCACAATTAGTAGAGGGGACTTTTCCCCTCAGCTACTACAGATTTGACACGTTAATAAAGTTGTTATTATTATTATTATTATTATTATTATTATTATTATTATTATTATTATTATTATTATTATTATTTATTAATTATTATTATTATTAACTTGAGATCAAGACTTCAGAAATGTTTTAAGTAAAGAAATGTTCAATCTACCAAGGACTATATAATGATAGATAAAGACCAGAACTCGTTGTTTGACTAACCTTGCTTCCAAGGCGTTTATTGAGTGGCTTGACAGCTGTGCTTGCCAAAACGCCAGTCACAAGTACAACCAAAGGGAAATACGCAATAGATTCCTGAACGCCAAAATACAAGACAGTTTAATTATACAATGTTTAATGTAAAATACTGGAATACGGGATAAGCTCCGGCTGAGTAGATCCCTTTGGCCCAGGCGCAGACTTAACACAAAGATCATGATACTCAAAAGATGAACAACGCTTTACGCTGTACGTTAAATGTTTATCGCTTTTGAAAACCTTGAAACCATGAAAACAGCAAATCACCTTGTGTTAAAATCTTTAGTTTGGAAAAAGCGTTTATGAACATAGACGATTTCTTGGAAAGCGATTACTGTTTACTAATGTTCGACAGGTTGTGCTATCTGCTGTCATCACACCAAGGGTCAGTAAATAATATTTTGTATATGAAAAAGTCTCTATTTTTTTGCGACGTATCACCGTATTTACTTCAATAACCTTAGCTCACCTTTTCAAATCGCATTGTCTCTGTCAGGTATAGTGGTAAATAAGACTGTGACACGTTCACATATAAACGAGTACAAATATACACAACACCCATCTGCAATGAGAAGAAAGTTTGGGCGTTATAATTGAAACTTTAAAACAGACGAGATCAACTTTCAAAACTGTTCAGCCTAACAGCTTTAAAAAAGTCCATAGCATCACACAGAACATAAATTATCGCTCGATATCCTGACTGAGTCTATAACATGGCCATGTAAACTCTCGGGAAGTACTTCCACTAAGAATGAGTGATTGGGTAATTAAGCAAAGCTTGCCCCGAAGGAAAGACAGAACTATCAGGATTCTAGAACCTTTGACGATCTTGCGCGAAGCGAGATACCCGCGCGCACGATTATACGTAACAAAACCGCCTGCATTACAGACAGCGGAATCAAGTACAGTGGAGGTTAGAGCGATTAATTCAATGGATGACGCGGTGGCCTATTTATTAGCGCGCTGGACTCTGGATCAAGCGGTCCGGGCTCGAGTCCTGGCCGAGGTCATTGTGTTGTGTTCTTGGGCAAGACACTTCACTCTCACAGTGCCTCTTTCCAACCTGGTTTATAAATGGGTATCGGCGACTCTAATGCTGCGGGGTAACCCTGCAATGGACTAGCATCCCATCCAGGGACGGAGTAAAAATACTTTTAGTCGCTTCATGCTACAGAAACAGGGATAACCTCCGGCAAGATGGGCCACCAACCTCAACGAAGACCCTTTTTTAATTTAAATTATATCACAAGAGAAATCGGTACTTACTTTATACATCCCCGGGCTTTTTATCCATTGTAGCTTGCTCCTCCCCCCACCAAGGGTAGCACTCTTGTCGATAATCTCCTGCGACGATTGTCGGGTTATTCCACTTTCCACAGTTGTTTGAGATACCGACTGTGCCACGTGGCCGCCACTACCAGCTGCTTTCTTGTTTGGTTTTTCACAGAGCGTCATCACCACAGCAGGGGAAGCACCACTTCTCCTACTTGGGGAAGAAGGCTGATACACTGCCCGCATCAGGAGAGCTGAAAAAAGTATACATTAATAAATAATAAATAAATAAAATAAATGGAAATTTGCAGTCGCACTTCCACAGGGTGGCTCTTCGTCCACTGTTCCCGATCGAACTGGAATTTAGCAGTGTTGGTTTTTGCAGAGGGAGGGAAACCGGAGAGCCTGGAGAAAAGCCCTCGGAGCGAGGACGAGAACCAACAACAATAATCAACATTAATGATGATGATGACGACGACGACGACAATGATGTATGATGATGATGATGATGAGTGCGTGAAACAACACGCTTGATTTTGAAGTAAATGAACGCTTACAAGCGCGTTGAAATAACTTAGAAAAACTTTTAAAAATAGTCACGTGGTGTTCAATACGTTCTTGATTTTTTTTGCTCCAATTGTCTGCACCACCCGATTTTCACCACGTTCTATGAGAGCTTTGGAGCATAATCTTGACGGGAAAAAATGGCTGATGAAACGAGATGCTACTTTACTAACTGATATAAAACTACACTTTACCAGTAAAATATCTTATTGAAATAGCAACAGAGTCGTAATCCTAAATTTGACAATTTCTCAACATTTCTCAATTTCCCAGTATAGTGTGTCATACTCACCGTTTCGTTCGCTTCCATTCCGTCTAAACGTGTTACTTTTGTGTTTTCCATTTTTGCTTTCCTCTAACCACTTACGCAATGCATCTGAAGGGGGCTCCTTGATGCCAACATGGAACATAATGTTAAACACTGTGCCAGTCCCGATTATTATCAAGCCAAGGTACTGGAGAGAGGAAAAAGAAAGATCATTTAAACAGCATCAAACATCAAACTATAAATATATGTTTGGTTCTTTAACCAATCACATGGAGAATTGAGGCCTCTTCATATAAACCCAGTAAAGCTTTAAGGGATGACCCGGTTAGCCGTGATCTCATGCCCTTATTCACATTTCCCCTGTCAAAATGCATGTTTTTGTGTTCATATGAGAAAACCGTCCGACCCAGTTGGCGAGACTCTCTGTTGTACCTGTCCACATGTGGGCAGACAAGACGCCAATTGTACCATATGAAACGCATCGTTATGGAAACTAACGCACAGGTGCAAATCGTATGCTGATAGCATTCCTGAAGCCGAACGAATTCCAAGTAAACGTCACACAAAATTCGTCTTGGCTAACCGTACCAGCTCGCTGGGGCTTACCGGGCCCAGAACTCAGCGCGCGCGATAGCCCCAGTTTGCAATCATCATTCGGTCTTTCTAACCGGAAGGGGAATAGGACCGAAGATAGCTCCACTTACTAAAAGCATCTGGTAGCTCGATCTCTTCGCTCGGGAAACAATGCGCGACGCTACTTTACTGTGGGAAAATGAGTGTGTTGCGTGACGTGCCCAAAACTTACCATGAACTGTTTCCACGTAGAGGACGAAATGTTCGACTCTGAACTTCTTCCTAACAGAATCCATGTCACGCCAAACACGAAAATACCGCACACAAATCGCAAAGCTGACCTGAAACAAACGCAGATTTGATTCAGGTGAATTCATGTGCAAAACTAACGGAGGTTTCCAACCTCGTTCCCAGGGTCTCTCTCTTTACATTCTCCATCCAAAACTTGGGGTTGCTTTTAAAAATGTTTTGGAAATTTTGGTCGGAAGTCAAATGAGCACTCGGAAGTCACTGTCAAGTGTCACCCTCATAAGTTTCTTCTTCGTCTAACCACAATGGTGGTTAAATGACCACCCATTTTGATTCGGCCCAACCGGAATATTTGGGACCACATCTGGAAGTGCATGGACCACTTTGATCGGTCGACGGACCGAAATTTACCGTTCTACTTTAACAAACCGGTACGTTGGCTTCAGTAGATTCTCGCAGATGTGGGGCACTTGGGAAAAAAAATATAAAATGGAAAGAATATAAAATGGAAAAGACCGTTCACCTCGTTTAATGAGAAAGTGTCGTTCCATCTTACAAAAGTTTGTCCCACTTGTCGGTTTGTGAAAATGAAACGCAACCTTAATTTCCACTGTTGGATAGTTTAACAAATCTTTTTCAGAACGCACAAATAAAATTTTCTCCACTAAAATTTCCGGACGTTAACTTACGCACGTAACATTGCGACACATGATAGCATACCCCATCGTAAACATTTCCAAAGAAAATAACCCCGAAGTGTAATCGGATTTTTCCATTCCCGTAAAATAATCTGTTATCTTTACTGATGAAATATCAAACCAAAAGACACCGAGATACTATATGTAGTGAAGTCATTTTTAGGCGGGAATCCGGTGGCGGGAAAACTCCAGTTCTTTAGAGATATAATCACAGCGGCAAACCTGCCTTGTTAGAACTTTTTCCACTACACTCTTTTTTTTTTTATAAGAATCTAGTTTATAAGAATATCGAGGCTGAAATTTGCGAATTTTTAAGAATATTTTAAGAATAAACCTGAGGCTGAGATTTTGAAAAGAATATAGTTTTGAGTTGAAGATTTGTAAATACAATACAATTAAATATGTTTTTAGTTGAAACAAAATCAGGTATTTTCATTTCCGTCACTTTATCTTTGTGAGGAATGCTTTGTTTAAAGCCAAAACGGCCAGGCTGCAACCAAAAGCAATGTTACATGTGCACAATATAACACGAAACAATTCTGAACACCAAACACTTGTAATTGATTACCCAATACTTGCTAAAACGGAAATGTCAAACAATATTTTCTAAGAATGTTTATAAGAATATTTCAGCCTAAAATCAGCAGAAAAATAAGAATATTCAGCCTGGGTCGGAAAAACTGTATTCTTATATAAAAAAAAGAGTGTAACAGTCTACTTGTATGCTTTGTTAACAGCAAGAATTTTTCTCGACTTCCATTCTCTCGTCATACCAGCCAAAGCTAGCACTTCAAAATTCTATTGCGTGCTTTGAATCTTCCATTATTAAATAAATACTAAAATAAAAAGAGTGTACTAGAAGTCGTGTTCACCGGCGTGGAACAACAAGTTGTTATATTTCGAGTTATTTTCCAGCTCGAAATATTAATTCTCCTTCTTATTGTTAACACATTTTTTTAATGTTAGTTCTGAGAATTTGGCTTCGAACTGGATTTCATTTTCTCCTGTGAAAATTGACCGCTGTAGATTACGGACTAGATTGCGAGCAGGACTTTCCTCGCGATTACGATGCTGTCGTTAGAGGAGGGGGTGGGGGGGGGGGGGAGGTAGGGTAAATTTAGCTAGTGATGTTGGAATTAATTATCAAAACAGCATTATGCAAATTTGAGTTGTTTGTTTCGCTAATTATCGACAGAAGGCAAACGCCGTCTTTCTTTGTTTCAAAGTCCAAACTTCGTTTCAAAGTCCAAACGCAGCACTTACATGTAAGAAACCTCTGATGATCGAGATAATTCAGTTGAGAGAGAAAAAAATCCAATATAAGGTCAATGAGTGTTTTTGTTTTCGGCTCATTGATTGCACGCAAATTGTTTCACGATATTTCCTTGTCATAGGTCGTCACTAAGATCTGTATTTTTACAAGCAAAGGACAATAACATTGATTAACTTCCTACTGAACTTCCGGCACAAGTCAAGATCAATGCCCTTTTGCAGGTTTCAGAGGTTTTCTTTTTCAGTTTCTTAACTTGGTTTGCGTCCTTGTATTTCATATACAGTATAGGATGTAAAGCAAAGCAGCATCCATCAGATTGAGGAGAACAAAGCCTAGACAGACAAAACAATTACAACTACTAAAAACACAACATAACAAACCAATTAATTCAAATTCACAGGAACTTTAGAAAATGAAAACAAAAGTGGACAGAAAACAAAGAAGCATCAGCAAGCGCAAAGTTTTGGGTTAGATCTTTGTACAAGTTTGTAGGCTTGATATATTACCAGCCGCTGTTCGTTGCTGCAAATAAAATCACTGCCTTAGTAAATAATTATCAAATAATAATCTCTTACCTTATAGCATTCAACTCAACTTTCTCGGATTCCCTGATGGCAATCTCGGGGATCAGTGAAAGGTGACTGATTTGAACACAACCCCAACCAAACTGAAACATAGCCGCTATACCAATATAGTATGCAAGCTTTAGTGAATCGCTTGCTTCATCGCCAAGAAGCCGAGTAAACAGAAGAGGAAATGTAAAACTGATGCAGATTGATCCCACTAGATGCCAGATCTTCCGTCGCCCATAACGACACACAGTTTTGTCGTTAAGTATTGCAGTGATCGGTGTGCAGATTCCATCGGTGACTTGCCCGAGCATAACCACAAGTCCTGTATGGCTGTTTGACAGTCGAGCTACTTTAGTCAGGTAAATAATAAGATAGCTAAACCACGCATTTGCAGCAAGGTCATTCAAAATATGTCCGACGCCGTAACAAAACTTCTGACTCGCTGCTAATCTATTTTCTTTGGATGTCTTTTCTTGAGATTTTCTGCAGCTAAAACAGTTCAGCAGGCGATCCATTGCCTAACGTTGTAGCTTCAGCCTGGCAGAAGCGGCCTACAAACAGGGAAAACTCCTTCTTTGTGAAAAAAAATTACAATGTAAAATTCCGCCCGCCGTTATGTAATATGATGAAGGGCCACTTGTTGCGTCAGAAACGGATGTGGCCTGGCCTGGAGTAGCCAGTGGCGTGATCTTGTACCCAGCGCACTCACTGAACTGAAACAATACCGCGTTATTGTTGGGCTTGTGCCAAGAGAAAATATTAATCAAAGGTCACAAATGGCTCTGAGCATTTCTTTCAAACTCAAGAACGGCGTGGAGGAGAAATAAAGTCGAAGGTTAATCTTATTTATTATTGACCAATAAACATGGTGACGGTCTGACTGTCACAGTACAAGTTAAGCAACATGACCAAGAAGCTTGCGCAATGTTAACCTCTAAATTGTAGTTTACACTCTCCTTTGTAAGAATTTTTTTATAAGGATATCGATGCTTAATTTGCCCCAATACATTCTAATACAGGAATGTTATGCGTTATAATCTAAGAATACTGACAAGAATTTCAGCCTAACAATAGCAGAAAAATAAGAAAATTCAGCCTGGGCCGGAAAAAAACAATATTTTTATTAAGTGTTTTGCACTGAAAACAACGTTCTCTGCCTGACATTTCTTTTTCCCTGCATCCGCTGATATCGGTATATGAGCGTGATGTTTAAAAGCCACTCAAATATTCCCCTACGTTATGAACAGGCGTGGAGATTACTGTAGGAACGGTTTGCATAAAGCAAGACGCTCCACAAAGTTTTTTTTTCATCTCGAAATAACAAACATAAACGTAAATTTGATAAAAGGAAGTCTAGAGATTATCCCTATATAAAAGAATCCCTTTAAAAAATAACAATTTTACAAAATCATTATAAAATTTAAGTTAAGCTATTTAAGCTATTCAATCATACGCGGGTTTTCGTGGTGATCTATTTCAAACCAAAAGAATCACAATGGAACAGCTCAAAAACGTACCAGGCACCTATAGCTTGAAGATGCATCTGCTGAAAACTGGACATTCAGTGCATTTTTATATGAATCCTGAAAAACGGCCAAAATACAAGGCAAAAATCGTTCAGTTTCAAAAGGACCGATCTTTGGAACATTGCCCTGTGAATGAGAAGAGGCGGTGCGATACAAATACAACGTGAAGAATATTCTGTTTATCATATTTAATTTATTATTCATATTTTTGTGAACTTTGAAACTTACATTAGTGATATTGTATCTCGGGGCCAGGGTATCTGATTGTTTATATTGCTAAAAAACTTTGCGCAGGGAATGATTCCCCTTTTTAGCTTTTGTTTTGATTGACACTCTTATATGTATTATATAAAAAAAAACCCGGATAACTCAACAAAGAAAACTCTGATTTGCAAAAACTACCTGAATAGGTGTTCAAAGGGTGAAACACTGTACACTGAGAACTAACTTACTATCAATATTTAAGGCACTTGTTTAAATTGAGAAACTACTTCAAGTAACTTATTTCAGTTTATATATTATTTATCCCTGTCAAATACACACCCTTCTATACCAGACCGTGGAGGGGAGCTTAAATATTTAACCCTAGTCAGGCTAAAACTGCCTCATGCATTATGGAGCGTCTCAGATGAGTAGTAGGTGGACTACCGGGTCTGGCTCACTTTTAAATGCCAGACCCGGTGTGGGGGGGGGTGTGGGGGGTGGAGGGGGTGGGGGGTGGAGGGGGGTCTGGCCCACTTTTAGATTCCACAAAAAGTTCATTTTAGATTTTCTGGCTCATTTTTAGATTCCACAAAAATTTCATTATAGATTCCACATTTTTTAATGCGCATGTCGAAGAAAAGACATATAGATTGCTTCGACATGCGCGCCCTTAAGCATGTCGAAACATGTTGATTAAAAAAACATTCCTTTCATCCCTATCAACCATGCAATCCAAAAATAAATTTTGTGTTGACGTTAAGCGATGCAAGTTGCTAGGGATATTTGGTATGCTTGCTGACGTCATAAGACTCATAAGACTTTGCGTTGTTGTGAAATGTGGTCAGAAGTGAAGCGAATAACATGGAGCAAGATATGCAGTTTGACGATACCGATTTAATCTCAGCCTGTTCAGCGAAACAAGTACCACCACATAAACCAATGCAAACAGTAGCGGAGTTTCTTCAAAGCGTTATCGTAAAAGATTCATTACCGAAAGAAGACCTCAGGAGATCATGGAACAACAAGAAATCAGAGAGAGAGAAGATGTTGAAGCAGTGGAACAAAGCGAAAGAATCTCTAGCATATTGGGTCTCGAAGACATCGTTTCTTGAATACCAGCTGAACAGAAACGCAGAAGAACTTGAAAGGATGCGCGGGCGAATGCTAGCGGATTGTATGAGTGAAGATTGAGAGAAGATCGGAGATCTGAGTTACATAACATGTATCTTGTTATGTATATATTTTAACTATGAACACACGCCGAGCGTGCGCTCCATGTTATTCGCTTCACTTCTCCTTCTCCTTTAGGAGTCGTAAACGTCTGCTAAGCTAGGCGTTCTGATGAGGCTTGATATTAGCCGAAACGACTCATAAATCTATAAGCTCATTCTTATCAACCCAGGAATTAAACTCATCAGAATAGCCCCTCCATTTCACGAATACTTTATTACCTCTTCTTTTTATTACCTTCTCAATTCTATATATGTCCTGTGTTGTTTTTTGAATCTCTTGTTCGTAAAACGTGCCTTGAATAACTTCGCCATTGCAATCCTGTATTTTATACGTAGGCGGTCTGGTATGTTGTTGTTGTGAAATCGTAAATACCTCTTCAGTCCACCGCGGAGTATATCCCTTCTCAAAAGTCTTTTTCTTTTTTACAATCCTCACTCTATCACCTACGTTAAATTTAAAGTGAATTGGACCGTCGCTTTCCTTATCATAAAGATTTTTATAAACGATATGCTCATTCTTTTTTAGACTCGCCTCCGTAGGTGTCATCTTAATTGATGAATGGACATTGTTATTATATTCACTCACCATATCATCTAACACATCAATGTATTTATGGGTTGAATTAGCTGAAAAATATTTCCACATCCTCTCTTTCATTGTTCGATTCCATCTTTCTACAACGCAGGACTTTTCTTCGTTTTCGGTAGAGTAAAGCTCAACAAGAGCCTGTACATGCTTATTGTAGAATTCTTTTCCTTTGTCCACCCACATCTTATCAGGCTTCCGGTGTTTAAATATTTGCTTTAGCGCATTAGCGACTTCAATACCTGTCTTACTTTTCAATGGTATACCGTAGAATTCCGGTTATAAGCCCTGGGCTTATACAACTTCGTAAGGGTTTTTGGGTGGGCTTATATGCGGAGGGGCTTATATTCGGGAGGGCTTATAAGCGGAAGGAAAAAAACGTTTCGAAACGAGCCTCGGGAGTGTTGATCGAAATACGTTTTTAAGTTAAAAACGCACAAAAAAGCATCATTTAGCCCTGTTCAGTACTGTCATCCGGTAGAGGGGGGCTTATATCCGGGGGGGCTTATAACCGGATGTATTTTTTTGTTTCCAGGTTAATGGGCCTATAACCGGGGGGGCTTATAAGCGGGGGGGCTTATAACCGGAATTTTACGGTAATCCAACCATACTTTGAAAACACGTCAATCACCATTAATAGGTATTTAATGCCTTTGTTAAATTTAGAAAACGCAGTCATATCGACTAAATCAGCAGCCCATATCTTGTCAACACCGTATGTGTAAACACGTCTTTTAGGAAAGCTTCTATAAACAGGTTTATGTAACTCGTCAGCTAATTTATCAGTCCACCTCACGCTTTTTTTATCCCTAAACCGAGCTTTTGCTTATTGTTGATTATCGTTCTAGCAACCATTCCCCACTTCGGCATGTCTCGATAAGGGATAGAGTCAAGCGACTTTACCATTTGTCTGTCACATTCTCCCTTGTTTTTTCCCATGTCATAACAGATATCATGATGCGCTGCAATCTCATCCACTTTGTTTTTTGGTTTTACATTCCACTTTAGAACCTCACCTGTAGCTGGATCGTATTGTAGTTGTTTGTCTAGCGGGTTATAAGGTCCCATATACTTGTAACCAGGAGGTGTCCAACCATATTTCGGTTTCGGTAATTTTCCAATTAGTTTGTGTACGTCAATAGCGCCACCACTCTTTGGCTTTGATATGAATGTGCACTTCTTTATTCCACACACTTCACATATTCCTCTCAGCATTGGTCTCCCATTCTTCGATGTTGCCTCTGTAAGATTTTTTGTCGACGTTTTATCTTTACACTTTACGCAATACATAGTAACTTATTTATAGTATATGAATCTTTTTATTTAATATAAATAAGAAATGGACATACGAAATATATCTTGGCATAATTCAAAGAATTTAAGGTGCAACCACCCACTACTACCAAAGTCGATAAGGTGTGTTGTTGTAGGTAAGAGCGGATGTGGTAAAACGACACTACTGTTGAATCTTCTTCTCACACCCAGTTATCTCGATTATAACAAGCTTTTTGTTTTCGGGAAGAGTTTATTTCAACCAGAGTACAAAATTATCAAGAAATCCTTTGAGGGGGGTTTACCGAAGCAATGCATTCTTAACATCTTTGCGATGAATGAAGAGATTGTGAAGAATGATGAATGTGATGTGGATGATGTAATAGATGGAATGGCAAAACAGTTACCAATCAAGAGTGATATAAAAGTTGAGTACTTTGAGGAGGCTGAAGACGTTCCCGATCCAAGAGATCTCTCTAAAGATGACAAGAACTTACTAATATTTGACGATCTCATACTCTCCAAGCAGAACAAAATCGAGGACTACTACACAAGAGGACGACACTCAAACGTTGACTGTATATACCTATCACAGAACTACTTCAAGCTCCCACGACAAACGATTCGTGAGAACGCAAATTTATTTATCCTATTTCCACAGGACCTCAAGAACATAAATCATATATATAATGATCACGTGTCGGAAGATATGGAGAAAGAGGAGTTTCGGAGCCTCTGTCGTTCTGCTTGGAGGGGGAGTCATACCTTTCTCACAATCGATCTATCTTCCCCACCTGAGAGTGGAAGGTATAGGATTAACTTTGATGATTTTTATATTCCAAAGAGGTATATCACAGAGTGAGTCTTCATTTTTGAATTAAAAATATTACGTTGAGTAACAAGTAGAAGAATGGAACAAGAACAAGTAAAGGTTTTACTCAAAAGACTTGTTAAGAATACAAGCCCAAAGCAGGAGACTCAGGTACTCTTGACGGGAGATAGCTCAAATTTCATGACAAATTTTAACCCTCCTCTCAAACTAGATGATGATAGAGAGTACTCAATCGCGTTAGTTAATCTTGAGACATACTATAGCTTCCCCAACGTGGAGGAGGGAGTTAACAATAGATTCCGCTACTCGCCAGACAATGGGTTGAATTATTATGAGATTGAGATTGATACGGGAAGCTATGAGATAACGGATCTTAACAATGTGATCTTTCAAAAGATGAAGTTAAACGGTCATTTTGACACAGTTAATGACACACCGTACGTCAATATCTATCCAAACGAGAACACGTTGAAAGTGATCATGGAGCTCTCTAGTGGGTACGTCGTTGATTTTACACCAGATGATAGTCTAAGAGAGCTGCTAGGTTTTGAGGCAACTACATACAATACACAGACAAATGAAAGCACCAATCCAGTACAGATCATCCCTGTTAATTCAATCTTAATCAACGTAGACGTTGTTGAAGGTTCATACGTTAGTGGAACACCCAAACCAATCATCTATTCATTCTTTCCAAATGTTGGTCCTGGCTTTAAAATCATCGAGGTACCAAGAAACCTTGTGTATTTACGAATGAATCGTAAGCAGATTGCTAACATGCGTGTTCGAATCACTGATCAAAATGATAAGTTATTAAATCTTCGTGGAGAAAATATTACGATAAGGCTACACATAAAAGAGTTGTAGATCAATGAAAAAAAAAATAGTCTAAAATAATCTACACATAATTTAGTATTAAATATGTCAAGATATCAGAAGTATGGTGTATCCATTTCCGATGGACAAAAAGACAAGATCAAATCCGCAATAGATCATAAGCAAGGTGTTTCTATTAAATTGAGTCATGGTGATTTGGAAGGCAAAGACGTTCTCGCACTTACGAAGACTCAATTGAATAAGATTGGTAAAGCACATCAGGAAGGTAAGGGAGTCACCCTCAAGTTGAGCAAGGCGCAGGTGGAGGCTAACGCAAAAGTAGAGGGTGGATTCCTTGCAGCCTTGGCAAGGATGCTTTTACCAGTAGCAGCTAGAGCTTTACCTGCAGTAGGTAAGGCCTTAGGAGTTGGCGCGTTGACTGGGTTAGCAAACCAAGGTGTAAATGCCCTATTTGGTGGTTCAGGTCATGATGGTGCGGGGTTGTATCTCAAAAAGGGTGGATGTATGTGTCAAATTGAAACAGACGGTCGAGGACTATATCTTTCACCTACACCCTCGAGTGGAGGTTCGCTAGGAGTTATGGAAGGTGATGGATTATACTTGAATCCTCCAGGAACTTATCAGTTACGGAAGGTGGGTAAAGGCCTTCTCCTCGGTAAAGACAGTCCATTCAAGAACATACCACTGCTCAATATTCTTTTGTAAAAATTTGGGAATAAACTGATTATCATTTTCTTTTCACGCAGCATGAAAAGAAAAAAAGCTCGGTTTAGGGATTAGTTTATATAGGTAGTAGGTGACGATAGTTAAAGTTGATGGTATAGGGATCGGTTTTGTTTGCATCAAACCATTCATTACGAATGATACATTTATCATCAAGTTCAAGTTTGTCTTCGAGACCTGTTTCACGTAGGTATTTTTCATATAAAGACCACTTTGAACGAAAGTCAATCCGTGCGTAGCTATTATCCTGGAGTTTGTAGCGTGGTAGGTACCAATCTCTATAAATAAATGCAAATATAAGTGTTTGTTCTAAAAGCGATGCCATCTTTCTATAATTATAAAAAATAATCTTTATTACTTTTTTTGATTTTTTTTCAATTTTTCATCCATCAAAAGTTGCTTTGTTGAGGGGTAAGCATACGACGATGAGCCACCACACCATCTGTCATAGGGGAGAAATTCATCTCCGATACGCGAAGACGCACAGATGCTCCATAGCTGCTCTGCCCATGTGAACCCCAATAGATACCATCCCAACGTACAACAGGATGGGCAATACCACAAACATTACTGTTTGAACTATGCAAATACTTGAAAGGGGATATAGGTTTATCACCTGGGCCGTAAATCTCAGTTTTGCAACGCATTGCGGAACCCGTACCTTTGGTATCAAATTTGATGAACATTCTCTCTGGCCTTGACTTGTTAACAAACTTTTTATTTGTTGATGAGTCTTTGTAGTAAGAATAGCTGTAAACCGGCTTAACAGCGTACGTCCAATCTTCATCAGTTTTAGCTGTAGCGTAAGCACTATACGCTGGTGCGGGAACCTTACGCTTGGACACACTGCAAAAACGCTTCATGGCAGCGACAGTAATATTCCACATCTGATCGAAAGCATGTTTAGTTGCTCTCTCAGACTTTGTGGGGTTGTCAACAGTCGTTGGTGAATTTAGAGGATAGACAATTTGTAAACCCGCAATGTTGCTCAAGTCGCGGTCCTCCAAATTCACATCCATGCCCCAAATACCATCAAAGCCCCAGATTTTTTGGGGAGATAGCTCAACGTAGATGGGGAGTTTTGTTCCATTTGGACCGGGAATGTACACATCTGAGGTAGTCCATTCGATGGTATTATTTCCTTGGGTGAATGAGTAAGATTTGGGTTCTTCAACAACAACCTTACTCCAGTCAAAGTCGGTTTCGAGAGAGACAAAAACGTCTTCATTGGTATCAAGGTTGTTGTCACAAAGTGATGTAGAGTTCATTTCTGTGATATATATATTCATCTTCAAGATAATCTTTATTACTTTTTTTGATTTTTTTCCGAAAATTATCTTCCAGCAATACTTATTATTTGAAAGTCGCCACCTGGTACGAATGTGACAACTTTATGATTCACACCGTTAACTGTAATAGGACCTCCTACGTTGAAAACCCAATCGGTTATCGCAACATCAAGCAATAACGGATACACAGCGAACTGCATCAAACCTTGCGTTGGAGAATATATCGTTAAAACGATCTTATTTTTCCCTTCTGGAGAATCTTGTAACGTTACCGAGCCATTACCTAGCGGTAGAGAACCACTCTCTAATTGTTCCTCGGTTAATTCAAACTCAGATGTTTTGATAAATGATCCACCACTTCCAAAAACTTCAACTGAAGTTGAGGTTTCAACGAAGAACTTCCGATTGCTCGTTAGTACTCCATAATTGAACGTATCAGTTCCATCGGTTTCCTTCTTATGCGACACGGTAAATGTATATGTTCCCGCCGTCTGGTTCTCAATTCTATTCTCTATCACACTTGCCCCATCAGACTGACGAGATAAAGAGAATATGCAATCGAGTTTCGGTGAAAAGGCACTGGAAGGCAAACGATATGTAGTCGTAATTGTTATCGTAGCTTGACCGTTGATTGATAACGAATCACTCGTAAGATCAAAAGAAGTGACCGTTGCATTATCACCTTCTGTTCGGACGACACCCCAAGGTGCGATGCGTGTATAAGGTGCACTCGAGGAAACCTCAACCTCGCTACTCAGCTTAGCAAAAAAATTACTATTTAGCGTCATACTTTTAACAATCTCTTCATCGACATATTTTTTTGTAGCAGGTTGATTATCCGTAGTGGGGGGTTGCACATTTTCTATGGTTTGAAAACCCATATTAAGCTGACCAGTCATCACCCCGGTGCCGTCAAGCTTCAGATACCGACCATCAGCGTATGTTGTATTAATCGCATCACCATCAGCTTGAGGAAGGGGTAGGTTTGTTATTCGAAAGCTATCCGCATTGAGATTACCTGTCATTGCATTAGCTCCATCCTTTCTCAAAAACGTGTTGTTAACACTTTGTAGTGTGACAGCAGTTTGATTGTCAACATACGCCCTTGATGTTGCTGAAGAGGTTAACGAGGGGGTTGATGGTAAACCAGTGATATTATTTCCATTCATTGCAATAGCTCCACCAACAGATCCTCCAGCTACCTTTGAGAGGTAAGTTTGACTCGCTGTTTGAAAAATACTTGTAGTCTCATCTGCAATTGATTGATCAACATAGCCTTTCGTGGCTGCAGTACCATCTGGATCACCAGGTGCTGGTGATTGAAGGTTCTCGATTTTGTGACCATTCATGCTCACATCACCGGTAAAGCTACTCGAGCCGTCTTTACGCATAAAATTAGTGTCAACATAGCTCTGAGAAACACCACCACCACCACCACCACCACCACCACTCTGTGAGCTAGACACTAACACTCCAATAGGATTCCCAAATCTATCGGTTGTAACACCAAATTTGTTAACAGGCATTGTAATTATGTTATTTTATGATTATGTTATTTTAAATTAACTCTAAAATAAGTTGGAAGTAACACTGTGAAACGTCTTTACACTTACATCATTTTTACACCTATTTAACACATGTAAACAAAGGTGTCCACAGATTACTTGTTCAGGCGACTGAATCTCATATGTTGAGTACATAACACCTTTACCAAGATACTTCCGCAATTCCAGCGGTGGTTGCAGACCAAAGCTATCAAAATAGAGCTTTGTTTTACCATCCTTCAGATAACAGACCCAATGCGTTCCACTTCCAAGAGTTTTGTCGAGATTGATGATACCGCATTCATTCTTCCTTGAACGTTTTGGAAGATTGTCACGCATGAATACACCTCTTATAGGTATTTCAAGCTTGTCACAAGCATTGATTAATTCTACGTTGGTAAGTGGTTTGTTGGGGAGTACCAACCCATCAACATCTATTTGCTGTGCCATAATTTTTTATATATAAAGATATATTTATTAATCCTTATATTAGATCATGCCTGTGCACAAATTTATTACTAAACAGCAAAAAAGCAATATCCTTCAACTGGGTTTGACAAAAGTAATTCCACACACTACTCTCGAACATCCACCCATTCGGGATGGTAATAAAATCATTGTTTATGCGCAAAAAGACATGAAAATGACCTGTGATCCAAAGATGCTTGCTCTAGGCATAGGAGCAAACATAACTCAAAAATCACTCACCATATCACTACCGCAGGAGTTAAGGTATCGTCGTCTCGGTCTGATCAACTCTGTCATTGCTGAGAGCTGTGATGATATCATCGTTTCGGTAGGTGTCTTTCCAGATACAAACACTCAATCAACGCGTAACTTAAACGTATTAATTCAAAAAGGCACACCACTTTGTATATTGATGTTGTGAAAAGATCTAAAAACTTTTCTTTTATAATAGAAAGAATGGAGTATTCACATGAGATGCAAGCAGAAAATTATATTGAATTAGGTCAACGATTACGAGAGGCAACACCATCAGCACCACCTCCTTCACCTACCCCTGGAAGTTATCCTATTGCTCATGCAACACGGCTGCATAGCATAAATCAAATGATATCTGAGCTTGAGAAAGAAAAAACTGAGCGTGAAGCTCTAGTGAAGCGGTATAAGAAATTTATGAGTGCAGCACACGTTGTCGATCATTCTTGCACAACCTTAGCAGTGGGTGCAACAGCAGCTGGACTTGCGGTGTTGACAACAATAGTGGGAACGCCGATAGCGGTTGCTATTCAATCGACTGGCTTAGCTTTTGGGTGTGGTACTCTCTTAGCAAAGTATGTTTTTAGGAAGACTTCAGTCAAAAACAAAAAGCATGCAAAGATTGTGGAGTTGTGTCAATCCACACTTCAAGATATTCGAGCCGAAACATCAAAGGCATTGTCCAATGGTCATGTATCAGATGAACAGTACCGGCTTTGCCTCGATCTACATCGAAAGTATGAACAAATGAAGAAAAGAGTACAGACACGCGCCGAGGCGAAAATATCCGACCTTGAACAGCAAAATGCTTGGATGGAGCAAGGTCGAAAAGACGCAATCAAGGAGATCGAAAAAAGCCTATTCAAGAGAACTTTCTCAAGGCGAAGTCAAATTTTGGTTTCAACCTCAACCTCAACGTAATCATTGGTTTTCGATTGAAAATCGATTGAAAATTCAATTGAAAATTGCTTAAGTTTTCGACTTAAATTCGAGTCGAAAAACGATTTAATACTTTCCAAACCTTATTCAAAGATCTAAGACAATGAGCTTTATCAAAATAAGCGATCCGAAACGGAGAGACGAGATAATTCAAGAATATCTTCGCACCAAGAGGTCGATACAAAAACAGTCGTTTGACAAGATTCTCGAAGATAAAAATATCTATACACAGCAAGAAAAGCTGTTCAAACCTATAATCGATGCACAGAAAGACGAGGGAGAGAAGTTGCAGAAGGAGCTTCAAAAAGTGACGAGCTCACTCGAACCTTTGAAAATGCTGCCAACCCCAACCCCAACCCCAGCTGTCCCTTTACCGATTGACGTTCCTGAACTTGATGTAACTAAGCTTGGTGATATTGCCACCAAAGCCCTTTCTGTATCATTGTCTAAGAATGCTAAAAAAGAATATGACAATGTAACTGGAATAAATATTGGTGGCGATGGCAAGTTCTATCTGGGTGATAGTGAGGTTAATATTGAAGGAAACGACCTTATTATTAATGATAAGAGATATACAGGTACACCAGGGCTTTGGTCGCTCTTAACGTCAAAGAAACCAGAGCTTAATGTAACCTACGACAAGGATGACCTCGAGCCGTACAGCGAAATAATGCAGAGCACTAACGCCATTCGATCGGAAACGAAACCAAACGCTCCAAAGTTGAACACTGGAGACAAGTGGAAGAATATTTTGAGGGATATTTGGAATGAGCAAAAGAATAAGAAAGGTAAAAAGGCAAAATCAAAACAGCCGATGACGAGTACACCAAAGCCGAAAGGCAAGGGAGTTGAGTTCCTCCCATCAGACCCTAAACAGTTACTTGAGCTGCTTAGGGTCTCCTATGCGAGTAATCAAGCTGGGAATAATGGTGAGCGAAATCGAATAGTTTCCATCTTAGAAACATTACTTAGGATGGGTGTAATCACGAAAAACGATTATAAAACTATGGCTACAAGTATCAAGGATTAGACAAACATGTATCTCCCACCTAAAAATATCTCCACGCATCCTAGATATGCAGGTTCTGGTGTATTTGGTTCGATTGGAAAAGTACTGGGTAAGGTAGCATCAAAGGCGAGCGGTGAGGCTGCGAAGAAGTTAGCAAAGAAAGCTGTCAGTACGGCTGGTGAACAAGCCTCGAAAGCAATTCTAAAGAAAACGCAAGCTGTAGCTGATGAGAAGGTAGCCCAACTCCTTGATAAAGCTATGAAGAAAATGGCAAAGCCAAAAACTCAAACGAAGCCGAAGCCGAATGTGGTTACTCAAGCGAAGGAGGTTCTGAAGGCAGTTCCGAATGTGGTTACTCAGCCGGTATCACCTGAAGCGATAATAAACAACTTGATCGCAGGTTCAGGAAAACCTAAAAAAAGTAACATCTTAACGCTACAGGATATCATAAATCGAGGAATCAATACCCCCGTCCTACCTCAAGCTATAACTTTTGGTAGCGGTATCAAAACGTTGTAGATCTTAACCCTATTTTTCTTTACCGAACGGTAAAGAAATCTTCTTTATCAAGATCTAGTCCTAAAACTCCTCATCAGAATCCTCATCAAAATCCTCATCAAAATCCCCAGCACCCCACTCCTTCGCAAGAAAATACAGTTCTTTATAATTATTATGTCTACCTAATGTAGAACCCTCAAGCATCTCATCAAAATCTGTGGCACCCCACTCCTTTGCTAGTACACACAAATCTATATTACCTTTTGTTGCAGCATAAAAAAGCATCTCATCAAAGTTTGTGGCACCCCACTCTTTTGCAAGGTAACACAAATCTTTATTACCAGCGAGTGTGGTATAATTAAGCATCTCATTAAAGTTTATAGCACCCCACTCCTTTGCGAGTACACACAAATCTTTATGACCACCAAATGCAGCGCCACAAAGCATCCAGTCGTAGTCCGTAGCGCTCCACTCCTTCGCGAGTACACACAAATCTTTATGTCCGCTAAGTGCACCCTCATAAAGCATTTTGCAAAAGTTTTTGGCACCCCATTCCCTCGCGAGTAAACACAGATCTTTATGTCCTCCTTTTGCAGCACCAAACAAAACTTTATCAGAGGTTTTGTAATTCCAACATTTTGAGTTTTGGTGTATCCACTTCAACAACTCCGTTCGACCTTCAAAGGCGAGTTTGTTTATCGATGAAACATTGTCGAGTTTTGCAGAGTTTAAAATGTTATACCACGAGCATGAAACCATTCTGAGTGAAGGTGAATGCTCTGTGATACTGTAGAGTATTGCCTCAACTACTTCATATGGTAATTTACTAAAATCCATCCTTACTTAACTTCTTATATTTTATATATAGATTTGGATTTCTTTAATCATTTTTTTTAAAAAAAAATAGATTTTTTAAAAATTTAGTGCTAGCCTCAACTTACAGCCTGTAGTGTCCATATGCGAGAGTGTTTACTTTATCTGAAAGGATAACTCTCTTGTCATCATTGCTAGACAGCGCAACCTTATTCACTTCTTCGGTAAAGACTTCATGATTCCTTGAACGTATGACTGTCATCTTTCGTAACTGTGATGTGCCTTCAAAGAGACAACTCCTATAGTCGTTGAACTTGATGTCTTTCGCAATAACGTTCTTCTTCACGCCTTTGCACTTTTTCTCCTCTTTTCCTTCATGCATCTTATAAGCATATAGCTTCGCTCTCAAACCTACAAATTCCTTGATTATCTTACCACCAGCCTCATCTTTGAACATTCCGACAACCTTCTTGTTCAAACCTGTCTTAATTCCGCTTGGATGATCCTTTGGATAGTTGCTGGTGTCGAATAACTTCTCTACGTCATCATTGATATCCTTGTAGAAATCTTCAGTCTCAATCTCATAAGCGAGGGAGTCGGTGTCAGTGAAGAGAAGTTTGGCTTTATCATTATATTTCTTCTTCATATAATTGTAGTGAAAGTCATACATCAAGGTCTTGCTGAGGTCGAGGATAGACATACCGAGATAGACAGGCTTGTTGTACACGATCTTCGTCTTCTTCATCTCAATTGCACACAGATCCTCGTTGAAGATGGTGAGATGTTTGAAATTTGGGCGTGATGTGAGCTTAGTTGCTCGCTTCTCAGAATTGACAAGATGTATATCAACGCGTTTTCGTACATTCTCCATCGTCTTACCGAAGACTGAGTTGTTCATTAACTTGAAAAAGTCCTTCTCAAAGTCACTCTTTGCCTTCGCACGCAGATGTGTGTTCAGATCGATGTATTCCTTCAACCATGCTCGCTCTTCGAATTTAATACCTCGATGGATTTTCGTTATCTTCAAACCGAGACTCTCATATTGTTTCAGAGCCTCTGAATGAACGACGTATCGCGTTTTGTTGTTGAGATTTGGGATAAGCTTCTCCACTTTTCCAACCACTAACCGTTCCGGGGCGAGTGGATATTCGTTGTGTAAATCATGTAGCTCTTTGGGGTACTCTATATCAACATCGAGGATACATGCAATGTTCCTCCACTCATTCAATTCCTGTTCTTTCATCCACTCAAAGTTTCCGACTGGGAGCTTTTTACTCATAGCCCAACCATAGAGGTTGTTTGCGTCTAAGTAAACGATGTACTTCGATGGTTTTGATGAGTCAAACTTCTCACTCATATACTTATTGTTAGCCTCGGCATGTCTTTTAGAAATCATTGAAATTCCCCCGCGAAGTCCACTTTCTACCATTAGAAGCATATCAGGATCTGTCAACAGTTCAAGGTTGATCTTCGTCAATTTAAGACACGCATCCCAAGCTAATCCTGGCGCAGTGTAATACCAACAAGGATCGAGTTCATAATTCTTTTTGCAGACCTTACGGAAGTTTTCAAAGACATCAGCAAGGAGAAGAACGTCAGACTTGTTGTACAGATCGTGATAATCTCCGAAAGTCTTCATGTTGAAAGTCTTCCATACGTTCTGCGCATGCTTATAGTCTTCGGTAGTGATAGACTCGCCCGTTAATGATGAGTAAAAGGCTTCGATTTTTGGTAGTTGTGTCTCATTCATTTTATCGAGCGAGTCCATCCATTCATATGGGTAAACACCCTTTCTCTTCAGCAACTCAAGCTCTGATTGGGAAAAGTATCTCCCTGTGTTAACAAAGTCGGAGTCTCCCAAATTAGCAACGAGATTTGCAAGAGATGAATTCATGAATTTAGCACTATCGAGGAAGCGCAGCTCACGTTTGATCAACCTCTCCTTGCCCTCCTTGTCAACAAACTTATCCACCTCAACTTCCTTTGTAAAGCTGATGTACTTCTCTTTGTTGTTTGGAATGCAGCCTATTTTACCTTCACTAACACCAAGGTTCTTGATGAATAGATGTGCATCATAGCCGGAAAGGTTGTGGAAATATACTGGGGTAAACTTTGGAACGCGCGCTTCCAAGCTGCAGCTTTTGTGCGCAGCACCACGAAACTTGCCGGTAAAATAACAGTGGTCACGAACTTTGACATTCTTTTCATCAAAGCCACCGCCACCACAGATCCAACACTTATCAGCCTCGTTAAATTTATTGTTATCGATATTTGTGAAAATCATTCTTTTCGGCGGATGTGAGGTGTATATCGACTTTACCTCCTTCTCTAGCTCCTCTACAAATCTCTGCGCTACGTCCTCATCCACTGATTTCGCTCTATACTCAACTAGTTTATCATATTGATCATCAAAGGTGCATTTAATAAAGTAGCAGAAACCATCTGGTTTGTGTTTTTGTTGTTTCATTGTGTATGACTTATCAGGATTCGGTTGGGCTGTGTGAAAAGCCTTCATCATTGATTCGAAATCAGCAATAATATAAAAGGGTACGTCTATCTTCTTATGATGATGACCAAATGATACTGATGACCCCTTTTTCGGCATAACCACTTTCACCCCTTCGTGTTGACCGCATAACTCTTTGTGGTCATCGAGCAAGTCTTGCCGACCAAATGAATTGAGACATCTCATGCAGTAAAACTCCTTCCTCTCATTCTTTGTTGTCTGTGATGCTAATAGACGACTCATATCCTTTATTAAGCAGTAGTGTTTATTTTCGTCTTTGTGAATGAGGAGTAGGTTTATTTCTGTGGAGTAGCCGAACACACTAGGTCTCAAGGGATATACTTTGTTTTCATCATCGTAGCCTAAAACATTCACATTTATCTCATTCAATGCCTCAAATTTATGGATATCTTTCAACTCTACAGGAAATTTAATTCCTTCCCATTTCAGCTCAAGTGATTGCTCTCGTAATTTTTTGGTGATCCTTTCTGCATTCTTATCAACTGGGTTCAGCGCTCTCGTAACACACCATTTAAAACATTCATTATCCTCGTTCTTCATATTTATGATTGCTTTCTTATTCTTGATTTTTGGTGGTAGTGGAATGTAGGAGGATCCGCTCAGAGGTTGGTGCTTAATGGTGTGAAGTGTAACATTCTCGATCGATTCTATTACCCAACCACTACCTTCTTTTTGAAAACATGATAGACTATCCATTATCTTATCCACTGATAAATCATAAATTTCTGTGAGGTTGGTACCTTTAAAGATTGCGTGAGGAAGCCCGTGGAAAAAAGCGATCTCGAGCTTTTGATCTCCTGTCTCGAGATCTGTCTTTGACATCACACACTCGACAACTATTTTAGCCTTGACGTTTCTGTTTTTGCGTAGGTGGTTGATGATTAGCGGTTGAACAGCTGACAATAATTCCTTAAGATCGGTAAAAACCCCCTTTTGTCTTACATCAATGGTATACTGTTTTACAAACTTTTTCAATGAGGATCTGCTCTCGACGAACCTAAATTGTCTGTTATCAATTTCCTTTTTTACATCATCACTGATGCTTACTGAATTGTTTGGTTTGGGTTCGCGGTTTCCTGTTAATTGTGATAGATTCTTGTTAATCATCTCAGCGATTGATTGTTTGACATCCTTCACCTTATTTGTGAGAATGTTCGCCTTTGACCTCACCCAGTTGAAGACTGGTAATGACTTTTTAGGAAGTGATTCAACCAACTCTGTACCACTTTGTATGAAGTTAGATACTATTTCTCTTCCACGTTGAAAGGTTTTTTCTGTTCGGGGTGCTGGGGTGGGGGGTTTCTTAGTTCGAGGTCGTGGTGTTGGGGTGGGGGGTTTCTTAGTTCGAGGTCGTGGTGTTGGGGTGGGGGGTTTCTTAGTTCGAGGTCGTGGTGTTGGGGTGGGGGGTTTAGTACCACCGTTTGAGGAGGATTGATGAACATACTCCTGTGGTGCTGACTCCAAAAGTTTTAATAAATCACCTTTTAGAAGTCTTGAGTAGTGTGTAAAACCGCGTTTTTTCGCGATTGCCTTCAATTGTGGGACAGTTTTCTTTTCCATCTTCTATCCACTCTATGATATTATATAACTCTAAGATAATCTCTAACTATTTTTTAAAAAAATTTCATTTTTTTTTTTGATTTTTTTTTTTTTGGTAGATTTCTGATAATCTCCTCACTAGTTTCAAGTGAGGAGTCGTTAAAGTTTGATGTGTAGTTAGCCTTCCAACTTTAGCCTTCAACAGAGAGGTCTGCTAAGGATTCGGTTGATGGCTCTTCACAACCTTCATCAACCGAAACCTTAGGAGGGTGTAAGGTAATATGATAACCTTTACAATCTCTGCCATTATTTTTGCTTATAATTCCACTGTTTATTTTACTAAACTGAGAAGCTTTGTATATGCTTGGAAACTCACATTCCTCACCCGTTTCCAAGTGCCTCAAAGTAACATGTATAGGGTTCTGCCGCATTTTTCGAAGTCTACATTTCTTAGCTTCGATTTGCTCTTGTGTTGGCTCGGGCTTCGGTTGTGGCGGTTTAATTAAGCCATTGCTGATACAAATCTTGATTAATTCTGGTTTTTTATATTTATAGCAATCTTTGATGCCAATGCTCTTGCATTGCTTGACTAAATCGTCTCGATAATATTCCATGGTAGTGATTCTCTATTATATATTTTTGATTTTTTTTTAACTTTTTTTGAAAAATTAATAAACAACATTGAAGTTGTTTCCATTGCTTTCCATCATTAACTTTCTATCACTCAGAACTAAAGCATATGCCTGTGTGTTGGCTGGTACATTCTCTGCAAACCTAACCTTTATTTTTACGTCAACCACTGAGATTTTGAGTCTCTCACTCTGTTTTGTTATGTCAAAGACGTAGAAGGGATAAAGACTCTTCCACTCCGAAGGACTGATATTACAGTGAGCAAGCTCTGGTGTAACGCCAGAGTAGTTTGCTCTGAATTTTGAGAGATCGCCAAAGAGTCTTGCAAATCTGTTCTGGGTGATATCAAGGTCATAATCTGTTCGGGGATACTGAATGTTGTTTAGATATACAGCCATGCTCTGCACGTTACAGTGATCAAAGATGCTAGGATTCTGATCTTGATCATTCTCCTTACCTGTTTGGAAAGCCACAATCACATAGCGTGGTTTCTCTGCACCAGCCTTAATAGTCAACCTCCATTCAAAGTTAGTGCTCTGGGGGACTGTGATACTATCCGCCTGCCTCATTCTGTAATCGATTGGCAGCTCAGTCTTATTCTCAATCTCTTTCATAAGAGCAAACTTCTCTTTATCGTTGGGTTCTACAATAGGGAGATACCATGACACTTCGTCGAGTGTAACCTTACCATCATCTACACCATCATGTTTGAATATAGCATCTGTGTCAGCCTTTCTTTTCAGGGTTAACATCTGTTTCAGCCCATAGATGACTTTCGTGTAATCCTCAGCGAAGCCAAAGATCTCCTTCAGTGGAATTTGAACTTGAAACCTACCCTTCTCCTGAGGTGATTGAACAATCCAGCTCTGTCTTGTGGCAAAGCCTGTATTTGTTGTAAGTGATGCGTCTGTATTACTATCTTTAGCCCACATCTCGTTGAGGCCCTCTGTTCTCGATTGATCATCACTGACTGTGAGAGCCTTAAGCATTGTAAGTGATTGTCCTGGGTAACGGACCGTTTCAATCTCTTTTGCTCCCAAGTCATACCTAAAAGAATCAAACAAATGCATCACACCATTATTCGTAAGAGCAACCCGATCTGCATTAGTATAAGCTGCACCATCAGCTTTAGTTAGTCGTCCGCTTATTAATAGATACGACTCGCTCGGGTGAGAAAACATGTCTTGTGTTTCCACAGTGATCCTAATGTCTCCAGTGGAATTAAGTTGTGTACCGGTGATCGGAGTATACTCCATAAATTCATACTCTTTGATGCTCTCATCAAAAGATCCTTTATCACCCCAGTCTAAAATTGCTGCTGATTTTGCCATCGTTGTTTACTTGTTTACTTATACTGTTGCTTTAATATTTTTTGTTTTTTAATCAACATGTTTCGACATGCTTAAGGGCGCGCATGTCGAAGCAATCTATATGTCTTTTCTTCGACATGCGCATTAAAAAATGTGGAATCTATAATGAAATTTTTGTGGAATCTAAAAATGAGCCAGAAAATCTAAAATGAACTTTTTGTGGAATCTAAAAGTGGGCCAGACCCCCCTCCACCCCCCACCCCCTCCACCCCCCACACCCCCCCCCACACCGGGTCTGGCATTTAAAAGTGAGCCAGACCCGGTAGTCCACCTACTACTCAGATGGATTACAGTAATCAGTTAAATCGGCGATTTCTTAGCTAACAGATAAAATTTAAGCCAATTTCTCAACTACTACATGATCAGTAATTTTGCAGATCTTAGATCTCAGCTATCCGTTAAAAAGTGCGTCATTGCTTAGCTGACAGCAAAAATTTTGACCAAATTCTCAGCTTTTCATTTTACTTGAACACAGAAATTTTCTTTCGAAAGGGATTTTATTTATGGAATTATGGATAACATTTCAGCATTCTGATCACGTTCTGAGGTACGAAAATGATCGATTTCTTTTCAAACCCATCAGCAGCTGAACTGATGGCGACAAATGTGGAAACTTGCCTGTTTGGACTCATCCGCTAGAAATTTAGGAAACTGAAACAATATCAGTGGAAACTGAAACTGGAAAGTGAAGCCAAACTGGCTCGATTTTTTCCAGTGCGCTTGATGCTACTAAGTTGTGGAAACTACAGCACGCTTGACTTCATAATGTTGTCCGTGAGTGGATGTACGGAGAAAAGTTTTCTGATTGTTAAAGATTCTTCAAAAGGAATGAAGCCAAGCGACACGCCCTGGACTATACAGTTGATCATTCTCCTGTTTCTTCAGTTTGCAGGTCTCCCTGGACTGGTCTTGTATTGTCTTCAAACTTTCTACTGCGGCAAAAATATGAAACATCCGCATTACAACTGCGTAAATGGCACTTTCGTTGATTACAACACCGCAATGATTGTGGAATTGGCTTTTGCTTGCTCTCAAGTTCTCAGCCGCACCATATTTATCTGCTTCTGTTTGAAGTTAAAAGGATGGAAAGGAATGTTGGATATTTTTTGGCGACTGTGTAAGGTCTCTCGAATGTGGCTTCTAGCTCTGATTTGCATTCTATGTATAGTGCGCTTTGGTAGCATTTTGTACTGGGTCGCTGACTTAGGATCTACAGCTAAGGCCATCATCGGAGCGTACATTGTGGACGCTTTAGAGATATCAGTTGTTGTGGCGACATTAAACTATGTAAGCGTCCGAGAATTAGCAGAAAACAACATTAGTATCACCAAGAAACTGAATCAGCTCATATTTCTCTTTAAGTGCGTTCTTGTAAGCTTCTGGGTGCAGTACTTTGTCTATTTGATCATTGTGTCCTTTCAACTGGCTTTTGATGTGTCCGAAGTCGATCCAACGTTCGTAAGAGAAGATTTCAAGAGAGCTTTAAATCTGCTAAGAAAATCCGCGCAGTTTGTTTTCATGAACCAAATAAGCGGTCACCTTTGGAAGGCATTATTCGCTGATAACAGAACAAGGACCGATGAAAACAAGGACCGATCGCAAAGGAATGAAATAAAGCTGATGGAAGTTGGAAAGTTCTCGATATAGACAACGGATCAAAAAAATAAATAGTAACAAATACAATGTACATAGACAACGGCAAATGAGTCTCTCTATGTTTCATAACTATTACCAGATCTGCTCTCCAAAAGAACTGGAGGGACCTCAGAACTTTTCGTTTAAAAATGCACATTTACAAGTGCTGACGGATACAACACTTTTGGGAAAAACAATTTACTTTGCTACATATTATCGCAAAACAGAAAATAAGCAAATATATAATTTGATGATAGTAAAGGCAACTTTCACAGCCTGGCAACATGGCAAGCCGAAAAAAAATAAGAAATTGAAAGGACTTGGAATAAGCCATTGTCAGTGTGACTTCTTATAGCTTATGGCATACAAGGAGAAATAGAAGGAAAATAATAATAAAAATGCGCCGAGGGCAATTCTTCCCGCATGCACGATTCATAAATACGTATATTAGTTAGTATGATTTGGGTTATTTTCCAAGCGTGAGGTCAATATGGCTGGATTTTTGCCAAGTTCATTTTTGTTTATAGACCAAGACGCAGTCGAGGTCCATAATCACGCAAAAAGCCATCATGAGCGAACAAGCTTTTTCTAAAATGTTTATTATCCCGGTATGCCACAAAGGACAACATTTTTCATTGCGGGACACTGAATATAAGAAAGATATTGAATAAAAAATCGGCTCCCAAACTTGCTTTGTTGGTTAAACATTTATTTGTGTTCCTTTTCACTTTTCGGTTGCAACCAGGAGCTCATGGTAATGGGCTCCTGGTGCAACAGAGTCGTCCGCGTAAAATGTCCCGCGTTTCTGGCGGAGGAATGGGTTCGAAAGTTATGTACCAATCGCTCACGGCCATGGAAAAAGAAATATGGCGGGTGAAGAGTGTTTTGACAACTTTTAGCAGATTCGCGTCTTTTGTGAGAAATACTCCAATACAACGATGGGCACTGAACGGTAAGCAAACAAAAAGTGGAGTCTATCTAATACAGAAGTCGCATTTTGTTTCACACGATCAGGAAGTGTGATACATGTGCATGTATGATTGAAGATTTATTTTTTTAATACGTTTTTCGACGTCTCAGTTCTATCTGCTTCTATAATTCAGCTGTATAATTTTGGTTGGAAATCCGATTGTGGATTGTGGGCCTGATAAAATAAAATAAATAAAAAAATTAATGGGAATTTACAGTGGGATCTTCCACTAGGTGGCTCTTCTTGGTCCCACTGATTCCAGATCGAATTGGAATTTAGAAGTGTTGGTTTTTGTGGAGGGAGGAAAACCGGAGAACCCGGAGAAAAACCCTCGGAGCAAGGACGAAAAACCAACAACAAACTCAACCCACATATGATAGGTACATTTTACATCATTTTGGACTAGTTGAGAGTTCAGTGTTCAGTGTGTGTGTGTGTAGCAGAATAATCGAGTCAATCATATAAAACAATTCGTGTGACAGCGGGCAATGTCATAATAAAGCACTAAGAGGGTGTCCTAACTGGGGCACCCTACCAAAAGACATTCTGGCTTGTTAATTAATTGTTTATGTATTTTGTTTTCATACTTTTAGGCTAAAATCGTCATTTTCAGTTCATCAAGATGAGGTCTTTTTCACACAAGAAAACTACAAGAAATATTCTTGTCGGCCATCCTTTGTGGAGTTCCTAGAGAAACATCTTAGCTCACCCAAAGATGAAGAAAATATACTAAATAAACGTGATGACATAAATACATATGTAACCATGGGATCCTTGGAAACTGCAGGGCACAAAATGAACAATTGGACTAATAGTAGTGGTGCTGAGAGAAGTGGATCTAATGGTGCCCTAGCTTGCCTTGGTTCAGCTATGGAGTTCCCTTTTGTGTCAAAAATAAGTATTGAAAGTCAGAAAATGTTTTTGAAGGTATTTGAGACATTAAGATCTGGGCAGCTAGCTAAAGTGGATTTGCAAGAGATGAAAGCTGTTCAGGTTTGTGACTATACTGCTAATTCCCACTTTTTTATTTAGTTATTACATGTACATTGTTAGATACCGGTAGCTAACTCTTGTATGATTTTACTCATTTGTTATTTAAACACCTTTTCTGATAACTGATTGATTGACTGACTGACAGATCGATGAATCAATCAATCAATTGTTTGATTGATTGATTGATTGATTGACTGATTGATTGATTGATTGATTGATTGATTGATTGATTGATTGATTGATTGATTAATTGATTGATAACTTAACCTCATGTACCCGGCTTTTATTTGACTCCTGCAGTTTATTCAAGCCCAGTTTTCATGAAGAAACGGTGTTTATTCGTTATTTTTGTCAAAAATGAATCTGGCTAAGACACCTACTGCTTATTATACCTCAAATAAATACCCTAGGGGCCTATTTTCAACTGCACCTTGCAGACCAAGCATCTATTTGGTATCCGGCGTTTAATCAAGAAAATACGGTATATGGTATGGGAACACCAGTGCTACTCAAATTGAGTTTGTTCATCTACATGTAAAACTATTTCTGACTCTAGATGTTTTTCCAACAAGACACTAATTTTGTGTGTACAACACTGCTTGCTTTTGCCTGTTCATCACTCTCTATTAACTCATAATGTGTTTTGTCATCTTCTTCCTGTCAGGATATTAAGAACACAGTGTTGATTGAACAAGAAGAATTCCAACAGTTTGTGCATCGACATGCAAAGACCAATCATCATCTGTACGACTTCATTCACCCTGACATTTGGGATGATTTCAAGGTTACTTGTTTCATTAAGTAGTAAATATGGTTTCATAGGGGATGGATAATGTGGAAGTTGCAATGTGCAGTTCCAGAAAATATCCATACCCACCCCACGGAAGGCCATTGGAAATTCCGAGGGGGTGGGGGTTTCAAAAGCGAAAATTTTTAAAGGAAAGTATGGAGCTTATCTGAACTTTCCGGAGAGGTGGGGGGATTCAAACCAAAAAAACCTTCCGTAGGAGGGGTATGGATGTTTTTTTTTAAACAACATGATAGCAGTGTCCTAATGACACACTTAATTCTGACATGAATGGTTCTTCTCTCTGTCTACTGGGAAAAACTGCTAGGCAACATGATAGCCTGTTCCAGGCACTAATTTAGTTGGAGGGCAATGTGAAAAACAGGATTAGCGCAAAGAACTCCAACTAACCCTCATCATTTTTTTTAATCATCATGCTTTGCTGCTCCCCAACTAACTAAATGCCTAGATCGCCTAGCAACCTGAATGCTGGTGGGGGGAGGGGTACCTATTATACACTGTAGGCTACCACAGGCACCCCATCCAGTGCCAAAGGGGAGTATAAGTAATCTTATTCACTTGTTGCTATGAAACTGGATATAGGAGGAGGTGATACTTTCAGAACAAATCAGGCTTATATTTAAACTACCAAACTTTTCTCAACAGTACATTCCTGTGGTAATAGATGTTTTTCATTTTATTTTAGGCTGAAGTTGAAGGAAAATTAAAGGAAAGTATCAGCAAATACCCTGTGAGTATTTTACCTCTGCTTGATATTGTTAATAATAAAGCATGTGTTGTTGTTGTTGTTGTATAATGTGAACAAAGTTATACAGCGCTACATCTAAAAAAATCCATGATCTTGTTCGATCTGTGAAATATTGACATTTTTCCAAGACTGGAATTCATGTATGTCGTGTACTTTGATTACCAATGTTAATTTTGTTTTCTTCCCATGTAGCAGCACTACTCATTGCAGGAGACAATTGGGTTAGCTGTTGGTGCCGTCTTCAAATCAGATGCAGTATTGACTTTTGAGCAAACATTACTGCAAGTGGTAAGTCAACTGGAAAATAACAGAGTGTTTATTTTCTTAGCTGTCAGTCACAATATCCACCACCTACTTAAATCATTAATTGGAACAAGTACAATTAATACAACTAAGCTTTTTCCACATACTGTAATTAAGTAATCAATTGTTTATATCTCTTTTTCTCTTTTGTATTGAAGTGTGTAATCCTTTTTTATTTTAACCCTTGCCCCCTGCCTCGATTAGCCGTTTTTACTAGTAGCGAGGGCATGCAATTTTGTAACAATATATAAAAAACAAAAGTTCAGTTCAGTTCATTTCATTTCTCTATGGAAATGTAATTTGTAATTTGTATTCAAGGTATAAGAACACTCCTTGTTTTGATGTACTTTGTAGTTTTTCACACTCTGACGATGATCTTAATGATCAAAAATGTTTGGTGTATCTTGTTACATGTAATTAGCATTTTAATCATTTTTTTAACACTTTATTTAGCAAATATGTCCACTATTGACAATTTTTATGTTTGTAGACTACATTACGTTTAAGTAAGTTTAGTAAACTAAATTGATTAGGTCAGTAGACTAAAAGTAATTTATTATTGCTAACACAGGGAAATGTTCCAAAGCTGAGCTTGCCTGAAAATACTGGCATCATATTATCAGGAGTGTCTGCTACTCCAGATGAGAACACAAGAGTCGTAACATCAGCTGCAGTGAAGCCCAATTCTCCAAAGGTATTTGATCATCATTTTAAACTTGCATAATCGCCTACCCCGTATCCCCTTGAATAACAACCCCCTCTCTCTCTACCTCTTCTTTTTAACCCTCTCCCTGTAAAGTTAAAATTTCACAACAGGGATAGGAATGAGTTAAGGTCTAATGTTGAGGATTTTGACACTGAAAACTAGTCAAAGAAATCAAATCAAAAACACTTATCAAAAAGCCCTAATTAATTGAGATTTGATTCTGTTGTGATTGAATTGGATAACAAAACAAAATATTTACTGCATTACTTCCAGCGAGCCATATATTTAAAGTAATCCTCCCCCACCCCGAAATTGATACCTTCTCTCAAATAATGATGTTCATCCCGGCCATTTTTTGAGGAAAATACAGTAAATCATATTTTAAATTGTAATGGTCTATAACATCTGGTCCGATGAGCTTTCGTCTCGACAATCAACAGAAGTAATTCCCAGTCCGAGAGGCCTGGGGGCAAATGTCTGGTAATCGATGTTTCCTTTGTAGCAAATATTCGACCCACTCCGCTGTGGTTGCCTCGGTAGCTCAGTGGTTAGAGCACCTTCCATGAGATTGGGGTGTAGTGGGTTCGAATCCCGCTCGGGGCATCTGATTTTTTTCCGACATTTGTTCTGTTTAATATATAGATAGGCATATCAGAGTTTACCTCTCTGATGATGAACCATATTTTGATTTGATATAAATGTATTATCACCATGTGCTGACCAAGTGCACCCCCACCCACCCCTCTCTTCTCGCTACAGGTTGTAAGCGAGGATCCAATTGCTATCAGTCTTGCAAAAAAGCACAAAGCTGATATTGTGATCTCATCCAGTGGACTGAACACTCTCCTGGAAAATCAGCCCCCAGATTACCGCAGACAGTGGCAGTTACCCATAACTGTTCAGCGGCAAGAAGGTTTGTATACAGGCTGAGCTGTATTTAAATTTTTCTTCCAAAATTCGTCTGATCACGCGGTTTTTGTCGTGTTGCTTATCAACATGGTGTCACACCTTTTTGAGTGGTTCTCAGTGCTTGTGCTACCGTTTTAATTTGAGAATAAAGCGAATCAGAATAACCTTGTGACATAGATTCACGCGCAATCTCTTTCTTTACGGTGTTAATTAATCCCGCCTCGTGCGCAAACTTTGGACCATTCGATGATGTTTCTTATAATGTGTCTCCGGGCAGAGTTTCTCGTCAAATATAGAATCCTCTTTTTTGACATACCGGTGTCCAGTAACGTTCGGAAATGAAGTCTCCTTAGCGTGCAATTTTTCACTGGTGAGAAATAAGACAGTTAACCCTGCATCTCAGTCTATCTCTTTCTCGCCAGTTAAAATATTAACACAAATTCATGAGTTTTGCGAGAATTAAACAACTGATCATCAACAGCGAAAAATTGTCTTGAAAGTATAGGTAGTGAGATTCTCCCAACTTACATATATACTATAAGAAAAAATAATAATAATAATAATAATAATAATAATAATAATAATAATAATAATAATGATGGGAAAAATACGACTACATGTGCCACATGTAGTCGTATTTTTCCCACCATTATTATTATTATTACTAGTGGTAACCACAGGTTAGAAAGTGCGGGCCTCGATACAGTTAAGAGAAGGTTCTGGGAGGGAAGTACACACATGTAAATTAGGAGTTGTGGCACAAATTGTGACAACTCGCTCGGCTCGCCCTGGCTCGCCTCGCTCCTTGTCACAATTTGTGACCACAACTCCTAATTTACATGTGTGTGCGGAACGCAAGACGCCTTTCTTACCCCTATTGCGCCACGAGTTGCAAAAAAGGCGTTGGCGGCACCTCTAACGGCCCGCAGCAACAGAGAGCGCCACCTGTGTGCTATATTTATTTTTCAATTGAACAAATATTTTTCTTTTGTATATGCAACAGATGGCTGCCGCAAGATATTCGTCAGAAGTTTTGCAAGCTATGATGGAGGAAAACCTCCGTGAATTTCAAAGAAACCCCCAAAGAAATTTGTCTTTTTCACTCGCCCACACCGATTTTAACGAATGGCTTAGAGTATGGAAAATGGACATACCCGAAACTGACACAAACAACAAAGATCTTTACATTTTTGCAAGAAAAAACAAGAAAAAGTTTTATGATCTTTTAGTAAGCGAAATTGATGACTTACGAAGCTTAAAAGCAAGCTTTGGACTTGAAGTTAAATTTTCGATACAAAGAGACGGAGTTACGCAACACATGAACCACTATTTCAGTGAAAGAGAACCGCACGTGTTTTCAAAAAACACCAAAGAAGAAATCGAAAAAGAGTTTGACAGATTTATCGAAAAAGCAAAGGGAGAAATTGAGGCTTGGTCAGAGAAGGGCTCGGGGTGGAAAATTGAAAGAATAAAAATGGCGTATATCAATGTCGCGCGTTATCAGCCATTGAGAGGGGGGAGTTATCTGCCTTTACCACCAAAATTGGCAAACAAAAAAGCAGTTATTAACGTGCAAAACAGGGATAACGAATGTTTGAAATGGGCTTTGAGAGCTGCATTATTTCCGCCAAGAGATGGGAAAAATCCGCAAAGAACAAGCAGATACCCAGTTGACGACGGAATAAACTACAATGGAATCGATTTTCCAACGCCTCTAAAGCAGATTGACAGGCTTGAGGCGCAAAACAACAACCTTGCAATAAATGTGTTTGGATGGGAAGACGACTGTGTGATACCTCTCAGAACAAGCAAAAAAGAAAATAGCATTTCCCGTATAAACCTTATGTTAATTGAGTCAGGATTAATTCAGCACTACTGTTTTGTAAAAAGAGTAAGCGCTCTGCTTTACGATCAGACTAAATCACACAACAAAAAACACTTTTGCATGATGTGCTTGACCGGTTTTACAAGAGCAGACTTGCTCGAAAAGCACGAAAAATATTGCAATGGAGTTAACGGCAGGCCAACAAGAATCGAAATGCCGGAAGAGGGGAAAAACACTCTTTCTTTTAAAAACTATCAAAAACAAATGAAAGCGCCTTTTGTAATTTACGCCGACTTTGAGGCATTGTTAAGAAAGATGCAAGGATGTAAACGCGAAACGCCCGAGGACAGCCAGAAGAGAAAAGAACAAGGAGAAGAACTAGAAGACTTGAAGTAAAAAAGCTACACAGAAAAGACAGAACAGCACGAAGCATGTGGATTTGCTTACACAGTTGTAAGGAGCGACGGCAAACACGAAAAACCTTACGTTTACAGGGGTGAAAACGCCGTTGAAGTGTTTTTGAACTGCCTTTTAAGTGAAGAGAAAAAAATAAGATTTGAATTGTCAAAGCAAAAACCCCTTGTGATGACTTCGGAAGACTGGGAAAAATTCAAAAATGCAACCGATTGCCACATTTGCGAAAAAACGCTGATGAAACAAAACTTTTTAGACTCGTTGCCGGTTTGGATTGGGTATTATGGTGAACTTAATTACTTTGGGCAGCTTCACAAAAAATGTTATTACAGCACGAAAAAAGCGGAGCAAAGCCTTGGTACCGAACACCACTATGAGCTAAAAAAGCTGACACAAAACACACACATAGTGGCCGCAAAAAACCAAAAAAAATGTTTGAAGTGCCACAAGCCGCTTATCCAGCCGAACTACAAAGATGTGGTAAAGGACCACTGCCACATAACAGGGAAGTTTCGAGGAGCCGCGCACAACATTTGTAACTTGATGATGAGAATAAATCCAAAAAATGTCCAAATACCAGTTGTATTTCACAACCTAAGGGGCTATGATGCGCACCATTTAATGCAGGCAATTTCAAAGATTTCAAAAGAGGCACAGAAAGAGGTAAAATGTGTCGCAAACAACATGGAAAAATACATCACATTTTCATTTGGCGGACTGCGTTTTATTGACAGCTTAAACTTTCTTCAAGGAAGTCTTGATTCACTTGTAACAGCGACACCGAAGGAGTCATTAAATATAACAAAATCTATTTCAACACAGTCTGATGAAAGTTTTGAACTTCTTTGCAAAAAGGGAATCTATCCTTACGAATACATGGACTCATGGGAAAGATTTAGCGAAACAAGTTTGCCTGAAAAAGAAAAGTTTTACAGCAAACTTAATGATGAGAACATAACGGATGAAGAGTACAAACACGCGCAAAACGTGTGGGAAACCTTTGGCTGCCAGACCCTGGGCGACTACCACGATTTGTACGTTAAGACAGACGTTTCTCTGTTGGCTGACGTTTTTGAAAACTTCCGAAAAATCTGTCTTGAGAAGTACGGGTTAGATCCCGCGAATTATTACACGACGCCAGGCCTTTCTTGGGACGCACTTTTGAAAAAGACAGGCGTGGAGCTTGAGTTACTTACGGACTATGAAATGCATCTTTTTGTTGAAAGGGGATTAAGAGGCGGAATTTCGATGGTAAGCAAGAGATATGCAAAGGCGAACAACCCTTATGTTGAGGGATTTGACCCGAGCCAGCCAAAAAAATACATAATGTACCTCGATGCGAATAACCTTTACGGGTGGGCAATGAGCAAGCCGCTCCCAAAAAGTGGTTTTAGATGGAAAAAGGTTATGCCGACAGAAAAAGAAATAATGACGAAAAAAGAGTTTGCAAAAGCTGGATGGATTTTAGAGGTGGACTTAGAATACCCGAAAGAGCTGCATGACGCCCAAAACAGCTATCCATTAGCGCCAGAGAAAAAGAAAATTTTGAATTGTCAAAGCAAAAACCCCTTGTGATGACTTCGGAAGACTGGGAAAAATTCAAAAATGCAACCGATTGCCACATTTGCGAAAAAACGCTGATGAAACAAAACTTTTTAGACTCGTTGCCGGTTTGGATTGGGTATTATGGTGAACTTAATTACTTTGGGCAGCTTCACAAAAAATGTTATTACAGCACGAAAAAAGCGGAGCAAAGCCTTGGTACCGAACACCACTATGAGCTAAAAAAGCTGACACAAAACACACACATAGTGGCCGCAAAAAACCAAAAAAAATGTTTGAAGTGCCACAAGCCGCTTATCCAGCCGAACTACAAAGATGTGGTAAAGGACCACTGCCACATAACAGGGAAGTTTCGAGGAGCCGCGCACAACATTTGTAACTTGATGATGAGAATAAATCCAAAAAATGTCCAAATACCAGTTGTATTTCACAACCTAAGGGGCTATGATGCGCACCATTTAATGCAGGCAATTTCAAAGATTTCAAAAGAGGCACAGAAAGAGGTAAAATGTGTCGCAAACAACATGGAAAAATACATCACATTTTCATTTGGCGGACTGCGTTTTATTGACAGCTTAAACTTTCTTCAAGGAAGTCTTGATTCACTTGTAACAGCGACACCGAAGGAGTCATTAAATATAACAAAATCTATTTCAACACAGTCTGATGAAAGTTTTGAACTTCTTTGCAAAAAGGGAATCTATCCTTACGAATACATGGACTCATGGGAAAGATTTAGCGAAACAAGTTTGCCTGAAAAAGAAAAGTTTTACAGCAAACTTAATGATGAGAACATAACGGATGAAGAGTACAAACACGCGCAAAACGTGTGGGAAACCTTTGGCTGCCAGACCCTGGGCGACTACCACGATTTGTACGTTAAGACAGACGTTTCTCTGTTGGCTGACGTTTTTGAAAACTTCCGAAAAATCTGTCTTGAGAAGTACGGGTTAGATCCCGCGAATTATTACACGACGCCAGGCCTTTCTTGGGACGCACTTTTGAAAAAGACAGGCGTGGAGCTTGAGTTACTTACGGACTATGAAATGCATCTTTTTGTTGAAAGGGGATTAAGAGGCGGAATTTCGATGGTAAGCAAGAGATATGCAAAGGCGAACAACCCTTATGTTGAGGGATTTGACCCGAGCCAGCCAAAAAAATACATAATGTACCTCGATGCGAATAACCTTTACGGGTGGGCAATGAGCAAGCCGCTCCCAAAAAGTGGTTTTAGATGGAAAAAGGTTATGCCGACAGAAAAAGAAATAATGACGAAAAAAGAGTTTGCAAAAGCTGGATGGATTTTAGAGGTGGACTTAGAATACCCGAAAGAGCTGCATGACGCCCAAAACAGCTATCCATTAGCGCCAGAGAAAAAGAAAATAAACAAAGAAATGTTTTCACCTTACCAAAAGAAAATAATAAAAAATCTTGATTTAAAACTGCCAGAAAGCGAAAAGCTTGTATTGACTCTCGAAGACAAAAGCAATTACGTCGTGCATTACCGAAACTTGCAGTTTTATTTAAAACAGGGAATGAAACTCAAAAAAGTGCACAGGGTCTTAGAGTTTGAACAGGAATGCTGGATGGAGCCCTACATCCGGATGAACACAGAATTCAGAAAAAAAGCAAAGAACGACTTTGAAAAGAACTTTTACAAGCTAATGAATAACTCGGTTTTTGGAAAAACAATGGAAAACCTGAGAAACCGTGTAGACATAAGAATAGCGCGAAGCGACGAAACAAAGAAAATAAGAAAATTAGTTGCAAGCCCATTGTATTCAAGGCATGTAATGTTTTCAAACGATCTAGTTGGAATAGACATGCGAAAAAGCAGGCTTTTTCTTAATAAACCGGTCTACACAGGCATGACCATCCTTGACGTAAGCAAGCTATGCATGTATGACTTCTTTTACAACCATCTGAAAAAGGAGTACGGAGAGCGTTGCGAGCTTTTGTATACAGACACAGACAGCCTTTTGCTTGAGATAGAAACAGAAGACGTTTACGCGGACATGGCAAAAAACATTGACAAGTACGACACAAGCGACTACCCAAAAGAGCATTCACTTCATTCAAACGAAAACAAAAAGGTGTTGGGAAAAATGAAAGACGAATGCGCAGGAAAACTAATTTCAGAGTGTGTTTGTTTGAGGCCAAAAATGTATTCAATAATGACAGAAGACAAAAAAAATATAAAAAAAGCAAAGGGGGTAAAAGAGTGTGTGACAAAGAATAAGATAGATCATGAAAACTTCAAAGATACACTTTTTCAAAACAAGGAAAGCTTTCACGAAATGCACATGCTAAGAAGCTATGCCCACGAGATGTATTCAATAGTGGTAAACAAAAAATCGCTGTCGCCTTTTGACTCAAAGCGATGGATAGCGGATGATGGGATACATACAAATGCTTACGGGTATAAGTTTTGCGAAACAAAGCCTACATAAACATAACTTTTAGAGCTTTTCTGTGCCCAAGGGGCTCAAGCACTAAGTGCTTGGTGGTAACTGTGTATTTGGAGGAATAACAAGCAATTCTTCACGCACGAAGCCGCGCTTTGGACCATCGTGCAAGTAATAAAGAACTGGCTGATTAGGTTTAGTAACAGACCTTTCAATGCTGTAGACTTTTAATGACCAAATCGGATCTGTAGCCCTTTTTACACCGCCTTCCAGCTCGCCAGGTTGGTAGAGAAAGCGCACATTAACGAGAGAGGGGAGTTTTTTTTCTTTCTTGCCAACAGGTCTTGTATATTTTGAGGACGGTTTTGACGAAACAGCCTTTTCTTTGATTGCAGCAGCAGGTTTTTTTCCAGTAAGACTGGTAACTTCGTTGTTCAGAGCGGTAACAACTTCTGGAAGCCTTTTTACCCACGCTGTCGACCGCTGGCCAGATGGCAGGTTCATCTCGACACCGTACTGATAACCAAACAGGCGCTTTGCCAGTGTTTGATTAAAACGTTCAACAATAGCTTGATCTCTGTGAATGTTAACACGCCCGCGTCTAATATAGGTTTTGTGATTTTCCATTTCTTTAGTAACAGCTCCCATGAATTCGCGACCAGGGTCAACTTGAAGCATCTGTGGCCATTTTAGTGCACTTCGCCTGTAAATTGTCTGAAAACCTTTTGCAACCTCAGTTGAATCTTTGGAGGTCAAAGGCTCGGCCTCTTTGAAACGGCTGGCAACGTCAACAACAGTCAGCGCGTATTTGTAAACTTTTCGCCCTCGCGGCAGTTTGTCGTGTGGCAGAAAAAGAAGGTCCGCCTGGTGGACCGCGTTAGGGGTAGAAACATCGAATTTTGGGCGAGGAACGTATCGTGGTGCCGGAAGGTAGATCTGCCAAAGGGCCTGCTTAACTAGCCACTTTTTTGCGGCATCTTCGGAAACCTTGGCAGCCTCGGCTAATTTTTTTATCGCAGCAATTCCCTTCCAATAGCCCTGGGGGCTATAGTAGACTTTCGAGATTTTCTTCGAAAAGTTTTGCTCCGCAAAGATCTTTGCATCCATGCGTATACAAGAAAAAAAAGAAACGTTTAAAGAAACCGAAAGGCAGCGTACCCAAGAGCAAGAGCGCCTGCGCCAACGAACATCAGTTCACCTTGTTTCTGCTGCTCGCTTGGCTGATAAAAATCAGAGAACTTGGGTTCTTTCGGAGGAATCATTTGTTTGTCAGGATGTGCCTGGTTGTAGAGTTTGAAAGCGTAGTCTGTGTTCGTAAAGTTCTGTTTCGCTTGCTGTTTGATCTCATTGTTGGTTTCGATCCAGTCGAGAAGCTTCGTGCGGTCGCGAGAGTACTTCGCGTAAGCTGCCTGGTAAGCCTCGAGAGCTTTGTCGTGTCTTTCTTTTTCTTTCAAAGCGGCGTCATCTCCGCCACCCAAAGCTCGAGCAAGATAGTTGCCGCCAATGAAAGCAGCAGCGTTCAAGATAGCTCCGCCAGCCATAATCGCGACGCTTGCCATTTTGTTATTATACTATTCTAATTTTTTTTTAATTGGTGGGGAGAATTTTCTGGTCCTCGAGATACTGTTTAAGTGCAACGCTGCCAGCCATGACGGCTGTGAACTTTACATAGTTCATAAAACTGCTGCTTGGGTCGGATGTGAAGTTTTCTTTTACAACTTTTTTGGCAGCCCAGCCGATTCCGGCGGCGAGACCTGTAATGGTGGCGGCATCCATGAGCGTTTTCACGAGCTTGTTGTCGGACATGGCGGTTCAGTATAAAATAATAAAAAATATTCAATTGAAAAATTTTTTTGTTTATTCTTCACCGTTTTGCGAAGCAAAGTTTGCAACTTCTTCACCAGATTCAACTTCTTTTGTTTTTTTTATACCTCTTTTAAAAATTGTATCCTCATCCTTTTGCACCCGAATAGCGGTTTTAACGCAAGTTTTGGAAAATTCAAACCAAAGTAATGCAATACCAGCCATAGCTGCACCTTTAACAAGGTTGTCAAGAATAAAACCAAGGGACATTGTCGGTATAATAAATGAAAAATAAATGTTCAAAAGAAATTTTTTAATCCATCGGACGGATTCCTCTTTGTTTGCGAGGTCTAATGGCATTTTGGATTGTCGAAGGCGTGTCTGAAGAACGCGTTGCAACCCTTCCAATACTTTCTGCTGTAACTGGTGTGTCATCAGTTATAAGAGTTGGCGGAGCTTTAAATGTTGGACTTCTTTTTTCGTTTATAAAGCCTTTTATGTCTTCGCGTTTCACATAAGTTGTAACGATTGCACCGCCGATACCAAGCAAAGATATCCATTGATTTGTGGTGAGACCGCTTGATTGCGGCTGAGCCTCGGGCGGAGCTGGTTCCGTTACGTCCGGTGGTGTTGCATTTCGCTTTGCAGCAGCAGATTTCTTTTCCTTTTCTTTTGCAATTATTGCAGCAGCCTCGACAGCAGCTTTTTTCTGTGCTTCACGAGCCTGTTTTGTTTTTTCAGCTGCAAGCTTGCCAGCAGCAACTCGCTTTGGATTTTTGGCAGGCTTTGTTGCTGGAGTTGTTGAAGTAACTTGTTTCTGTTCTTCTTGAGCGATCGGAGTTTGTTCGAGCTCGGCCATTTATAATAAAAAAAAATAATATTTAAATAGAAAATTGCTCAGCAAGATTTTTTGCTAAGCAATTGCTAAGCATTGTTCAGTAATTACTTAGCATTTTCTTAGCATTGCTCAGAAAAATCTTCAGTAGTGTTTGTGTCCGCATCTTTGGAAGCACCTTTGGTTTCGCACAGCGAAGTGTGCGACTTTGTAGCTTCGTTTAAAACAATGTGCTTTGTTGTGATGAGCGCAGCATTTGCAACGGCAAGAAAGCGGCCGCATTTCAAAGCCAGACCGCCTGCCAAAGTGGACAGCTCTTTGCTGATGATGTAGTCGTTTTTGAGTTCCTTCTGATAATCATTGACGTCCTTGATATTTACGGCCATACCAACGACTTTAGTAACAAGAAAAATAAAGCTGTCAATCAAGCTGTCGGTTGTTTTGGATCCAACGTATGCCTCATATCTCTTTAAGTACTTTTCAACTTCTTTATCTGTCAAGCGCTTCACCTGCTCGTGTGTCAGTTGCACACCGATTGCTTCTTTGGCTTTTCCTGTTGAAACAAGGATTGCAAGCTGTTCACGCAAAGCAGGAATGTCAGGGCCTTGAATGAGTGCCATAGCGCTTTCTGTACTTTCTGGTTCAGCTCCTAGCAGTTCCATTACGGAAGCTAATTCTTGTTCACTTGCAGCGCCCTTGACGCTCTCGGGAGGAGAAGTTGCGAACGGGTCAGCCATTTATTACTCTAAAAAATATGTTCAATAAGAAAATTTTGTGCCGTAAGGGTGGCGATGAGAAATGACAAGATGCGAAAACTTATTTTTTTTTAGCTTTAAAATGATTTCTTTGTAATCCTCATTGGCAAGTTCGCCAGCGTAATCCTCAAAGATTGCCTTCGTGGTCTTGGCAGAGGGGGTGTAAAAGAAAACGATTGCCGCAACATTTTCGCGGAATGAGGATGTTATGCTTGTCAATTTTTGAGTTAACACCCATATGCTCAAGCCTGCGTGGCGAGCAGAGAAAGCAAGATTCACCAACTCCCCTGTTCTTCCTTTTACATCTTTCGAAGCAGCACAGTCGTCGAGGATGATAAGCGTGTTCGTACCCTCAAAAAGAAATCTTGAAAGCCTTAACCAAGATTCCACCTCGTGCTGCTCGCAAATGAAAACAAAAAATCGAATATCTTCCTCAGCAAAGCGATAATAAGTCTTGTTGTGCTCGAAAGTCGGGCAGATGAGCACGATGTAGTCAAACTTGCCTCGGAAAGGGCCACAAAGCTGATTGACCACGTATCTTGTTTTTCCTGAGTTCGTTGGTCCCACAATGAGGGCGTTGAAGGGTATATTGGCAGGATCCATCTTCGTTCGTATATGTACCTAAGGTACACTTTTTCAAAGAAAAAATTATAAAAGCACAGATTCTAACTGCCTGCCAAGTATATTCATTTGGGCGTCGCTGATTACGTAAATGTGGCAGTTCAAATTACCTGAGCCGCTTGCTTTCCTCTCTAGCTCAAGCTGGACACCGTCCTTTGTGTTCACAAGGCGCGTGCCGCTTCCGTGCATCGAGTGGTCAGCCATGGAACGCAGATCAATAAGAAGGCCAAACTTGTCTTCTGTGTAAAACTTTTGCAGAGTCATGTGCTGCGTTTTATTTTTTTCTTTCATGTAGAATCTTTTAACTTCTCCCCAAATGTCCATTCCTTCGATGCCGTTGTTGTACAGCATGTTTGGCGAGCCGTTGACAGTGATGCTTACTTTTGTAAGGTCCGGGTTAATGTACTTTTCCGAGCTCCTTGCACCTTTGTTATATTGCTCAATAAATAGGAGCAAGATACCTTTCATGGACCTCCTCTGCGGGTTGACCCTTAGATTCAGACGTGTGTCGGAGCCTTTTGCAAAAGCCACCACTTTAACACGCTGGATGTGGTCGTAAGCGAACTCTTTGCCGCCCGAATAAGCGCTGAACGCTTCATCTGCAATTTCCTCGCTTCTTATCATCTCGTACTCCAGCTGGATGTTTGTCAACTTGTATTTTAGTTTTGTTGTATCTGAGCCTCTGACCACATGTTCGGCTGCCGCGAGCTTCAGTTCGAACACAAGATCGTTGTATAGTGCCTGAGGATAAAATGCCCCATGGTCAGTTAAAATCTGGTGATCCAGGCGGATGCGGTATTTATTTCCATATATCTCATTCAGCTTTTTTTCTGCGTCCACACCTGAAGTTTTCTTATCGCCAGCATTTGAGCGAATTTTGTTAAGGTCCTCGCTCTGAATGCCCTCTGGCACCCTGTCGTCGCGCTCCTCCTGCGAAAGGAAAAAATCCTCAAATATTTTGTAGATGTCATAGCCAACCGTGTCCTGCACGACGGTGCCTTCGTAGTTTACAACAAAATCGTCGACCAGAGCTCGGCTGACGTTGTCAACCAGAAAGTTGTTGGCATGGCCTCCGCTCAAGTCGATGTTGAAGCGCAGCGCCAGCGAGCCGGGCACAATGACCTCGTTTTCGTTCAGCTTGGGCACTGAAACATACAACGTTTCCTCTGGATTGGCTTCTGTGCGGTCAAAAGTGATTCGTTTTACCGCGCGCTCGGCTTTCAGTGCGCCGAGTATTTTCTCTGTGCGTCCCGGTCGAAGGTTTTCTTGAACAGCAGCCATCTCTCGATTGGTTTTATTGTTAAATTGAAAAGTTTAATTTAAAAATATATATATATAAATTAAGCGATGGCAACAGGTGGTGGTGATTTTGGATTCGAGGACCCTGATTTGGACCAAGATCTTGACCACAACAGTGATAACGATGATGAAGAGGAACAAGAGGTCGACACAACCCGACCATTTCAGCCCGGGGAGGCATCCACACCCTACCATGGGGGTGAACAACATGAAATGCAAACGATGCAGCACGAACAGAGCGGGCTGCCAGACACATCCTACGAAGAAACACCTTTTTTGGGAAGCTTTATTCATCAAGATGACAAACCGGCAATGATTGACAGAGCTAAAGATTTTATCAAAAGAAAATTCCCCAAAGTGAACTTCGCAAAATTAGGCCCAATAGGTTTTAGCAAAAAGAGTGGCAATGAAACTACAATTGTATCCTTTGGATCAAAAGGTGGCGAGACCGAAATTTTCAAAAAAGACGGAACTGGCCTTCTCAAAAAATTCACAAACAAGTTTAAAGCCCCCCTTGGGCCAGAAGCGGAATCTCTGATTGCTCAAGACAATGAAGAAATAAGAGAAATGAGACCAAGATTAAGAGAAGCTGAAAGTCAAATACAACAGGCAGAAACAATTGACATGCAGAAAGAAAAAGCCACCCAAGAAGTAGAAGATTTCAGAATAAGAATCGAGCGAATAGATGCCAAGATGGAACAACTTGGGTCAAATGTTGAAAATGAATCAGAATTGCGCAGACTTAAGCAACTGAAAAAAAATCTTGAAAAGGATTTTGAAAACAAAAAAAAAGAAGTTGCTGCTCTTGAAAAACAAGCTAAGCAGAAGGCAGAAGAACAAACACGAGTCGACCAACTAAGGGCAAGCCTCGCTGCCATAGAGAGCAGAAGAAACACTTTGCAAGAAAGGCTCAACGACACAAGAGCGTTGGATGATCTAAAAGAGAAAGAAGCCGAGCTGAAGCAACAAAACGAGGAAGATCAAGCTGTTATAGAGGATGAGAATGCCTCCCCCACTGACAAACAAGCCGCGGAAGAAAGAGTTGCGGAAAGAACCGAGGAGCTCGGGCGTTTACAAACGCAGATTGCAGAAAGAGAAAGGGCGCTTCCACTTCGTGAGAGGATCAAAGAGATCTTCAAAAAACATGGCGTGACATTAACAGCAATACTTCTGGCTGCTGGTGTCACGATTGGTTCTGTTATTGGAGCCATTACAAACGCGTTGAAGGCAACCGGCAAAGCGTTGGGGAAAGGCCTAAGTGATATTGGCTCAAAGGTAGCATCAGCTCTGCCTGGTCTCATTGGCTCGATTGCGAAATTTCTTTTCAAAACCGCTGGTCAAGTAATTGGATTTCTTGCAGAGCACACCTGGCTGCTTATCCTTGCTGTGGTTGCTTTTCTTGTTGAAAAATACATCAAAAAGAGACGTTAGCGCATAAGGGTGTAGAGCAAAGCTGCTGCTCCAACCGCGCCAACAGCGACAGTTGCTTTGTTTATTTCGTGTGAATCATTGGCTACGGCCTTCGTAGGTTTAGCGCTTTGCGCGTTGCCGTCCTTTGGACGGGGACCGTAAAGGTCCCTAGCTTGTGTTTCAGCAGCGCTTGCTGCAGGTGCCTGATTTTTTTTTGCTGTGGCGCTCTTGTGTATAGGATTTGAAGGGTGGCTGTTTGGTGGGTTGATTTTTGATTTTCCTCCCGCCATCAGTTTAAGAGCTGCTTTTTTTGTAGCTTTATTAACCTCATCATTCACTCCTAATTTCATCCCAACAACAGCCTGCTTAAGCTGGTTATTGTAACCAACAACGCTTTCTGTGTTTATCACCATACGAGCGGGCATCAGCCAGGCACCTGGGCAGACTGCAAGGTTAAGCCGAACCTTAGCTTCGTCGATGGCTAATTGGTATCTTTGGACCGACTTTGCCAGATCAGGTTGCCTTATAGCGTCTTCAACCAACACGAGGAACTCACTTTGCGCTTCCTTTGCACGGCCGCCTGTTCCAAGTATGCTACTTCGAACGTTGACCTGCGAACCGAGAATACAGTAGACAAAAGCCTCTATCGACTGGTTTACTCTCGACAAACCTGCCTGAGTAAGCCCTTCAGTGCCGTTAGGACAAAACCAGTCTGCCTGTGCATATGCAGCGTCGTCTGGCTCGATGTATTGAATCAAGTTACCTTTGCTTGCAGCTCCCCCTTCGTCCGAAAATTTATCGTAATCGGGGTATTTTGCTCCAGTTTTGTTTGGTCCAATGTTAGTAATCCAGATATAAACGTTACCAAGTCCGTGGTTTGCGCCTGTTGTGAAACGGAAATCGCTTGACGGGTCGACACCGAACTCAGCGCATATTCTTTTGTAAGAAGCCACGTCGTACTTGTTGTCGAACTGGCTAAAAGTGGGGTCGCCTGGCAAGGCGCTTACGCTCTGAATTCCCCCCATCTGAAACAATATTCGCCTTATCGTGAAATAAACGTGAAAAAGATAAAAATTACGCACAATCGGTGGCAAGCTAAGAGCTGAGTGCTCTTCATCGAAAATATCTCGACTTATACCGCAGCCTGTTGTCGCGCACCATACCGCAAAGTTAAGTTGCTGTGGCCAATAGCCCATATTTTGGCTAGCAAGCCACCTTTTTGACTCTTTTCCTGATGTATGCTTCAGTTTTGTTTTTTGAAAAATCTCTCTTAATTTCGTTGTGAAATATTGATCTGGTGTGACGTAGATGTTGATTTGGCTGTTAAATATTTTTTTCAAACTCGGTGCGGCTTCGTGAAATCCAACCGCGGGAATTGGCAAAGATGAGCCTTTTGCGCCGCTTGGTGACAGCTGTTGTGGAAAACCGCCTGAAATTTGATTCACCCCCAGTGCTTTTTTCATCTCTGGGCTCCAATATTTGCTGTCAGAGCCAAAAACATTTATCAAATGGCCTTGCCCTGCCTTGTAATAAATGTCTGCCGTTGCTGTGTGGTTGTACGCGAACTCAACCTGTGCAACAAATTTTGTTCGGTCAGCGTTTGGATATTTTGCAAGAAAAGGTTTCCATGCATTGTCTTTTGCCGCTTCAGAAATTTTAGTTGCTTCTGGGGTTTTCATCCACTTCATAAAATCTCTTGTTTTCGCATCCATGGTCCTCTTTTATATTAAACATTTTTTTTTTTTTTATTTAATATAAAAATGGTTGTGCTGACTGTCACCACAAAAGAAAATCCGAACACTGTTTATTTTGACCAGCCTATTCCAAAACCGAGCTATATCCGGCTTTTAAGTTGTTCTCTTTACAACAGCTGGAATAGTTTGGAAAAGGATGGAATAGTTTTTTATAAACAAGTGAACAAGGAAGAGAAGGCGCGTTATATACGGCAAGGAAACTTCTCACTCGATGACATTGGGAGTATTTTTGAAAAAGGATTTCCAGAGAAAAACATGTTTTCTGTAACAAAAGGCATTGCAGGTCGTTCATTGATAATAAAAGCAAAAGAGCCCAATTTAAAAGCTTTTGGACTGAATGGAAGTCTTATTAAGTTCTTTAATTTGCCTGGGTTTGAGAATTACGCAAGTATTGAAAAGGAATATTTTGAAACAATTGAGGTAAATAATGTTTCAAATCCTAAAAATTACTTCATCAACTGTGACCTTATCGACAAGCAACAAAGCTTGCTAAATGGTAAGCCATCAAGCCTTTTAGCGTTTTTTGACATACGTGGAAAACCGTATGAAAAAGTTTATTACCAAAATACACATTTTAACGTCTTGCGCGACGTTTCTGCTGAAGAAAATGTATCATCTCTGACTCTTTCGATTAGAGATGAGAATGGAAAGCCATTCGATTTTAACGGCACAAATCTTACATATGAGTTGGAATTGAATTAAATTAAATACAAAAATAACTTTTATGTATACGAGGCCATGTCATCTGCTAATGTGCTCCCGAGTGCCCCTGCTTATGGTGATCGCGAAGAAAACAGCGTAAAACAAACACTGTATCCCGCTTTGCCAAATCAACCAGAAAACTTTAGGTTAACAAAAATCAATCAAATTTGTTCAGAATTTGACAAAGAAGTTGCAAAATACCGAGCTGTTTTGAAAAAGTATAAAAAGGTGAAGTCTTTTTTTCATTATTCCGCAATTTCAATGGGTGGTTTGTCCAGTGTTCTCTCTGCTTCCAGCCTTGGAACAGCGGTAACAGTCGTTGGTTTGCCGGTAAGCGTTCCTCTCGCAGCATGTGCTGCAATTACAGGCGTTTTGTCAGCCGCTTTCACTGGAGCGAGCAAAAAACTTGAACCAAAAATTATGAAAAATAATGAAATTACTTCTCTTGCTGTTGCCAAACGTGAAACTGTCAATAGACTTGTTTCTGCCGCTCTCATTGACAATAAAGTTGATGACAAAGAGTTTCAAATTATTTTGGATGAATATTCTCGTTACATGGCCCTCAAAGAGACTGTTCGCATGCACCTTACAAAAAATTTAAGCCAAAAAAAGTCATCCCCACAGCCTGACATTGAGAAACTGAGACAGGAAATTCGACAAGAAGAATTAGATAGGTTAAAAAAAAGAATATCAGCAGAGTCGAAATCAGATTTGAGAAAATAAACACTGGATTTAATCTGAGTGTTCAGAAAAATAAAATTAACGCATGACACAAATCGTGACATTGTGTTACACACAGCGTGACATTGTGTGACACAGAGCGTGACAGTCACGCGTGACGTTGCGTGACAGGTCAAACGAAAGGGCAAAACCCTGGTCGGGGGGTGCTCGTTGGCTGTTTCTTGCCTAGCCCCGGCTAGGACTTTTTCCCCGCCGCTGACAAGGCGGCTGTCCCACATTTTTACCTCTGCCGAGGTTTGAAATCCCGAGGAATTTCTGAGCACCCCCACGTTATCAGTAGGGCCGAGGCGGGTTCACCCAGGGGTATCTCCCACTGAAAGGAGTCCCCCTATACCCCGTAATTCACCATCCGCACAAGCCATTATAACAGGATTCAAGTGGTTGGCCATCCACTACCTCCCTTGACTTCACCAGAATTTGTGAACTAACAAAAAGTTACGGCCGCGTTTACTTATATATAGTTCACTTTGTCACGTTTTTCACTTGTGGTACCCTTTCACCTATTTTGAGCAAGTACGCATGCGCTTTTGGGCATCAGGATGATGTCATCATTAATTAGACACTTGGTAAAGTTTGGTAAATAGGCTAAAATGTTGGTGCTTTTCCAAGCGATTTGCTTTATTTTAACCGAACTTTCTACTCCCGTTTGGCAAAATGAGGTCAGACAGATAACATATCAAGTCGTGGAAGCAATGCTTGAAGCAGAAAAAAAATAAACAGGCCCGATTGAGTCCGATGTTTCGGGAAAGTTCTTTCGATCGATCGTTAAACTTCTGTGATCAAATCCTGTTATTTCTCGATTTCTTCTCTTCGCTTCACTTCGCCAGCTTTTGAGGGGGCACAAAAAATTACAGCGCGTTAACTGAGCGTATTTTTTTTGTAATATCTGTTCTGTTTCGTTTTTTATCGGCCCAAACACTAAATCCTGATTAGGCCGCCATGTTTCTTTCTGCTCGTCCAAGGGCCTGAGAACTAGAAATATGGTTTCCAGGCTCTCTCTGAAAATGTCACGCAACTCACGTAAGTCGCTCGCGATTTTGCGTGCCGCTAGCAGGGCAACCATTTTTTTGTGTCTGTAAACGGTCAGAAAAAATGGTTTTAGCGCGTTTAACGTTAGCGAAGGTTTTTTTAATGTTGTTTTCTTTTATAAATAAAAAAAAAAAGTCGCAAGCTTAAACCTTTTTTGTCAATTAAAGGTTCGTCGCCCTAAAGTACAATGGTTGGTTTAAATGATTGGTACGAAGTTCAGTCTGTCGGCTCTTCTTCCGGCAGTTAATTAATTTGTTTACCCATTTTTTTTGCTTTTTCTTTAGTTCCATTTCCACGACTGCTTTCCAGATTTTTTTGTTAGCTTTAGCCAAGATTTGCTTAGCGATTTCAGTTTTTTTTGCCTTAAATTTTCCGGAATTTTTTCAAAATCATAGACATAGTCGTACACTTCTCCTAACCTCAAAAAAGCTTCATGATATTTTGTTAAAGTAAGATAATCTAACGATTTTTTTGGTAAAACTGTCGTTATTGGAACAAATTCTTCGTTTTTTTCACTGTTGGGTAAGTCTTCACTTTTTCCAAAAAGTTCTGGTTTTTTCAGTTTCATACTTTTTTTTAAAGTAAAGTCTCTTTCCAACAATTCTTCAAAAATTTCTTTGCTAAGCTCTTTAGTTTTCAGTTTTGAAATTGCTACAACCAAGTCGTGTATAAATTTTGTCATGTCAACACTTACATATTGTTGTAAATATCGATCAAAAATTTTTTCGTTTTGGATGTAAAACTTTCTCGTTCTCGGTCCTTTTGGTTGAAAAACATCTCTCGTTGGCTCCATTTACCCTGAGGTGTTATTTGTTCAATTGAAAAATAAATATAGCACACAGGTGGCGCTCTCTGTTGCTGCGGGCCGTTAGAGGTGCCGCCAACGCCTTTTTTGCAACTCGTGGCGCAATAGGGGTAAGAAAGGCGTCTTGCGTTCCGCACACACATGTAAATTAGGAGTTGTGGTCACAAATTGTGACAAGGAGCGAGGCGAGCCAGGGCGAGCCGAGCGAGTTGTCACAATTTGTGCCACAACTCCTAATTTACATGTGTGTGAAGTGTTTTTAAATCACTGGACAAAAGAAAATTATTCCGAGTAAGGTCGAGTAACGCGTCACGCTTAAGTCACGAATGTTTTTTATCGTTTCCTATTGCCGCGAACCAATCAGAGTTGTTTTTTTGATTGACAGTTTTGCGAAGTGTAGTCGAGCACGCGGTGTGAATTGAGATGTGATTTCCCCCCGGGGGGGGGGACTCCCATATGAGAGTGACGGGGATGCTCGTCGTCTCGCTTAGGGGTATAAATTTCGGACTTTGGGTCTCGCTTAGGGTGTTCTGGGGAAAATGCAAGAAAATGGCAATATTTTTAGCCATCAGGGTCTCGTTTAGGGTTGCACACGAAGAAATATACAAATATAAGTTCTTTTTCTCAGAATTTTGGTATCTTTTAGGGGTCTAAAATAGCTTGAGCCACGCCCAGATTGGTCTCTTTTAGGGGTTCTTTTCAAAATTTCCGACGAGCATCCCCGTCCCTTTAATATGGGAGTCCCCCCCCCCCCCGGGGATTTTCCTCCGTCGGCAAACTCGCTTTGTTGTCAGTGTTACAAGGAATTTCTCGAGAATAACCGTTGTTGGAATCATTCGCTTTGCCGTAGTTTATCTGTGATACAATCACAGCAGATCTTCTCAAAAGCAACACCTATAAAACAACGTCTGCAACACGTAATGTCTGCAAGACAGAAGCCTCGATCTAATGTGACACACTGTTGATTTTTCGCATTCTTATCGCTCTTGGAGACAAGATTTTTCTCTTCCGGTGTTACGACAAACTGTCGTGATTGACACATTTTTTGCATTCCGATCGTTCTTAGTGGAAGAACAAAATTTTCAACTTCCGGTTTGCAGATAGCCTTAAAAAAGGTGGCGCGCACGCGTAATACGCAATCCGCTGGTCACTGTCAAGATTAGGGTTGCGGGTCTCTCTTGGGCCCGCAATTATATAGCTCCACCAGTTGAGCACTGTTTGACACAAGGAATCTAGCGATTATTATTACTATAAGAAATATGTAAAGAAAGGTAATAATAATTTTTGTGTAGTCAATAACAGAGGCTAATATATTTTTTTCTTTCGTGCAGACAATCAAGATAAATCCATTGGCCACAAGGTGGTGTTCATCGACAAGCCACTTCCACCACAAAAAGTTCATCCCCGTGAAGTGAACATGAAGTTTTACAAGCACGCGTTCAGGAGATTGGTTTGTCAGAAACCTGGCGGAGAAGACGCGGTAACTGATGATGATACAGAAAGAAATACTAAACCAACTGCGAAAACGTCAGAAAGGTTGCATTCCACTGGTATAGATCTGGAAAGTAAGGCATCGAGATTGATGAAACACAATCCGAAGGCAGAAAGCGACGAGCGGAAGGAAAAGATGGCGAAATGGCCGAGTTAAAGAAATCAAGAACGGATGACTCTGGTGTAAATGCGAAAGAGAGCGTCTCGACTTCCAAAAACGAAGGAGAGAAGTTCTTTGTTTACAATCTTTGGAGATTCGGAAAGTTAAAAGTTTTGGTACGATGTAGTGTGGACGCGTATAGAACGGAACCAAATAAACCAAACTGTTATACTTTTTTCAGTGTTCTTCCGAAACTCGAATATCAATCAAACTTCGGTCACGAGAAGCTGACATGCTGCGAGGCAGCAAGATTATGGCTTCATAGCTACATCCGACCGAATACTAAACTCATCTGCGGTAGAATTAACGTTTTCAGTTCAGAACTCATTACGAGTTGATGAGCTTTCCATCAATGATATTCTTCAGCAAGGAGCAGGTTTTCACCCCGCTCAGGGAATGAAAATGGTGTTTCAAGTGTTTCAAGCGCTGAAGCGACTTCCCGAGGCCAAGTTTATATTTTCTCACAAGTCAGGAGAGATACACGGCTGTTTGTACAAGAGCATCGTGCCAACTTCAGGTGCTTTGAAGTCTTCGTATGATCTTCACAAGGCAGGAACACCAGTGGTAGTCAACTTCACCGAAGCTGAAATTCCCTGGGTAGCGATTGATTGTAATTTGTTTATGCCTTGGCAGATAAGAGAAAGAAGAATTCCTTGTACCTTTCCGCCTGTACCGGCCAAAGACTTGGAAATGATGAATAAGAAGGCGCAAGAAGCCGCCACAAAGGGATCAAATAAAAACAAGAAGAAGAAAAAGAAAGGGAAAAAGAAAGGAAAAGCGAAAGGATCTGAGCCGAAACTGACCAGTGCAGGTCCCGCTACTGACCAGCTAAAAACGCCAAGAAAAGAGCGGAGAACTGTGAATAAAGGCAAATTATTTGCCAGTTTTTACGACACACAACCGGCCGAGAAGGAGAGTGAAGTATTCGCAGTGTCCAGGCGAGCTTCAGGACCTGTTTCATATGACGATATTGACTTCTGAAAGACCAAAAGAAAAACCTGCAATATTTCCTGAACAGAATTTCGGAGCATGGTCGAAAATAGCTAGATTTGTATCAAGAAATAGTTCTCGTGGATCGTCCAGCGTAAGGCAGAAACACGGTCACGTTCTCCTCTCGTGTTTTCCGCGCGATTTTTTTCAAGCGTATTTCGCAGCTTGTAACTCTACGATCCACGAGGATAATGAGCGGTTACTTGTAATTTTATAAAATTAAGCGAAAGATCCACAAGAGAGTCCTCCTTTTCTTCGAGGAAATCAGATTTGAAATCAGTTTCTCAAAGTAGTTGACAAAAAAGAAACTAGTTATCAATAGCCCATTTTCGATATATTTAAATTCAGCCTAAAACAATAGACCTCAGGACGAGGCTCCGGGGACTAAACTACAGAGTTTGTGGGGTTTATTCTCCGGAGCCTCGTTGTGATGTCTATTATTTTAGGCTGAATTTTAAAATATCGAAATTGAGCTATTTCGAGGACCGTAGAAGTTCTGATATTTATGAAATCGAAGTCCATTTCTTACCTCAAACGAGCTTATTTGTCACGGACGGTGCATCTTGCATCTCGCATTTTTCTTTTCAAGTTTGTTCTTCGTAATCCGTCTCAATCTTCCCTCGTCTTAACCATTCTCGTTTGTTTAATTTTAATTATCAGAAAAAAAATAAATAAAAAATCGTGGCCACGGGAAAAAATCTTTTTTGCTCAAAGTGAAGGATGTGAGGTTTTCTTTGAATTATTCAGTATAAATTAGGTAATAAAAAAAAACGATTGAACTGTGGATGAGTGACATGGATTACGTTAAGAACACAATCTAATCATAAAAATAAAAGATGAAATATCACTGGGCAGCATATCCGTATTAACTGACGAGTCTATCCGAAAGGGAAAATGGCCCTTTGTCTTTATTAACGCGTGCCCGTAGTATAATTAGAGTATAATTAAGCCGGTAAAGTTCGGTTGTCTTTGGAAAATAAATTGCATGTCTTTATGAAGTTTGTAATCGTTTTGCACGCTCGCGATTTATCGTATTTGTTTGGCCACTTTAGATAAGTTTGAAACATTTCTACTTAAAAACAAAGTTACAAGTAAACGGTAATAAAAATTAGACCTTAAAAAATAAATTTCGCATCTTCTTAACAAATCAATTGCATCAAAAGGCCAGAATATATTAAAAATGCAATAAAGAGTATACAGACTACACAGTAACAGTAGACCTTTTGATAAAAAAAAGCTTTAAAACGTATCTTTGAGTAGCAAATGTAACCTACAGATTTTGTAAGCAAAATTGTGGAAATTCGTCGATTTCGTAATCAGAGTTGAACGATATTCAAGTTTTATATTATCTATTTTTGCTTATTAGTATTCGTGGTCATTTATCGGTTAGCTTCTGTATTGTTAATAGCCCCACAGTAATCGGTATTGAGTCCAATCTCTTTGGACTATATAAATGCACCGCCTTCATTTAAAGTATTTTTTTTTTAAATGCAAACATGTCTTTTAATTATTATTTTTTTCTATTTATGGGTGACTAAGCCCGAAGAAAGCCGCTTTAAGAAAACGTCTTCAATTACTTCTATGTTTGGTTACATGGACATTATTCCACAGCTCTTTACGATTGCTTAGCAATGCGAGCACACTGTTTTCTTTATGGAAATCAGTGACAAAGACGAATGATTTTAAAAGACAACGTTGCTAGTGGTTGTTCGAAACACCACGTAATCGTGCTTGGTTTTCAAAATACGTTGCCGAAACTTCTGAGAATCATTTATTTTTTCTCAGTATTTCAAGGCTGGTAGACCGAACTTATGTTCCAAAACCTGGCTTCAATAATACCACGACGCCGAGTTAAAACAGTAATATGGTTAACAGCACTTGTGGTTGTTGTACAGTGTATCGTGTTTGTTGCGGTTCAAGTTCGGTGGAACGAGAGCTTATTCACAGAAGACTGTTCTACACCGAAACTCCGCTCAGGTACGGTCAATTTGCTCATGTTTCATTGCTATTGAGCTTTTTTCGCTTTGTTCGTGATTGAATATTTAACGTATTCCGGTACGGGACAGCCCACATTGAAGTAAAGTTAAATTATATTAATATTTTAATTTTGGCTTTTGCTAGAATAGAGTGGAAGCGCCGGGTAAAACGACCATACTTTTCTAAATCATTTCTATCCAACAACACGTTCGGTGAACAGGCTCAACTCGCACAATCCAACAAACCTTGTTCCACACGCGAATTGCTGGGTTAACATATTTGAGGAAAATCAAACATTTTCAGTCAACCTTTTTGCGCGGCGAACTGAATGTTAGTGATTGTCAGTTTAGGGCGGCTCACTGAACATATTGCTAGACATAAAATTTTTAGGATCGTTAATTCAGAGCTAAATCGAATCAGCTGGTGTTAATCTTCAATTGCCCTAAAATATACACCATTACAGTATTCAAATCAGGAAATTTCAATCAAATGAAATCATTTTTAGAAAACGACCATAATTAAGTAACTTCACAATTTTAAATCCCAATTACAACTTTAAAAAAAAACACTTTTTTGGCCGTAGGCAGTGAATCAGTGCCGGATTCACATTCATATTATATTAAAACAGAGAACATTCGATACATCAGGCAAAAAACCAACTTAACCAAACAAAACACATTACTGACCGATTTTGCACAAAAATTTGGATCGCCATGAAAATTTCTCAATTCCAGGTATTTTTACGTTTCAAAGATTCTACATAAATGGATGTTTCACCTACGTCATCAAGATGCGCAAATGTGGTCTAAATAACAATTATTGCTCGAATTGGGGGTGTATAAAGAAGGATATTTGTCGAGCAGCGAGGCGTTGTTAAAATTCAAACATTCAAACATGCAATATGGTTCTTGTAATTCTGTCATTTTGATTTTTGTTTTTATGTCAGTATTTTTATGGTTTATATGAAGAAAATGTTTTGTTAGCTGGCATAGTCCTGTTTGTTTGGTTTAGATTCTTGAACAAAGAACTGAAAAAACGTTTTCGTTCTCATTATTTTTAACTAAGTTTAATGGTTTGAAAATGACAGGAAAAAACGAGCCTCTTCATAGAAAACGAGGTAATTATCCGGAAGCAAATAACCTGAGAAATTTAATAAAACTAAATATGTTAATTTAGTGTGAACGGTTCATTGGGGTGGGATTCATGCCTCACCATGTTACATATCTTGAAGCGAGGAGCTAGAATCGTTGTTGTTTGTTCTTCGATTCCACTGCACGCAGTTTTATTAAATAATTCTCCTTTTATTTTCCTAGACATTAGCTCTCCGCAAGGACTTTTACTTAACGAGCCAGCTGCTTCGGTCCTTGAACTTCAAATTCAAACCACAAAAACTTTTACGCACGAGGAAGACACTCCAGTCGATAGCACAACAACAAAAGCGAAAGTCCGGTCCGATAAAAATGCCGTGAATCTAAAAGTGACTTCGCCCACATCAAATAAAGCTGTACGGAATTCTACAACAGTAACCACTTCAGCCGAGAAAATATTTGCTTCCACAAGAAATGATTTTGGAAATACTACAGTTACCTCCACAAAGAAAGATTTCAGTAATAATGAGGCAGTAACAGAATTTGGATGCAGACAACTGAAAAACAGGACATCGGTGAGTATACATAACACTAAACTAAATTACCTTTTAGTTTATGACACGGTGAGGATTAAAGCTAGAAGCTTGTGAGCCGTTGGTCCTCGATCGAATTGGAATTTGGAAGTGTTGATTTTTGTTGAGGGAGGAAAACCGGAGAACCCGAAGAAAAACCCTCGGAGCAAGGGTGAGAACCAACAACAAACTCAACCCACATATGACGCCGAGTCCGGGAATCGAACCCAGGCCACATTGGTGGGAGGCGCGCGCTCTCAGCACTGCGCTCTCACCACTGCGCCATCCCTGCTACCCTCCACATGAATTGTTTTATAGTACAGAGAAGAAAAACAAACGCTTTAGTCATCTAATGTCCAATCATTGTATTCAGTTTGGTTTTTGTTTTAATTCGTTTGTATTCGAAGCTCTGTGATTGGTTTAAACTGAAATCCATATGAGCTTTTCCAATCAAAGCAAGGGGCTGTCTTTTAGCCTGAATTTGTTAGGTGCAAAATGTCACATTTTTTCGCTGAGCCCTCAAAGAAGGTTTCTGTTGCAAATCGAAATATCGGGAAAAGTAAAACATTTATAGTTGTTTAATCCATTTTGTTTATTTTTGGTCGCTAAGGATCAGTCTGCCGTCATCCTTACTGCGCAGAATTTTACGCGTAATTAGCGCGCGCACAAACAAAATGGCGGCTTTTTTCTATACGGCTTGGCTCATGAGAGAGATAAATCATCGTTTTCTCGTAAACGAGTACGGTGGCCTATCATTTTTTTCTCTTAGTTCGAGAGAAGCGATCAAATTCTTTCTATAGAATGAATACAGATCGATTTCTATGGCAGAATAATACATTATCACCCAAAACGTTAAGAAAACGTTAAGAAATTATGTGGTATATACAAGGTCTTCCTGCTCCTAAACGAATGCGGTGACCCCTCTTTTTTATTTCAAAATTTAAGTTCCCTTAAGGTAAGCAACCAACTGGCAAAGTTTGGTTGGAAATCTATGAGCAGTTCTATTTCTACGGGAATTACCTTAACTAATTTACTGATCCGGGTCTACGAGAGATCCGGCACCACTCACCTGTCACTGTGGTAATGCAGATTTTAATTACATGTACTGTAATGTTTGATTCTCAGGTGAATGGTTATCTTAACTTGCATGAATGGCACGGTTGGTGTGGACACTCAGTGGACGATCTTAGAAGAGAACCTCTGTTTCCTTTTAAACCCCATGTAAGTTAAGCTGACAGTGAGAAAGCAAATAAATAGTTTTAAAATGTATACAAATAATATGTTAACCGCCAGGCTGTTATCATGCAATGCAGAGAAAGTAAATGCTGTGATTGAATTGAGCGGGTTCATAATTGACCCACGTGCGGAAAGATGGTATTGATTATTTAATGTGCTTACTTATAGACTGGACAAACAACGGAAAACTAATCATTAGGAAATAGAACGGTTTTTAATTGAGTGTCGAAAGTAATTCGCATTTGCTTTTGTTTTGCATTAGTATACACTTGGTTGGTTTAAAAACTTCGCGCCACTTTCTCAGCCAATGGCGAGATTGCATGATGCAATTTTAATTTCCGACCAGTTATTAGTAAAAGTAAGGATACATACACCTAAACAACCATTTAAACGCGACTAGAAAAATTTGCAATCGATATCTGCTAACATTCATCATTGATATTGCCTTTAATTCCTTGACAGGTGAACGGTCTTCTTAACAAGTTTGAAACAAATGTAACTAAAAGAACATTCAGCGCAAGACGAATATTTGGCTACGTTCATCCACCGATAACAGGTAAAATGACAAGACTTGGAGTTAATTTACACTGCAGCTGTAATGGCAGACAAAATTATGCGCGCAGACAAAATTATGCGCGCTGATGTTGTGCTGTACGCACTGGACGGAGACGAGCAAGAATATTGTGTAGCAAGACAAAAAGGTCTGTTTCATTCATTTTTCTTTCTGATGAAGAAATTTTTCTCATTTCTCCCTTTTAATTTTTAGGTGATTTCATTTTCGCCATTAGTTCAGCGGATGGTTCAGAGCTTTGGCTGAGCACAGACGACGATCCACAGCATTCCAGAAAAATCGCTTATCTTGGAGATGTAAGAATGCTATAGAGCGGTTTTCAATTGAATGTTATAAAACCAAGACCAAATAATCACTCTGGCCAATCACAAAAGACACAGACAATCCAAATACATGTAGCTGGCGCAAAACGCGGGAAAACGTGTGTGAACGAGCCACGATTGGTTTTGGTTTTACTTTTGATTGGATGGGAAAGTGGCACAAGATTGTTTAACCAATCAGTAGAGCCCGGGCCAAACGAGGATGAGAGTTGATGAGAGTTCAAACTCTCGCTCTCGTTTGGCATGGAACTCTCATGCACTCTCGTGCACTCTCATTGACTCTTATACGCTTTCATCAACTTTGAACGTGCTCAAACTTTTCTTGAGAGTCGATGAGAGTTTAACGGACTCTCGTTCTCGTTTGGCCCGAATTGATGATAGTCGATGAGAGTTGACGAAAAATCTCATGAGAGTCAACTCTCATCAACTCTCATCCTCCTTTGTCCCGGGCTTAAGCGTAGTAATCCAAAACCAAACCATTCCAAGAGACAAGTTAAAAGGAGTCTAATGTCAATTATAGTCCATTAAATATTTTTTTTCTCGCATACGTAGTAAAAAGGCCGCTCGAAATTATCTGTGGAGACAAGATACAATATCATAAAGAAAATTTAAAAAAGGTAACGATTTTCTTTTCTTTTAAACAGCCTGGTAATCAATATGGCGCCACGACTAATTTCGCACAGTTCAATTCACGAAAAGGTCAAATATCCGAGCAAATCAGGTAAATATCGCTAAACCATATCACGGTAATTTGAACAGTAACTCGATTTTACAGCTTCTTCAAATGTGTTTTTATCATTTTCCTTTCTTGCAGATTAGAAGCAGGAAAAGCTTATTACGTTGAAGTTCTTCAAAAGCAAAAGCGAAACCAAGATCACGTGGAAGTTGCGGTAATGCTTTATTTGAAAAAAATGTAAGCCTTTTCTGCTGATGTGAGAATTGTGGGTAAGGGTACTCGTCCGTGTTCGTGCTACTGTCTGATTGGATAATAATAATCGGAAACCTTAACGAAGTTTTGCCGAATAAATGGTAATTGTTTCCCCAACTGGTGTGTCGTGTGAGGGCATCATACAATGACATTAAAAAAGATAGGTCCGCAATGCAAGGAAAGAAGAGAGTTGCACTAAAAAAAAACTGAGGAAAAAAGTGGCCTCTATGCTATGATATAAGCAAATAGATGGAGCTTCATACGGTTTGCTGTACAAGATAAGGTTTAATCAGTTCTCGTTGTCAAAAAGGTTGTAAAGCGCCATTAATAGTTAGTAAACTTGAGCACCGCGGTAGTCTATATTCTGATAAATTTATTCTTATCTTGTTGTTCTTATCTTGAATTATCCCACAGTGGAAAATGCCAGGAAAAGAAAACCTGGAAATCATCGGGTCACAGTACATCTCTCAGTATATAGGTATGTATCAAGAATGTCTCATTAGAAGGGTTTTATACTTCCAAGGAATATCAGTAGCTATTAGTGAACATCTAATTAAGTCACTATGACTGATACAATTCATTTCCTTAATAAACTAAACGCATTTTATTGATTTTAATTTTCTGACAGATTATTTAGGCGACAAAGAGGAAATCATTGCTCGGGTTTTGTGCATAGGTAGAGATCACCCGACGCTGCAATTCGCATATGACGAGGTAAAATCTCTAATATTGATGTAAACTAGCGGTGCATTAATCAATGAAGATAGAAATCATCAAACGGATTATGCGTTAATTGTTTTTTTCAACTTTTAACTTAACTAGCGGTATGAACATCTTCGTTATGCAAGCCCATAACAAACAGAGCGTTTTTTCTTGAATTTTTGTAGAGGCACTCGTAGATTTTCCGATTGTTATTGTCCAAACAAAATATAGCACGAATACTCGCGAGTAGATCCCGAAAGTTGTCACGGCAGTTTGGCGCGTAAGCCAATCTCGAGCCCAGAGTGTCTCCAGGCTCCGCGGTCCGTCAGCGGTGGTCAGCGGTAGGGTCGCCAGTACACCCATCTCATACCGCGACCGACTAGATGGACTCTGGGCTCGAGATTGCGTAAAGCATACTTCGTTCTTTGGGGATATTTGCGGGCTCAGTCAATTGTGTGGTAATATAGATACTGACATCACACAGTCGATTGTTTCAATTCAACAATTCACTCAGTCTTCAAAGAACTACGAGTTGTGTCTTAAAACAACAAGATAATTTTCTTAGTCAGTTTAGGTTGAAAGAAATAATTAAAAGCCTTTTTCTAATAAAACAATATTTCTTTGTGTGTAGTTCATGACTCGCGAGAAGTATGATATGCGGGATGACTTTCATACTCGAGGTAAGACACATTTATTATACGCGTGCAGTGGTCACGTGGCATGCTAGTCTCCAGGCTCTCTCTGCATGGATAGTAGTCGTTTTACTATCCATGGTCTCTGTTAACTCGCGTATTTTGATAAAGATTGCGAAGAACATTGCGATTGTTTCTTGAGTTAATTGTCACAATTTTATCATTCGTTAAAGGCTGCAGTTTGGCAGCCGAAAGCTTATATTTTTAAATTTTTAACCAGAGAACGTTTCTAAAACATTTTACTTAATTGTCACAGTGGCGAATTTATTTTAAAATAATAACGAATAAGATGATTTCTTTGGTGCAAACCATTCACTGAACTAGACTAAATTTTCTCTGTGGTCATTATGACTGAAGACACACAGAGCACGGGGGCGTGTTCGGAGAGGGAAGTAAAGAAATGTGCTAACAAGAGAGTGAGATCAAAGCTAGAGGTGGCCGTATGTGTTAACTATTACGTAGTGGTGCAAGCATGGTTAACATACCTTTCCTCTTTGCAGTTGAAAATCTTCCGCACTCAGAGGTATCAGATGTCTTACCGCCATGCCCTTACCATCCGTCATATGTGGTCAAAAGAAAACTCAGCGAAAACGAGGCTTTTGTAGGAAACTTTGTAAGTAGACTATGCCTAAACAGAACCGTAAACATTTTCCCCGTTCACACCACCCATTGAAAGCAGAAACATCCAGAATTTTGTAAAAAATGATATTCAGTTTTGATTAAAACGTGGTTTATCTGAACACGTTTTTTCAGTGTAAACTGGTTAGGGTCAGCTCAAAGTCTTTTTCCGAAGTGAAAAAACTTTTAGGTATGACGCTTGAAAAACATAATATTGGTAGGGTTCCCAAAGAAACGCATGAGTAATTTCCAAAAGCTTAGGACGTCAGACCCTCTAGGTGTCTCACTTGTTCAGTTGTCACCAGGACCTCGAGAGCACTTACCAACGACGTGTTCCCGTAGACTTCGCTGGACGAGCCTTCAAATCCGGAGTGGAAGAAGACTTAAGACTGGGCCAACAAAGGACATATGAATTGTTTTGTACAATAAACTGGGTGAAAAACTGAAAACGATGCTTTTTTGTTTTTGCAGATTCAGCATCCCCGTGTTTACCCTGATGACAGGACGGATGTTAACATGTCACATGACATTAAAAACCACATCAGCTGGGGAAACAAAAAACTCCAGAAAAAAGTAAGACATCCGTCAACCTCGTTCCCAGGGTCTTTCTCTCCCCGCCCCCCAGAGTCTCTCTCTTCTCTCGCTCTGGGGGAGGGGGGGGGGTGGGAAGAGAGAGACCCTGGGAACGAGGTTGGGACATCCGTGTGATAAGACTGGTTGCTGTTGCATTTCGAGGGTGGGGGACGGGGACTGATGGCAGAAGTGTTCAAGTGTTTCCCCTGCTCTGTCCGCCCTAATTTAATTTAGAATCCACTAAAGTAAACTGATTAGCTTTCATTCAACCGATAATGTTTGGGGTTTTTGTTTTCTTCTTTTCAGGAGGCTTTGGAAATTGTATCAGCGTACATGAATGCACTTACAAAGAAAAATGGGTGAGAAACGAAATAAGAGTAATTTTAACCGACGTTTGTGTGACTGTGAGAGAGATATAGAGAATGCATGGGACCCCCAAAACTGAGCAAGACCGGTCCTTACACGCATACGTTCGTGTGGTGGTAAATTGTAGAATGGGGAATTGGGTCCGCGAGCGAGCCAATACACCGCCTATTGACCTATATCCTATATTGCAGTCTTTCTGTACAAACGTGTGCCTGAGTGACTATAGAAATTGTAGTAAGATTATTTGGAACTTCTCTTCGACTTATTCACCTTTTTTTTTCTCCTAGAGAAAGATTCACGCTAAAGGAAATCGTAAACGTGGAAGCAAAAGATGATCCAAAGAAAGGAACCCGATATTTTTTAGAGTTGGTACGTTAATAAGAAAACAATCAACATTCTTCTATCTCTTCTTGCCCAGTGACTAACCATTATCGACTCTTGAACTTAATTCCCAGTAAGGAGAACAGTCCACTTTATTCACCGCTAAAACGTTTAAAATCTCTTTTTTGCAGGAACTTGAGGACAAATACAAAGGTACGCATATTATTCTGAGTGCCTGGCATTTTCTGAGAGTGATGTGGATTTGTTCGTTGTGTAAGAGAGGAATGGAGATGAAAATGCTAACAGAATAATAACACTCGAAGCTTACACGGGTAAACTAAACACTAGAAAAAGGGGTTTTCAAGCCCTACCAAACGTCTGCAGCCTCATTTGTGTGGCGTAGCTAAAAGGTCCTAAAAGTTGTCATCAGAATTTTGTTTTATGTTTAGGACGCTCCCTTCGTTTGTCAGAATATGTGTACAGAGCAAACAGAACCAACACCGTTCTATGTTATCCAGATGGCTTCCAGTGGAGACAAAATGTTACAGTTTCGATGGTCATAACAGGTAAGACAGGTTTATGATCCTAAGGAATTCTTGCATAGCTTGCCAACAGGCTCCCTAGTGGAGTATAGAGAAAAAAAAATCGGAGAGTGGAGCGAGCCGAGCTCGGTCTGGGTAGGACGATCTCACCCCATTGCATGGAAAGTCGTTCGCAGGCTATTCTTACGCGCAGCACACGTAACCAAATCTAGACTTGCTCCAAGTCGCTTCTTAGATTGGCAGGAGACCACTGGATATGGAAACGGAAGGCGCGCGCGCGCATAAGAAACAAAATGGCGGAGGATCGTGGCGGAACAAGAGTCATTCCTCGGCATGTGTCATTTGTTTTCCTTCGCGCGCGCGTTCACAGAAATGAATCTCGCGCGATCTCTCGCGCGCGATTTCAAAGGCGATTTAACTCAAGTGGTCTATCGCGCTTGATTTCAAAGCGATTTTATTTAAGTAAGAATAGATGCAAAGAAAAAACGAGCGACTTGGGGCAAGTCTAAACCAAATCCTGAACTGTTGTAATGGAAATTGTTAGGACCTAAAATGACAGAGATCTTACAACGTTTTTGTCCTAATGCTTGCAAACGCAAGAAAGCACGCGTTTTGCGTATGAAAGTGCTACGAGCCTACTCGGTTAGCACTCGCTTCTATGCAACATTTATTATCAGCTAAATTATATTAACTTTTGATGTCTTTACAGTTAAAAACTATGGACCGTGGATAAAGTTTTTAATTAGTCAACTAGCTCAGGTGAGTTCAGTAAACTCTCAATGCATAGGCATCCCGATCTTTGTGTACTGCATGAGTCTTCGTGTTCGAAAGCTTCTTCAATGCGGATAATTTTTCTTTAAGGTAAAATATAGAACCATCTCTCGTGTCCGAATTTTTTTTTACATTTATATTATAGCTCATAGAAAAATATTTACAAAGCAGAAAGAATGAAAATTACATTACTTTTATACAAGTTTGGAGAACCAGTGAGTTCTCGTGCAAGGCACTTTATTTAATAAGAGGCTATATCCGCCACCCCGACAAATTGTTACGAAAGCCTGGCGAAATACTCTGAATTCTAGCGTCCTTTTTTTCACGGCGACAAGCAATACCTCAAGTTACACATGCTACAGGAAGTAGCCACTGCTCTAATGAGCTTCTATTTAGGCTCAGAGACAGGCACGCGCATTAATTTGCGTTCATAATGTTTAACCACTTATCGTAATGGATGTAACAAGCCTAAGATCATTTTTACTTGTCCTTAGATTTACAAAAGAGGAGATGATCGTAATTTCTTCCTGGTCATTATGGATTTCAACAGCAGTGATGTCGATCTTTTTAAACTTAGAGAAAAAAGTGGAATTCAAGACAGGTCAGTCAGAATTTCCAATTAAAATAATGCCTATTCCTTTGAGAAAAGTCATAGCCTAGAACAGACTCCCCAGGTAGGTATAGGGGGGAGGGAAAAGGGAAGAAAAAATTCGGCATGCGTGGAGAGCCGAGAGTGGCCTGGAGAAGGAAATACCTCGCAAAGAATGCTCCCCTCGCTCGAGCCACGCTATGCTCGCTCGCCGAATTTTCTTCCGGCCTTATACCCTACTGGCAAGCCTGTTCGCAGTCTATGTAAAATCACCGAATAAAACTATAATCCGCATTTTTCAACTGGTATATATTCACCAAAACTCGTGTTCTCTGTCTGTTCCTCCCGTGTTTCTTTTAACTCAACTCCACTTTTAACTCCTAGGATTGCTATTCTACAAAAGTTTACTGAATTTCACAAGACGAAGGCTCTAAACGACGGAGTAGGCTACATTAAGGTGAAGTAGATCTCTTTGTTTCGATAACGCGAATTTATCCTTTTTAAATGTGTCCATCCATCTCGCCTTCCATACTTGTCCTTGCTTCCTAAGAGAACTCAGGTTTTTATAGAGTACTGTTTTTCAAATTTAAACTGAAAATAAATGAAAGTACTCCGTTACTCATGCATAATGCTAATATAATAATTCATTTTCTTTTCGCGTTATACCAGGACCCCAACAGTATTATATTTACAGCGGATCTTCATATCAAGTTTCCAGCTAACATATTTGATTCCATACGCAAGGTAAACGCAAGTGCTTATATGTAATACTTGCATGACAGAGATCCTGGCCATGAACAGCGAGAATTCCGCTAGCTGGGGGGGGGAAGGGATAGTTAAGGAATTAAGGGATGGTGGGGGCCCTTCCCTCAGATCTATTACCCAAGAGCATAAAGCTTTCTTGCGTGGCTAATACGATACAGTCTGTAAGGACAATCCACAGTAGTGACTTCTGCCATTCTTTTCCACACAGCACGCTGTTCAAGGCCGTAGTTTTTATTCGCCTGCTGTTTTAAAGTTGAAATGTGGTTACTCCATAACGCATCAACAAGGTACCGATTTATTATCTCCATGAGTCTCTGAATTTTCAGTGCTATGTTATTGAATTTAATTTAATTTGCCCTCTTATTGTTTCTGAGAACCAAAAAAGAAACGTTAATTGGTGACTAAGAGCTTCAATTGATTCATAACACTCTTGCAACGTACTGCAGCCAATCATAATATAGCTTTTTATCTACTCAGTCAATAAGATGCTAGGAAAGGAAGCCAGCTGTGATTTGAGAAGTGGCACAGGTGACTTTTCCCGCGCTTTTCACCGGTTACGTTTTACCGCGCCCACCACTGGTTACATGTTTCACGCGCTTGCCGTCCTGCACTTGCCACTGGCTTTATGTTTTCACGCGGGGCCCGAGATTGGCGGTGGTAACATGCATTTCAGTTCAAGTTGTGAACTTTGAGCTCCGTGTGCAATTCTTTATTTCTCGTATTTATATATTTCAGCCTATTGGGAAATGATGGGTTATGGTTTGTTTGGCGCGTATAAGTCTGACTGGGACAGCTTTGGAGGATTGGACGAAGTGAAGTTCACCACACGATGGGGCGGCGAGGACTGGGATCTAATGGACAGGTAAGTCGCCAGACCTCGTGCTCAGACCTATGCAAGTGCCTAATTCTTAACCTCTCTAGGATAAGGCAGTTCCTGGGTTCGGCCTTCTCTTCTCCTCTACTATCTCGCTGCTAAAGGATTTTAATTTATTTTTTCTTTATTTCAGAGCGCTCGGTGCCAATTTAGAGGTCGAAAGGTTACGGCTTCCAAAGCTTTACCACTACTATCACGAGAGGAAAAGTGACTGGTATGAGAACGCACGGTTATAAGACAACACGCGTGGAACAATACGAATTACAGGAGAGACTGGAGTCCAACTCAAGAAAACATGCAGACGCAGAAGCCTGGGATCCAAATGTAGACTAAACTATCACGTGTTTGCTCGTTCAACCTCTCGCTCTGCACGGCATGTGAGGCTCGCACGCGGGACGAAATCAACTGACACACTAGGGTACACAAGCTGAGTTAGCCTGCAGCCGCCAGAATCTTCTTTTGCTACACAAGAACAGTCTTTGCGCATGCTGTCTCATAGAGAAATGGACTGAACCATCTGCCGGCCATAAGTGAGGCTGTTTATGACGTTTGTAGGCCACGTCAGAGACGCTGAACTAAAATCTTCAAGAAAATATAACTGTTTTGCAGAATTGATAGCCTGCGTAGCAGGGGCCTTGTATAGTTTTATGGAAATTGCGAAGGGCGCGAGATGTCGAGAAGTCCACGTGAACTCGCGTGGCCATCTCGCGTATTTCGCGTTCCCCAATCGCGCGCTCGAAAACTACACAGGCGCCTGCTACACAAGCTACAGAATTGACTCATTATGATACATAAAGATTTTATTGAAAAGTTATTTATATAATAAAAACTTAGATAACCAAACGTCCTTGAAGTGTCTTTGTGTTCCTTGTTGTATTTCCCGGGTTTTTAGGATCGCGGCCTCTGGGGACGAGATTGCGGGTTTTTCTGAGATACCTGAAATTCGATACCGATGACGTACAAAGATCTGTGTAACGTAGCTCAGATTAAACTGTATACTGTAACAACCAATCATAATGCTTTACAGATCCACACGTTATCACTATGAAATTCCTCGGCTCTAATCTCAAATGACTCTACCGGCGGTGTATAAAAAGGGGCGCTGGAAAAAATACATCTATCTTTTTTTTTCTCGCGATCTTTCTTTCTTCACTTCACGTTCGACGGACTGAAAAAAAAAGAGGGACTGCTCTTAAACTACTACATCTGTTTTCCCGGGATCGGGCTCTACTATTTCTTATTCAGCAGCGGGTGAATCTGATTTTTTTCCCAATAGTTGCTTTTCTTTTTCAACATATCATCCATTGAATCAATCAATTAATCAATTAACCAGCCAACCAATCAATGAATTTTGGAAAACACAGGGACCTCGGATACACAGTGGTACTACGACAGCGGAAAGTCAAAGGAATCAGGAGTTAGCAATGCAATCTTCTGGAGGAGTACTAAATCTTTTGTAGACGCAATACATGGAAACGGGATCCTAACAGCAAAGAAAAAAAGAAAAGAAACGAGATAGAAAAGAGCAAACAAAACACTATAGTTTACGGATACAATCAGTTGGGCAGTTTGTAAAACTAAACACGATGAGCGCTATTAAAAAACGTAAGTTAGGGTACGCGACCCAATATAAATTGCGTTTGCAAATCAGACTTCTCGTTTCTCCTTATGTACTTTTAAGATGAACTGGACAAAGAAATTAAAATCCACTGAAAATATGAAAAGAAAGAAGTCTTATGTTCCAGAGGCTTTCTCATCACGACAAGGTTTTCCGCGAAACATGGACAAACTTCAAGCTTTTTACATGACGTGAAGATTTAATAAATGTGACACAACAAGTTGTGTTACATGACAAATTTGACCAAAATCCAACATGGCGGACAAACCTGACGGATCACTTTCTCCTTTTTCCGACTTGAAGATTGCATCTCACGAGGTTCTCAGGTAATATCACTAAACATTCTTTATAAGTAAATTTGTGGGCAAGATTTCTGTTTAACTCCATACATTTATTATGCATACAGTTTTTTTGTTCAGGGTCAATGAGTAAGTTCTTTGTTTGACTTTTTGTTGGAACCGATTAATTGGCTATTTACAAAGCGTGGAGGATAGTGCATTTTTCTGTAAATTTGTAATGACTCCCAAGGAAAAAGACAGCCTCATTTAACAGCATATCACATTTTATTTTAACTCCCCAGAATCGAAATTTTAATATAAGCTTACTTGTGACTTTATATTTCTTTTTAGAGGACTAGAAAGAAGGCCTTGCCCAAAGTGTCAAGCCTCAAGAAAGTACTATTGCTATGTGTGTTATGTGACAGTAGGACTTGATAGAAGTCTTATTCCTACTGTTAATCTTCCAATCAAAGTTGACATGTAAGAGGAGCTCCTGTCTGACAATTAATAATCAAGTTTTTATGCAACTGGTGTAACTTTTGTCAGTCACACAACACGAACAAATCATATTGCAGGATAAAAACAATGCAGATTGTTTTGACTGTTATATTGTTCTTGTTATATTTATATCATGTTTAATAATAAAAGTATTATGTTTATATTGTTGAGTGCATTATAATACATGTCAGTGGTATAATTTTCCTCTCTAATGTGATTACTTCTTGTCACTTATCACATGACTCAATTGAGAGTTGATATAAGAGGCCTTCCAAGGGGTAAAGGTGACAAGCGACATGACCTTGATTCTGGCGACACAGGAACATTTTAACAGCAACAAGTGACACCATTATGGCAACGAAATGTGACAGCAACAAAGTGCAACAGCAACACAGTAGCGGGAAAAATGACAGCGGCATTTACAGCTGTTGGCTAGGCAACATCGGTTCCCAGAAACATGCGACATTGTGACATGGCTACCCCCCTTGGAAGGCCTCATATAACCTTTGCTAACACAGTAATGATGACAATCCTTTCCAACCCCTCTCAATGTAACTAGGCATTTTTTTCTCATATTTGCACTGAGTTGTTTTCCTCACTGCCTAACAATAATTTCACCAAAGGTTATTGGTGACACTGCAGAGCTCTATACATTGTATTTCACTGGAAATTAACACATACTAACTTACTGTATTTTAAAAAAAAAAATAGAATTAAACATCAAGGAGAGTTGGTTGGAAAAAGTACAGCAACTCATGCCTGTATCCTGGCACCTGGTGAAGTGACGATATACAACTATCCTGTAAGTTTATTTGTTTTAAATTACCGGTAATACGGAATTTTCAATTTATGCAATTTGCAATTTGTTCATTGTTTTTTGTAGATCTAGTATGGTAAAACAAAAGTCAAAGCACCATCCTAAAGTAAATCAATATTAAATTCATCTCACACTGTCTATATTTCCTAATCTTAGGAGGTTCCAAAGTTCCAAGAAAAAGAAAAGGTACTGTTATATTACTGTTGTGTTATGCTGAAATGTTCTGAAGTGAGAGACTACTGAGTTTGACATTCATGCTCACTGCAATCTTTAAAATGGCTTTATTTGTTTTACAGGTAATAATTGTTTTTCCATCTGAGGTGAGTTAGCATTAATAACAAAATTTATGGTATTTAGATACATGTTTTCTTTTTAAGGAATCCCTTAGGTAGCAGTTTAATTAAAGCATGACTTGCAAGTTTATCCAGTTATGAAAGGTTTGATTTTTTATGATAGACTACAATAATTAAAATATTTTTAATGTTGTGGCAGAACCTTTCTTGGCCCGGGGGCCCCCCCCCCCCCCCCCTTTCTTGGTTGCTGTCAATATTTTGATTAATAAAAAAAAATCAAATTATGGTTTCTTAAATTTTCCAGGATGCCATTACCCTTGAGATGATCAGACAAAACCATGACAGACAGACACAGCATTTAGCAGATACAAGTGCTGTGTTACACAGAGTGGTGTTTATTGACAGCACATGGCAACAATGCCATAGGATAATAACTGTAAGTATTTGACCAGGCCTTTTTAAAGCCTTTTGTATCCCAAGTTGTTTTGTCATGATTTTGGACTTTGTAGTTATGTATCAAACTCTGAATCTTTCATTGAAGCTTTTTAACAACTCAGAGGTGCAGGTGACCCAGTTGGTCGTTGGGGGAGGGGGTAGAGAGGAGAAGACAGTTTACTACCTTAGGTGTGGGGTGGGGGGGAGAGATAAGAAGATGGTTTCACACAGAGCCTCTCAAAAGCATGTGTACTGATGAACTGTTGGGATAAACAAACCAGTAATGTTTTCACCTCTTTTAATAAAAAAAAATTCTTTCTTCAAGGACAAAAAGTTGGAAAAACTTCAAAAAGTGAAACTTGAAAGTGCTGTAACACATTTTTGGAGGTATGCAAATATTTTTTATAGACCAGGCGGTATATGTACATTGTAACAGAAAACTTTGTCAAGTATCTGAAGATATTTAGTAAATAAACCCCTTCAGGCGGTTGGTATAATTTATTGGAGGATAATGCCTGAGGCTGAAGGATTGTCGAGAAATGAACAGTTGGCCGAGAAGCGAAGCTCCGAGGGCAACTGTGAAATTTTGAGGACAATCTTTTAGCCAAGGGCATTATCCTCCAATACACCAGCAAGCCAGAAAGGGGTTTATATATTTTATAACCCTCCGATTAATTTCTACAATGCGCTTTATCGCTAGTAAATTTATAGGAAAAAACCTACGTAATAAACCCGGCGTAACTGTAGTTGAAACAAATTAATGTAAGTTGATTGTTTACGTGATTTTTTTAACTCTGTGATTTCATGAGAAGTTAGAATTGAATAAGGAGACTTCATTCGTTTGGTTTGTGCTTGCCTACAAAATCGGGCGACGGATATCAAATCGGATGGGGTATATTCGCTGATACCCGTCGTCCGATTTTGTACCACGTGATGCGTTTTGTCCAATGAGCGCGCGTGAAAATTAATCGGTGGGTTATAATTATAAATATCATACCCCTCCTACTTGGAACCTTTCTTGTTGGGAGGAGGGGGGGGGGGGTATGAACATTTTTTAGAACCATTTATTTTAAGTAATTTACGGAGTGTTTTAATATTACTTTTATAGACCTCAGAGGAAGAAGCCAGATACATGCCTTGCTACCATTGAAGCTATTTATTACTTTTTCAAGGAATATGATCAGCACATTTTGAAAAGGTATGTAAAGGCTTTCTTGAAATAAGGTTGTGTGAATCAGCAAGCCTGGTCAGTGAGCAACACAGGTTTGCTTCGCTTGTCAACTCATTGCTGCTCACAATTCTAACCCAAAGGTGAGCCTACTCTCACAGGCTAGTCTTGATGAAAAACGTACCTGTACCCACATATACAGATCTGTACAGATCACCGAGTTAAGAATTTACTTGTTAAATTTACTCATTAAAATTTCCTTTTACTTTTGAATGTACTGATTACTATTCACTGTTGATTTGTACTATCAGGGCATATGATGGGCGATATGACAATCTGTTGTACTTTTTTGCTTTTCAATACAACTTGATACAAGAAGAGCAGTTAAAAAGGTAAGTAGAGGTTAAGTCACTTGCTTTGTTGGCCATGCATGAGGAGAAAATTAAATTTTATACTCACAAAAAAAAACGTTCATTCATATCTTAAAATAATTTTCTTTCTACTGTCAATTTAAGAAATATAGTAGAACCCCGGTAACTTGAACTTGGATAACTTGAAATCCCCCGCTAACTCAAACTTGACCCCACTTTTCAGTCATTTTTACTCCGTTAACATGAATTTCTTTGACCAAAATTTAACTGGGTAACTCGAATTCTGGTTCTTGCGACTTGCCACAGCTGCCCATTGAAAATATATTCCATTAGCTCTTCTTGTTGTGTAATCGGATCTAACACTTCAGCAACATGATTTTAATTACCTTATTGTTACTTATTTTCGCGGGAACTTAATTTCGCGAAAATGGAACGGGCATATTTCGCGGGACTTAAATTTCGCGATTTGGCCAAAAAAATACGATAAAAGGAACTAAATTTTGCGAAAATTGTTAAAATACTTGTCTACTTTAAGAAACAGTCAGTGTCAAAATTGGCACAACTGATTTTTATTTTCCCACAGCAATAGTTTCCAATGACGGTGAACAAAACCATATAACAAAACAAAACCTCCCAAACAGTTTGACATGTTCCGTTGTTACAAAGTAGAGTTGATTTGACGACTGTACCAATATAATTATGTAGTAAACTGACAGCAACGTTTATTAATTATAACGAATTATATAGAAGGGTATTAAAGTTCGCGTCATTATTTTTCGCGAGAACCTTTTTTTCGTGGGTCTTTAATTTCGCGATTTTTTGAAAATCGCGAAAATTAAGTCCCGCGAAAATAACAATAAGGTAGTGCAACAAACAGATCACGCATTTGACAGTTATTTCCCCATCTTACGAGACATACAGACATTCAGCATACTGCATTATCATAAGAATGCATGATCTGATACTGAAGTGCTGAAAAATCAGTAAACCATCAATATTAATTGATGGTTTACTTTATAATTATTATAAACAAGGCAAATTGAATATTCAATCTACCCCAATAACTCAAATCCCCGCTAACTCAGCTTAAAGAGACTGTGTCACGGCTAAGTTAATTTAATGATGTTAAAGGCAAATTGAATATTCAATCTACCCCAATAACTCAAATCCCCGCTAACTCAGCTTAAAGGGACTGTCACAGCTAAGTTAATTTAATGATGTTAAATTTTGCCAAATATTCGCCATGAAACTAAATTTTTGCAAAGAAATTAATTCTTTGATTTTAAATGACAAAATCATAGCTTCATTGCAGCCAAATGTGTCTCCCGGGCATTATAATTTAAAGCTACAACCAGACAAGATTAACTTTGAAAACAGTTCCGCCGGACCACATTTCAAAAACCCATATCTCAATCCGTTTCAATCTTCGACACTTTTGGCCATCCGTACCTTCATTTGCATATGGTGTGTTATTTCAATATTCCTACACTGTTTTAAGAGGTTATTTTATATGTTTAAAAGTATTTGTTGGTCATTTCCTATGCCTAAGTTTGGCTAAAAGCCGTGACACAGTCCCTTTAAGTTGCCAGGGTTCTGCTGTATGTGGAGCCCATTTTGGTGAAATTCTATTTTGATGCAAAGGGTTCAGGATAATTAACATTTCTTTTACACTTTCTACTTGCAGTAAGAAGAAGAGAAAAGAAGAAACTAAATAAAACAAGCCTGCAAAAGAGAATAAAATAAATATATTGATAACAAAATCATCTCTTGAAAGTGTACCGTAGTTGATTGTTTTCTAAAACCTGTTGCTCTTCTCTGTAAGAACATCTACACATTTCAAGTTTTTCCCTCTGCACTAAACATTTCCTGGGTAAGCAGCCCACAACTACAAAATATTATTTCAACATCTTCAGAATGACTTTTTATTGCATTTTCTAGCCAAGACAACATCAAAACACAACACTTCACACAATGTTGTTTGTGTTTATTAAATTGTTTCGAATATTGTGACATTAGATCTTATTGAAGGCAGCAATGTCCATTGACTGAACGTGGTCTTCAAATTTTGTGATTTCCTCTTCCAGGAAATCTGTCGAGATTTTGTCGTCTTCAATGACACAAGTGATCTGTAACTTTTTGATGCCGTACGCAAGAGGGACGAGCTTTGACACACCCCAAAGCAAACCATCACTTTCAATGCTGCGAACAAGCCTTTCCACTTCTTTCATATCTGAAAAGAAAAAAAGAGTTTTACACGTTACAGTGCCTTTCAATAATGCATTAACTGAAATTCAAAACCAAACTAACGACTACAATCTACAGTGCTGCCAATCACAATTACATCAATAACCAGTTACCGTAAATGATCTAATAAATACCCACTCTCAAATAAACGCCTCGTATCTAATAAACGCTCTCCCTAAGGTGTAAAGTTTGTATTAGACGCCCCTTCTAATAAACGCCCTGTCAAAGGATCACCTCAAAAACCAACTCAAGGTAACACTCCATAGACTAAAATCATGCAATTTATTTAGTTTCTTGCTTGATTTGAACCTCGAAGAGGCCAACAATACCAACATGGTTGAACCCGATGTCAATGAAATCATCGATATCGAACTATGAACGACATCTCCAAGCTTTGCATCAGCGCAGAATAGATGAGACTCTTACTCACAAACTCTGTTTTCTATCTTACTCCGCGAGCAAACTTTGTGTCTTATTTGTTTTGTTGACGTTGTTTCAGTTAAAGTGAATTAGATCATTTACGGTATCCACCATTAAGCAAAACATTTAGATGATGTCAAGCAACTCTGCCTTTAGACTAAAGCTATTCATTTGAACACTGCCAAGCAGGGCGTTAAATCCAATTCCAAGAAACTAGCTAAAAATCCTGTGTAAGAAACTTGTGTTTAGGTTGCACTGAAAATACATGTTTTCCTTTGTGTTAAACATTTAAAAAATTAATAATGTGCAGTATTTTGTTTTTAATTCTGCATTCTGATTGGAATCAGGAGATCTTGTGTTTTACAGCAGAAGCTATTATTGCCCCAAATAACAATTTTTTTTTATTTTAAAAAAAAAAAAAAAAACATTTTTAGTGGACTTTGAAAAGCTTCCGGCCATAATCAATCGAGTGTAAAGTAAATTGCTTTCATCAACATGCTATACGACTGTAAGCAGAAATGATCAATTCACTGATTAACTCTAACTTTTGTCAAAATGTTTTGTTCTTATGAACATGTGATTGGGAACAACTGTTAGTTACTTCCCACGTAGATTGTCAAGTGCCAAGATTGAGAGAAAAATCTTACATTTCATTTTGGACAAATTGAGAAATAAATCGCACAACATGAATAAAGTGCTCTCAGTAGCTTGACTTTGAAAGGGCACACACTAGAGTTGCATTCAAAGACAAAAAAGTCAGATATCATTGCTGGTTTGTACACTAAGGTGACCAAACCATGCGGAAACACTATCCATAACATTCTTTGTAACTTACCTGTCTCGTCATCCCAGGGCTTTACGTCAATAAGAAGACTTGATTTGGCTATGACTGCCTTTTCTAAATGACACAAATAAAAACAACACAATGTCAAATTAACAATTTGGATTTAGGTCTGCACACCTCCAGGATCACTTACATTTCCTGGACTCCAGTTAAAAAAGTAGTGGAAGGTGCAGTGACCTGATGGTTACCATGCTGGACTACAGATTGAATGGTCTGGGTTCGAGCCGTGGCCGGGGTTGCTGCGTTGTGTTCTTGGGCAAGACACTTAACTCTCATCATGGCTCTCTCCACCCCAGGGGGGTACTCCGGCTTGTAAATGATGGGGATGATCGAATGGAGGCAAAATTCAGGACCAAAAAAATCCTTAAGTCTTCCGACATTACCCAAAAAAATCCCTGAACCAAAAATAATCCCCCCAAAAAATCCCTTCTCAAGCTTGTCAAATTACCCCTAAATTGCCAGGAGGTGCAATAAATTAACACAAAGAACGCTCGTTTTGTTTATTCATCGCCAAGGCACATTAGTTCGTTTTTAATACCCAAAAAAATCCCCTATCTTAATCAAGATACCCCAAAAAATACTTGCCAAATTTTCCAACCCAAAAAAATCCTGGAATCGAAAATTTCAAACCCAAAAAAATCCTTCGATCATCCCCGTCATTAACAAGCCGGAGTACCCCCCCCCCCCCCCCGGGCTCCACCCATGTGTATAAATTGGTACTGCCTGTTGAGCCACTAGGCTTAAATGCAGATTTTACCTTAGTTAAGAAATAGAAAGAATTTTCTGTTCTATTCCGTTTTCCTGAACACTCAAATTACCCAACAAATGACAAAGAAGCATGCTCCTCTTTAACATTTCAAACAGAGCAGAATATTTCAAGAAATTGTGGTAGCATTGTACCTACATAAAATTAATTTATTTAAGGGAAATAAAACATAACATACATTTTAACCATCAAAAATTAAAGCCATAACTTACTGTTGGCTTTCTTGTCTGCATATTGTTTTAATCTCTGTTCTTTACATTTCAAAGCCTCTTCATCCTCCTGTAATAAATATGATAATTACTTTATGGATTGCCAAGCATTTCCATCCTAGTTACAATGTATCTCAAAAAGACAAACAAAATGGTAATTGTTTTATATTGTATTTACACATGAAAGTTCTGTCACTGCGTTACACAGACCCTTTAAGTCTCCCAATTTTGCCATGAGACTCGCGGTTTTCACTTCAATCTCACGATGAGACACAGAAATCTCAGACTCACAAGTCACTTGATTAGCATCTGGTTTTTAGGTATTTTTGTCCATCAGCTCATCGATCTCCTGGTTTTTACTAAAATCTCCAGTTTTTTACCTCAATCTCCCGATTTCAAGTGCTTTGAGGTTGAGAGGTCTGATGTTAATCAGTGCAGATGGCATATGGGAGATTTGGGAGATTTGTTGTATCAGAGTTACCTACATAATCATTTTGGAAGTCAGAACGTCCGACATGTCCTCATGTGGTCAAGCACCACTGAGACACAGAAATCTCAATGTTTCAAACTACTGCATCACAACATAGTTTGTATTGATATTGATCAGAAAATATATCTGTATAGATTACGAGTAGTCCCTAGTTTTTCTCATGGTCAGTCAAGTGAGGGAGTAACAACCACTCAAGGAAAGCCCTTTGTAGAAGGAGATGCAATTTGCGAGGTTCTCGCCCACATGCCTTGCATCTTCTCGTGAAGGGATTTTCTCACATGCTCAAGTGTTTGTCCACTCTATTGACCCTGAAAAAAAATTAGGGACTATTCAACATCAAAAAATTATATATTATACCTCCTCCTCATCTGAACCAAAGAGATCAAAGTCATCATCATCCTTTTTAGTACCATTGGTTACCGGTCCAGCACCATAGCTATCAAGATCTTTTTTGCTGCCAGGAAATTTGGCTTTTTCAGCACCGAATGATGATATATGGTTATACCACCGTAAGGCATGTGGTAGATCTTCAGATGGGCGTCCAGATAGAGCCTCAAACACTACTGTGTCACCGATGGAGGGAACATAGCTAGAGACAAAAAGAATACTCAATGTATTATCACTGAAAGATGACACAGCAAGATAAAATCTTATTTGAAGGACTCCACGGTTCAAAACTAGTCTCATGTGGCCCTTCGTTTAACATGTAAACTCAGTCTTCAGGGAAGTCTCTTAGTAGTACTTGGTCAATTTCAATCCCATTGTCACTAAGATATACTTCTCTTGTTTTTTGGAGGGGGTTTAAGGGCAGGGGTGGTTACTTATTCAAGGCTGGATGATTATTAACTTTTCCCACCTACAGGGTAGGGGCTTATTTGAGGTGGCCGCATATTAGAGGTTGGGCGCTTAATTGAATAAATATGGTAAGGCATATATATGGACTTAGGTTAAAACTAACTTTAAACACCACATGGCTTGGCCGTTAATTAAATCTTAATTTAAGTGAGCATGGGGAAAGCTGGGTACTACCAAAGCACTTCATGTACAATATTCTGTACATTGCTAAAATGACATCAACCTTGAAAGAATGTTATGTCCATAAGAAATACTCGAGCAGAATGAAAAAGGGCTGCCTAACTAGCAGAGAACATTAAAATATTCACCTTAAACAAACTTTTTAATAGACGTTATATAAGAAAAGACATAGCTTTTCAAACAACAATTGACAACTATTATAATTAAAATGTAAATGGACTGCATTTTAACCCGGTGATGTGCTCCATAGAAATCAAGATTTTATTGACGCTTGGAGGTTTTATTTAAATTTAAATTGTTCATTACTAGGCGAAATACGTTTTCTTCTAAATGTGAGCTAAAAATCTGCTGTTGCCCTCGCATATTTTTTAATTCGTGCACGTGGACTAGACTGGTCACTTTCGCCTTTCTGTGTTACAAAGTAACGATGTACAAACTAAATATACATACCCTTCGATGTAGCTCTTATCTTCAAGGTATTTATTCAAGGCTTCTAAGCCTGATCTTGATTTCAGATCACCAAAACCCATCTTTTTATTTCGGTGCTGCGAATTTCAGTTCGTCCGAACAACTCGGTCTGCCAGCGAAAGAGGAACATGATATCCCAGCATGCAGTTTTATCACCGCTCGGCTAGTACCCAGTCTTCGCGGTCAGACACGCAACTTAAACCTAACTTGGTACATTACACTTAGTCTTACATGAAGTAGTACACCGTTCAAGGCTGAATAACGCAATTTAGGCCTCCGATGGAATGAGAATCACTGGGTAGTGATTTATTCCGTGAAAGGCATTATTGACCCTGCGAAAACTGGAACCCGAACTCTTACTAAAGAAAACACCCTACCGTGCCATTCGAATTATAGACCACCTTTTATCCTGCCCGGCTAAAAGATCTCAATTTGTTAGCACAACGGTAGCTGGCTGCGCTTCGTTGACCACCCTTGATCTTAGCTGATTGATTGATTAAAAAAATCTCTGGGACCAGGGTACTCATTTCCTATTTTCCCACATAGAAAACTTGTGCTCGTAATCCAGCTAAGGGTCCTGGACTAAACAATTTCTAGTTTCGCATGTCGTTAGAAAGTTTGCGTCCTTACAAGATGCAAAGCACGCGGCTTTGCATCTTTTCCTATTCTCGGCGACAAACCAAAACTAGTAAACAAGCTGTTTTCGGCCTAATTGCACAAAATGCACTAGTTTCATGGCCAATTCACCCTTGTTCGGAGTAGAGGCTGTTTTTAAAGCCCGTTACTTTCTGGGCAACAAAGAATCTTAGGGGTGGTTGTTGGGTAGGGTGGAAAGTGGTAAAAGGGAAAATTGGAGAAAAAAGAAATAACAGTTTTTTATACGCAGAGATTTCACACATGATCTATTTTGTACTTTGCAAGATTTTTAATAGTTTTGCTGTTTCCTGACAGAAGTCGGAAGTTCCCGGCTTCCTAAGAAACGTTTTTTAGCTTAAATTACTTCACACATAAAACTATACGATATTTCATTGCGCCCAAAGAAAGTCTATCTTAAAAATAAATATATTATTTCCTTCTTTCACGAGCAAAATCATACATGCAGCGGGCGCAAACACGTTCTTCGCCTAGATCCGATACAGAGTAGTCTCCTTCGCAGCCGTTTTCTTTCTTTCTTTTTTTTTTTTTTTTTTTTTTTGGGGGGGGGAGGGGGTGTCACGCAATGCTCCCCCAGGGGGACGTTGCGTGACATCCCGCAAAACGGCTGCAAAGGGGACTAGATGCAGGGTTGCATGACGCTGTGCCTTTGCGTCACGCCAACCTTTAGTGAAACGCGTGTCACACTTCCAATTACGAATTTATAACGCTTAGTGGCAATATTAACAGGAGTTAAATTTGTTTCTGTGAAGTAGAACAATGAAACAAAGTCAAGGAAACAAAGTCATAATACAAAATGAAAACGATAAAAATGTACAAAGATAATAAGATAAAATGTTGTCAAATTAAAATATCTCGCTCGATCGCAATACAGTAGCCCCTGTTAATAGTTTACAATTTTACGCTTATTTCTCCCTCAGGAGGCCATTTTCTAACCCAACTACTTCCAGGTAAATAACTCTCCCCCTAAAGAGACTCGCCAACTTTTGTGTTGACTGGCGCACGGAGCGAGCGAACAATAACAGAATAGAAAACTTCTGTTGGCAAAAATCATGAACTTTTCAGAGCCTGGACTTGGATACCACAAGTACATCTTCTCAGGCTACAATTGTGTTCAGCAACAGGCAACCGACTTATCAGGTCCATTTTTTTCCATGGTTTACTCCTGTTTGCACTGAAAATTTATTACCAGCTACAGTGCTAGACCAAGAGGAATCTTGAATCTTGGAGACTAATCGACGCTTCTTTCGGCAAAAGCCTTGATGACCACAGGAACTTCAAGATCAGTCACTTTTGACTCGGCTGGATCTGTTGGAAAACTTTCTCGACAGAAACTGTAAGCGAATGTCTTCATTTCTCATCACAAGACACTCACGGGCGACCCCCACCGTTGCCAGCCTGGGCCCTCTTGATGTAGAGATTGAGTAATTTCATCTGTTGAAGAAAACACGGGTACTGTACGTTTAGTTTAGGTCTGATCTAATTATTACTAAGTTTAATGTCAACAAATAAGTTGTTAGAGCAGATCAAAAGATTGAACGGGTGGATGTCTACCAAGAAAAGGGAAATACGAAAACAAGGAACATAAAAAATTAAACTGAAGTGCGAATTTCAAAGACAAACTCACTCACTCACTCGCGCTCAGCAATCACTTGTTTTGGTTGTACGTAACGACCGACTAACGTTAGCCTGCAAGCAGGTTGACGTTTGGGAATACATGCGCGAGTGCATCGCTCGCCGACTCGTTCACGGGGCTTGGAGGATCGCGCGCGTATTCCAAAACGTGAACCTGCTCGCAGCATAGACTAACGGACATTAGGAGGACATTAGGAGGACATTAGGAGTTTACCAACACTGTCATCTTTTAAGAAAAACATTCGTAAGCTAGACTTAGATATTTTAATGAATGAAAATTGCTGCGCTAATTGTATTCTATGTAGTTCTTAATGTAAGTTCTTAGCTTGTATTTTATCTGTATATATTGAACATATTTTATCTTGTATTTTAACTTGTATATATTGTAAATAGTTTAACCAATTTTAACCGATTTTAGCATTTATTAGGATATTTCGATTTTGTTATTTTTCTTTTACTTTAAAGTGTCCCCATTTAGTGGTTTTATTACTGCTATTTCAGTTTTGACACTCAAATAAAGGTTTTATTTTTTTTTTTTTTATTATTATTATTATTATTATTATTATTATTATTATTATTATTATTATTATAACGCCAGAAACGTGAATAACCAATCGATTCAGCAGATTGTTAGGACCTTTCTGAAAACCACTGTATGGTGAATGAAGACTTCCTAATAAAAGATTATTATAATGACAAAGCTTCCAACCTTTGTCCCAGACAGTTCAGCCAGGTGTGGCATTAGGGTGTCTTCACCCACTGCACTGTGAATCGCCACAAGACAAAATACGCTGGCTTTACGAACACTGCTTTCCACGTGATCATAACACTGAAATAGAAGATTAAAATAAAAATATTTAGACAAAGAAGAAGAATATAATCCAGTAATATGCAAGGAAACATGAAGCAGTTATTTACCCTGATTAAACCAGGTACAATATCTCCCAGATTCTCTCTTATAGTCTCACTGTCGATATCTTCAACAACCTAAAATGGAAGACGTTAGGAGAAAAAAGATGTTGATCACTATTTTGAATCCTACACTGTAGGTGTCTTGAGATGACTCTTTATGTGACAAATCGTGACATGGCGTGACATATCCAGAGAGCAGCCAAGGAGAACGAAAAAGTTGTCTTGCCAGGGTATTGCCATTTAAGTCCCATCGTTTTGCTGGTTGTGCCTCATTATCACAATATAGAACCCGGCTTATAAACCCCGATTCATACGGAGAGGCTCCCAGTCCATAAGATATCATTATTTCACTGGGTTCAACTGTACCTTGATTGTCATTTTCAGAGCAGCAAGATTGACAGGAAACTCCGCCTCTCTGAGAACTGGGGACAAAGCTTGAAGACACGCTTCCGGCGGAAGGTTCTTGGCGATTGTCCCGGCAGCCTCTTCGGCAACTCGAGCAACCTGCAACAAATATCATCAAGAATGCGTTAGTAGAGGATATCACGAGAAAAATGGACTAAAAAAAAGGACAGATTTGAGGTAGGATTTTTTCCCAGTAAAAAGCTAACTAGGCTCAATAGCGAAGCACGCGAGTGACGTCACGACTCAGACAAGACTCAGACAAACAAACCGAAATGCGGACGATTTTCCTAAAACACTTTCTTCAACAGCCGGTGTTCCTAAAACACTTAAATAAAACGAAAACTTTGCCTAGATTCCTTCTATTTCTTTCAGAACACGCTGATGTTTTCTGAGCCTCGTGGGTTTTTTTTTTCATTTGCAGTCTATTTTTAGAACTTGCACGCTTCGCTATTTATTACCAACCGCTGTTCGGGAAGAGCCTGAGAAACAAAGACCGGACTGGCGGAAATCGAGCCGAAAAGCTAACTGGAGTGGAAAAATCAAGAGACCTTCCAGAAAAGGAGTTATGTTAATCAAATACTTACCTCTTTCTGCGAGTCCTTGTGCGCATTTAGAACAGTCTCGATCATTTTGTCGTTCTGTTTGGTGAAAACATGGGGCTTAGTTCGCACCATGTCCCTAAGGACACGGAGTGACAACAGTCGAACATTTGGCTGCAAATATAGACCAAAACATAATGCATTAGTTTTCTCACGGCGGGACGGTCAAGTAACAAAAGAACGCCTGATCGCAGGTTAGTACTGATCTGTCACTCGCAACTCGATACGTTAACAAACAGGTGAAACAAAAGGTATAAAAAAAGAGCAAAAACAAGGAGATATTCAATGTAATGTCTGAATATTAAAGGTAAAATGGGTATCAATAAGAATTCCTTTACTGAACACGCGACTAAAAGTTTCCTAAGGACAGAGGAGTGTTAAGATCAAAGAATATCAAATGTTTCTTTTCATTACCTCGTCATCTCCAATATTCTTCATGATCAAAGACAGCAAAGTGTTAAAGTTTTCTTCCCACAGCTCAGGTGTCTCCTCGCGGGCCATCCTCAGCAGTTCTCCTAAGGCCTCTTTCTTTTCCTCGGACTGCATACCTGAGGGTGCCCCCAAGGGGACCATAACAGGAGATAACGCGTCTGCGTGTTCTAGGGACACATCTGCAAAGAAAAAGGAAAGGGTGTCACGGTTAGAAATATTGTGCGCTGAGGTAAGCCAACTTTGTCAGTTGCAAAAGTATTCAGCCATTACGTCTTATTTGCTCGATCATTCGTTTACACGTGTAGTTCATCACAACAATTCCGTTTACTACGAGCACGCTTTTAAAACTATTTAAAATCATATTTGACCTTCCTTAACGGCGTGACAAGTTGCAGTCTTACGCCCACCGTGACACTTTTTGTCACGTCACGCAAACGTCTTCACGCATCACGCTTACTTTTTTTACCTTTGTCAAACTGGTCATCACTGTGATCCATTCCTTCTAATGACCGATCCAGCTCGTCCTCTACTTCACCGTTATTCTTCCGACCAGCGGTAAGAAAACCGTTTATTTCAGGAACCTGGAATAGTTGAAAAACAGAACAGATGTTACGGAGGGGAGAGAGGGGGGAGAAATTTGTTTGCGTTCCCCTTCTGGACCTTCTGCACAATCGCATTCAATTTTTCTTGACCCACCTGTAACTAAATTTATCAGCGAGGTAGTTTCAAGTTTATAGACCTTCGCCTTTTAAAACGCAGCCATTGTGCCACAAATTAATACTTCTGCTGAATGAGTTTTGTGATCTTTTCTGTCAGAAACATATAAAACTGTACGTTCTGTGTAGCATTTCTTTTTCCTAAGCCGGTGGGAAAACGAGAAGCGAAAAACAGGGAAAAGGGAGGAAAACAAAATGGCCGCGCAAAATCTGAGGGAAAAGAGAGCACAAAACGCGCCTCCAGATTCCGCGCGGCTTTTTCTACTCACGGCCATCTTTTGGCTTCTCGCTCGAGAAGCGAAAATTTAATTGTACAACGATAACTTCTTTGCAGCAGTCTACATTGCGTACAAACAAATTCACCACGATAGTGTTAGGATGGCAGCCGAAGGCGATTGCAGTGAATTGCAAGCAAAATTTAATAATCTCATTTTATATCTTACCGTGGGTGGTTTACTCACTGGGTGAAAATCATTCTGTTGGTCTTGATACTGTCGCGGGTCATACTTGTGTCCCGCGGGTCCTCCCGGGCTTGGCGGGCCAGCCGCTGCAGAAGCTTGGGGTTTGTGTTCCACATGCCCGGATGCGACGTCACATCCGTCACTGTTGTACCCGGATGAAACACTCGGTGCGTCTTCCGGTTGGTGAGGAGCGCCATCCCTACGCTGTGGGGGTGGGGGAGATGCGTACCTTCCGTCTAACGATTCATTTGAACTTAACGCTTCAACCTCAAAGCTGTTTTCTTTGTGAATAGTGCTAGTGTTTGTCCGAGGTGAAAAGCCGAATCTCGTTTGGCCACCCCGAGGGCTTTGAGATGTTTTTGCTGGTGTGGGTATCTTCGTGTGGTGCTCGGGAGAGCTCGGATGATCGGCTCGGCTTTCATCCTTATTTGGAGAAACTCCTTTTATTGAGGAGGATGACAGCGTTCTGTAGCCCAGTCTTAGCCTCGGCCGCTCGCTGTCAACATCGTCAAAGGTGGAAGCAGAAGACGACGGTGAGCCACGGCCAGCGGCAAACGGCTGGAGGAGATAAAGGCGTTGTAACAATAAGAAAATGTATTGACGAAGATAAATAAGTTATATACCTAGACGAAAAAACTACCGAACAGCTCTATGAACAATTTTGAACACATCTTGTTCTTGCAAAAGAGCCACTTAAGTCAAAAGTTTGTATTGGGGTTTTTTTTTTTGGGGTAGGGGGGGGTGGGGGTTTGTTTTTCCTTCCCCCCCAAAAAAAAAAAAAAAAGTCCCCCCCCCCCCCCCCCATTACGTATTTAAAAATTTCGTCGGCAAGCATAGGGAGGTAAAAGGGAAACGTCATTTGGAAGATAGGTCAAACTGTCGGCAAAAGCTCCTGTAGCTGTAGGAAAACAATAAATATCAAGACATTTGCGCTTTTGAACTACTTGGACGTCGAGGCACTGGTTTAAGGTTAGGGGACAACGCGACGACAAGTTATGAATTTAAGTGAGCACGTGTCATACCTCTGCGCCTTGGGTGCTACTTTTGAGATGATTATGAAGCAGCTTAGTCGCACCATCCTAGAAAAATAATCACAAAACAACACTGTTCAATTTCCTTTCAACACAATTTTTTCTTAAACTGACAAAGCATTAGAAACAGCTTAAGCCCAGATCCCCGAGAAGAAGATAAATGACGCAACTTCAAAACAAAAATATATTGGAAATGCAAACGGAACTGCTTTCTTGTTTTTGGGAGGTATACAAAACACATTTTACCAACACAACATGACATTCATTACCTGGAATGACTTGGGTAAAACTGTTAACATCATGCTGAATTCTGGAGTGTTCAGTTCAAACAAAGCTACAATAACGGCCGCGGATTCCTGGTAACGAAACAAAGGAAATTTTTTACCGTTAAGATGAAAATAATTAGACGAAATTATTAAACAAACTCGAATAAATTAAGATACATTACCTTTCTCACGTCTGCGCTCTTTGGCTCCGTGGTCCACGTGATTATCCTGGAGACCGCTAAACGTGTTTCTACGTCATGTTAAGGTCACCAATGGTCTCTTAATTAATCCTCAAAGCTTACTTATGCAGAGCTGTGCTCTAAGGGTGCCCGGGTGGCTCTGGCGACTAATTTTTGTCTTTGGGCGACCAGATAATCTTATTTCTTTCATATAAGCTTTATGCTGGGCACCCTGGATCTCATTGTTTGGAACCTTTGGGCTCCTTGTAATTTTTCTTAGAGCACAGCCTTGTTATGAGTGATTTAAAAATGAAACACACACCAATTTTAGGATATCAAAAGAAAAGAGTAGCGTCAGTCTTCTTTAGTACGAAATGCAGTATTTCTTTTTCATTTGCAATCTTTCTATCATGTCTCACAAGAACAAGTCTGCTTCGAATAACTAATCGTAAAATTGTTTTGATATTAAAACAGGTCCTCCAAACAAGTACCATAAGAAATGTATAAATGCCAGCAAGGGGAATTTGTATGTTAACAACAAAGTCAAAAAGAGTTAAAAAGGATACCACCAGAGTTGGTGAAGTCACTTGGATCCATTAGGCCAATAAGACCCTGTAAATACTGCAAGATGGCTATTTTGACCTGAAAAACAAAAATACAATACAAAAACGTTAAACAAAAAGACTACGTTTTTCACGTTATACACTCACATCGACCATAGCTCTTGACCAAACCTGAACGTGTGAGAAATGCAGTTTTCTGTCAGTTATTGTAACAAAGGGGATGGAACTACAAGCGAAAGTAAAAAAAGAAAGAAGAAAAAAAGAAAATCTGCGAATGTCCATACCTTGAGGTTCGGTGTCTGGGTTTGATCTGTGATGAACCTTGTTAAAATACTAAACTGAAGATCGTATGGAAAGGAATCTCTGCAAAAATTAATAAGTCATCAATATTTTATTCCAATTATTTTATTCCAATTAACGTTATGATTTCTATCCATGTCATACCTTTTACCTTAATATAATTTTTAAAACTTCAAAATGGCATCGTTGCAGCTCTCGTAACTTATTCTACTGGTTCTCTAGTGTAGCAGTTGCTATTGGTTTGGGGCTAGGGGCATTGTTCCTGTTGTTTGCTCTAGTGTTCTCTAGAAGGGTAGCGAGCAATTTACGTGACTGAAACCTTTTTGAGAGCTGCTACCCGACCCACATCCGAGTGGCAAAGATCAAGTGCGTTTCACTCAAAAGTTCTTCAGTGAACACATAAGGGCATTTAAAATTACGATCTTCGAATATGTACTCCAAACAAGAACAAAAGTTGTTATTCTCATCATCACTCTTACCTGATTACATCCAACACTCGGACCACTTTGGACTGTAACGAACTCAACAGATCAGTACCAAGCTTGGTGAGAAGGCGTGACAACAGAACGAATAACCAATCATGAAGATCTACTTTGTTGACGACTATAAAGTCACACAACGCGTCCAGAAACAAACTGTAAACCTGCAGACAAATACAAATCGAACGATTAATTCTGAACAGTGATGTAAAGGGCTAAATGTTGCTTGAATGATCAGAGAAACTTTTTGCCTGGTAAGTCGAGTTTACAATCTTTGAAAAGTTGAGAATTCTAATTTCACTAAAATCACCGTACTTGGACAATTCCAAATACATACTAGTTATGCAACGCTTTCGAGTGGTATACTATGGAATATCCCACGAGTCACTTGTATTTTCTCGGTATACACACGAGCCTTTAGGCTCGTGTGTATACCAAGAAACTCAAGTGATAGTGATATGGCATGGCATGGCTCGGTGTGTATATGGCATGGTATTTTATACCATGCCATAGAAAATACGCTTACTAAATTTCGTCAAGAATACAGTCGCAGCGCACTATGGGAAGGTTGGGTTGAATACCGTCGAATATACAACGGCTTTCCTGTATTCTGATTGGCTGTATTTTCTATGGCATGGTATAAAACACTGTATTTTGCTTCGTGTTTTACACTTCTTTCAAAATGACACTGAGCCCCGAAGGTGAAACCTCAACAAGGTTTGTTTTAACAAAATGAAAAAGTAAAACAAAAAATACAGAATAAAGGAGGCTTACCTTATTGTGTGGGTCGAAAAACAATCTTGTGAGGCATTCCTTAATCCGTCCAAGCTCTATTTGGCTGTTAAACAAGAAATTAAGTAAATTAGTAAACCATCTGAAACTTCTTTTTACTTTCTTATGTCAAACTAAAGCATGCAGGTTTGGGAATATAGACTCTGATCATCATTTCAGGAAACTGCTTGACCAAGAACCAGATTCTCCTCAGCAGAACTATGAAAAATGTACCTAGAAAAGAAAGAAGAATTTGCATGATGACCAAAAAGAACAAAAACACGAAGACAAACCTGAGAACGCCAGAGTTTAGAAGGAAACCTTGAAGACATATGACACCATCTCGTCTGTCTGACCAAACATTACTGCTGGTTAAACGCACGATCTCTGCCACCTCCTGAAAAACAAACGTTAACACTATAAATCAGGGGGAGCAACTTGAAACGGTAATGACAGAGCAATCACAATGTCGAAAGAAAGTGGAATAAGCCGCGAAAAGCGCGGGAAAACGGATGGCGACCGCAAGCGCGGGAAAACTTGTAACTGGTGGTAAGCGCGGGAAAAAACGCGATAACTGAATCACAATAATGTTTGGTTTTGACACGATTGCCTGAAAAGAAAGCATGTTCGCTATCGGGTACGACGCAAGCACGAGCGCGAGGGTGTTCACATGTGCAATAAACATTAGGCACTCGACACGCACAGCCGTAGTGCCTTAAAATTTTGATCAACACTGCGCTGACGTTTATCCTTGTGTCGTACGTGTAAACCAGCATTGAATGCAAAAAATGTCACAAACCAGTAAAATAATACTTCGAGTTAAAGCCGTTCGCCAAATTCCACCGCAACAGAACAATTACACAATGTAACAAGTCATAGCAAAAAGAATTAAAAATTGCCTCATGAACGACTTATTTTATGAATCCTCAAGTTCTTTTACAAGTTTCTCAAGCCATGAGTTCGGAATACAAAACTACAAAGCAACCACGTTTCCAAACAGTCGCCGGATACAAAAACGCAATAATCTACTAAGACAAAGTGGTCAAAGAGTTCATTTGTAATTGTTTTTTGCTTCCCGCTGTTAAAGTAGTACTACCGGTCATATATGACACTTTTCACAGCAGCCGTAAAGTAAATACACGATGCAATTATTTCATAGCTAATAAGGAACCAAACTGGGGGATTAGTTTCCTGTTTAAAAGCGCCGCGCGGAAAGTAGATAACTTATCAAAATTATTGTGATTAACCTTATACATCCAACTGACTAAATCGCATTTTTTCGTTATTGAAAAGCACGATATGAATGAGAAATGCTTGACTCGAAATGCTTTCTCCTGCTATGAACTTCTTGTGACGAAAAGGAAAGGAATATAATAAAATTTAATTTGTTGCCAAATATAACGCAAATTGCACAAGAATTTTTTCCGACATGCTAGAAAAAACGGAAAATGCATAAATGGTATACTTTTAATAATATCGAACTCTAGCAATCCAAATATTAACCTCACTCGAAAGAAACTGAGGCAAGAAAAATATAGAGCCCTGAAAATCAGTATGAACGCGACGAACAGGAAAATAATTTTCCGCTTAAGACACGAAAACGTTTGTTTTATTTATAGCTTAAATTCTAAATGGCGAAAATGCTGTTCATGAAGTAATAACTTGGAAGTAATATCGCCTAAACAACGTGCCATTGGAACCAAGATTAACTTGACTTGTCTTATCATAAATAAATCGAAATAAAAATACCCCCGAGAGCAGAAAATTTCAGTTCCCACGAACCTTAACGAAAGGAAAAGAATAAATACATAAATTTAATATCGTTGAGCACCAGTGAACAGCACAAAAAGAAGTTTTAGGGAAAAGTTGAGTGCAAAAACTTGCTTATTATCAAGTTTAAAATTAAAATGTGTAAAGAATTGACAGGGAAAATTTGGAGCTTAAGGAAAACTCTCAAGTTTTCTTGAAAGTATATTTATACAGGTGAATAAACAATCTAAACAAGCGCCCCATACAACAAACAAACAAACTTTGCAATCTTGAAAGCTGCTACAAATGCACAACTGTATTTCTAAAACTTCCTCAATAGCGCCCGCCGCCACAAAGCTATATAAAGTTTGAGGCAGCATAAAATCATCGGTAACGGCTCCCCCAAAACAGCACAATCAATTACGGCCATTAAAACGATTTTTGACATCGAAGGTTCATGAACCGCTGTGGTTTCCGCTTGCATGCAGCACTAATTTTGTTTCTTTTGCCTTAAATATCATTAAAATACAGTGTGGAATTCATAACTTAAAAAATATTGGAGCATAATCAGATATCTACTACCGCGTTTTGACATGAAAACAATAATAATTCGAGCAAGAGATCGAAAGGCCACAATCCAGTGGTCTAGCTCCCTAATGTTCAATATCTATCTCGAAATAATAAATTAAAATACTACAACACGATACATTTTAAACCAGTTATTCAAAGCTTAGACAAGGACTGCGTAAATGCAGAATTTAGCTCTACTTGATCAAACAAATGAATGAATATAATTCACGAATAAAACAGGTTGCATTCTCTACCTGTCGAAATAAGATAACACGGCTTGGACGGATGTAGAGAAAAATCCCTTTTCTGATACAGTACTTGAACCATAGCCATTCTTCTCTCGGATTCCCAGGAAAAACAGTTCTGACAACGTAGCGTCTGTAAACGACAACGTCGATTCGCAGCCGATGGCAGGGACATGTTGGCCAATGCTTTGTCTTTAAACGCCGCATTTTGACAGCAGTTTGACTTAGCTCGCGGCCATAACCTTATTCATTTATCTCTCCGTTCCCTCTTTCCTCCGTACGAAGCCAGATACGCTTAAACTTCACCATAATTCTTAGCTTTCAATTCAGCTTCTTTCAGGGAAACTCTCTCCCAGTTTGCTAAACATATTCACACGTTTTCTTTGAGATAAACGCTTCGCCGTACATGAACCAGACGTGTGAAATTTATGTGTAATTCATGAGCTTTCTATCCACCTATCCATCGCATTAACATACAACACTGATAACCAATTGTTTCTCAATCAATTCGCGACTTCATGCAGAAAAAGGCAGCAAGCCAATGTATCAAAGCAATCGCTTTTACTCAACATAAAAATATTTTAAATGTCGACCAAAAGTTGTTTGTCTGTGTGAGTGTGTGTATACAGTGATATTGATATTGAGAAATCTTGCTTCACGTTGGAAGTTAATAATAGAAAGAAATTATGAATAATAGATGAGCCCGGGTAAAAGACAAAGCTTGAAAACAGCTGCGGATAGCACTTTGTTATCATTTTTGGTTAGTTCGTGCATGTGTTCTGAAATGAAGACAAAGCACTTGCCGCGCATTTTACGTTGAAATAAACGCCAAACAAAATCGCTTGCCGACTTCGCCCTTAAAAGATAGACCCTTGCGGCTTGGCCCGTTAAATAAAAAACCTTTTTTCTTACACAAGCGACTGGTATAATTTACATAATAGAACAGTTTTGATAAAAAGAAGACGGTTTTTTGGGTGTTATATAAAAATCACATGCTTTGCTAGAGTGTCAATCATCAAGGAATTGAATGGTTTTCTCTAAACGTGCAGTCATTTCAAATGTTTTGCGAAGATTATTCGAGACGATACCTGAATTAAATCAAAATAATTTTTTATATGCTCTGGTGATCTCGTGACCAATCCTGCTTCAACTTATAAAACCAACTCTTCGCTCGAGTGGTCACGCACTGCTGTCACGCACGTAAGGAAATAGTCGTGACTTTACGGCATCGAACTCGCAAGAAAGGTTTTATCGTTGGAAAATATTTCTGTATCTGTTGTAAAACAACGTTTTGGATTACGTCTAGGGCTAGCGAATATGCGTGACTTAACCAAGAGCTTTCCAGTCTAACCAAAAAGGAAATTAAATTTAAACACTTCAGTGCGTTTGAAGAGATAAAACAACAAAACTTCAGTTGTGAGCAAGACATAGGCGCCAATAGAAAATTAAATTAAGCCCTTTGGGCAAAAAGTGGCTTGTTAAGATGATTTATTGTTTACTGTTTGGGTAAGAAATTCAGCAAAGCGATAATCGATCTTTGGAACTCTTTTATGTAAACGTTTTAGACGTAGGGCCCCTCTGGATACCAGCCTACCAGTTGAATGGGCTACCCTGCTTAAATTAAGTTTACTTTACTTCCACTTCCCTATCAGGATACGTTTAAGCCTTCTTCTACTGTTCTTTCTTATCTTGCAAAAAGACATCTGATTGAATTTTTTTATCCAAGGGGCATTGTATTCGGAACTAATGGTTTTATGCATTCTCATTTAAATCGTGGCGTGGATCTATGGAGTAAGTTGCCCCTACCTACCTACTGGTGCACTATAGAAAGTTATTCCAAAAATACTAAGGTCGTAATTAGGCATGATTTAAAACTTAAGCATCCAAATCGGGGTTGACACTGATTAAGAATTTTTAAACACAAAACGTTTGGGTTACTTCGGTGACTTTTAGTTAATCAGTTTAACTGATTAACTGAAGGTCACCGAAGTGACCTTGTTAACGTTTAAAAAGTTATTCCTTCTAGACTAAAATCAGAATTTTACTTTCATACCAGTAAAAAGTTTTCTCTAAATACCGTGAAATCTGTATGAACTAAGCCAATATTTTTGCTCAGCGTAAAAGATAATTAGAGTGTGGGAGGTTTCATTATTTTGCGTTTTGGTTTGTTTCTGGAGAGGGTAGGTTCAGGTGAATAGCTTCATTTATCATTTTATTACCGAAATAAAAACAAATGATAACTGAGCTTAACTCACGTTGCCAGGTTCCAGTGTCCTATGGTGATTTCGTGATCCTTTGGAGCCGTAAGATCTCTCTGATGATATACTCCCTGCATCACTATTATCATCATCAGAACACTGAGAGTTTGTTGAACCAAATGAGTATTTCCTTCTTGAAGGACTTTTGTGCTAAAACAACGAAAAAGAAGCACAAATCAACCTTTTCACTCTCCATGATCAAAATATCGATTCTCCTCACTGATTTTATGCATTTCTTGTAAAATGTTCGTTGTTGAGAATTTGGATGGTTCATCAAGGCAATCTCCCCTAGTTGATGAATTGTCTTTATTCTCTTCACCTGTCTGCTTGACAGTGTGTTGACAGTTGTAAGGAAGAAATGAGATGCTGATCACTTAAACTAGATCCTGCAAGTTCCTACGAAATTCTACGACGCCACAGGAAATGTCTGAAAATATGTAAATGCGGATAATATAACTTTGGAGGGAATGGGGCGAGACTTAAGACTGCGAGTTATCGAGTTCGTGAAATTAGCGCGCAAGCACAGGGAAGGGAGTTGAAAATATGCAAATAAGGGTGGAGTTAACGAGGAGGTTGATTATGGGGGAGACTTAAGACTGGAGCAATCCTAAATTTTAAATGTTCAGCAGCGACAAGGAAGAAATTGAACATTTAGTAGTAACATGCAAATTAAGAGAACAAGACAGTTCTTAAATTTTCCGCGTCGCTACGCGAGGTTAGGATATGATGACGTGCTAGCAGTTGCCCAGTCGTTTTAACAATAGATCCGGATTACTATTCGCAAATTTAGCCTCAATTGATTCCCCCCCCCCCCCTTCTCACTGTTAGCGCAGAAATTTAAAAGTAATATAGTTCCACGTAGTACGGCCAATTAGACGGCGACAAAAGGATAGGTAGGAATCCTAAAACCAGGTGAAGGCGATTCTGAGAGTGAAGACTCGGGAAGCGCGACTTACCCATGCGTCCCAAACCGCTGCTTCAGTAACGCCCTTAGCTGCGGGCTCACCTTGACTTGACTGCTTTACTAAAGGTGGATCTGCAACAGACGTACAACACATCAAATTTGCAAATCTTACAACAGAGCATATACTGAAAACATAAATATTCTATGTAGTTTACACTATTAACATTTAAATAAGTATGAAAGCGAGCGAAAAATATCGAAAGACGAGAATATTCTATTGATTTTCTTCCGTTCGAAAGGGCCTGGACCATGCTTTCTACTCTCCTTTCGTTGTTTTTCGCTCCATTTTTTCTTTATTTCGTTTTCTTGAGTGTTTATTCAACATTTTACTCCCTGAATTCAAATCGTACTTACTGTGTAATGGACTGGTCTTCTTCATCACAGGCAAGTGGCTCGGACTGTATCCTCTCTCTACACTCAACCGCCTGTCCCCTCTCCTGTCAGGACTCGTGTCTCGACTCGCTCCGCGTGAGCTCGCGCGTGAACTCCCGCGTGAACTGCACTGAGACGCGGTTCGCGCGCGACTAAAAAATGAATAAAAAGAAACATGTAAGTTGAACTGAAACAGTTATACCGTCTGCTGGATGTGAACGTTCGAATGTAGGAAAAGTAAGTGAAAACAGTCAGATAGTAGAGTGCATAGTTAGTAGAGGGGACTCTACTAACTATGTGGAGGTGAACGAAAGGAAAAGACTGGTACAGTATAAGTAATTTGCTAATTAATATGTTAACGCTAACAGAGCGTTTTTCTAATGATTGCCATTTCCGTCAAACAAACCGAGGTAATGACAGAGCCAATCGCACTGCAGAAGCAAAATTGGAAATTAACCAATCAGAAAAGCAAGACACGCACCGCTGCCAAGCGCGGGAAACAGGTGTAACCGGTTGCAAGGGCGGGAAAAGATACGTAAGATAACGCGCAGGTTGATCATTGTTTTGCGCCTGATTGGCTGAGTAGATATTAAGCAGCTTCGTTGTGATTGGCTAAAGCAGACTGCACAGAGTTTATAGAACCAATTAGAGCTCAGCAAATGCAAATCAAAGCAAGCACGTATAAAACCATTAGAAAAGCGCTCTAGTATGAACTAAGATTAATTTAAATAAATATGACGTATTGATTTTGACAGTGCATTATTTGCGTAAATTCTTAATCTGCCATCAGCGGAATCAGCAATCAGCCTCAAGTATGACCGTTGACAATTGTTAGCAAACCTTCCTTTGAAAAATATAAATGTTTTTGTGTTTCTATTCTTTCAAATCGACAGTTACAGGTCTCGCCAGCGATTCCAAGTAATTAAGTAAAACCGATTAGACTTGTTTCAGAAAGAAGTTCTTAAGATAGAATACAAAGTTAGAAAGAACCACAAGACAGCGAATTATGAGACAGAATTCCAGAGTGAATGCAGATTACTCACAAACGGGGAACAGGAATATAGGAGATAGAAGGAATAGGAGGCGGTCTGGGCAGAAACTCGATGCTAAGATGTCGAGAAATACTGCAACAGAACAAAGTGATAATACAAGAGTCAGTTGATCAAGAAAATCACAAGAATGACAGTGAGTAAGTTTGTTTGATGAATGAAGTTTGTCTTTGACTAACAGAACGAACAAACAGAAAAAAGGTGAGCTTGAAATCGAACATGGTTAAATCGCAAGAATGATAGCAAGCAAAAATAATGGAGTGGAAAAACAGTTGAGAAAAAGAAGGGTAAAAAGAAAACAACAGGTTATCGTGAAAGAAAAATGGAGCAACAGCAAAACCAACAGGCCAAACGGAAAAGTTGATGACCTGAAGGTAACCAAAATCGATTCAGAAATAAAGACCAAACGAAAACCAATACACGAATCGTGAAAGAACACTTGGTAGACGTGCAAGCGAGATGAAGGAAGCGATGCAAAGCTATGTAAGCAGAGGTCGGATCTGTCCTTAACAAGCCTATATTTTATAGAAGTTCGTTATACTGATTTATGAGTCTATCAAAAGAGGTCAGTGGTTAAATAGAGGTTAGTTATATTACTCTATACGTTATCTTAGAGTTAAAATCATTAATACATTAAATGTTGGGTTGTAGAGGTTTAAAAATTGTTTTTTTTTTTTTTTTTTTTTTTTTAATATAATTAGAAAAAGTGTTATATTATCATTATAATTACATTATTATATTAGAGTTGTTATTTTAAGATTAGTTTAAACGATTTTACTCACGGATGTTTAGGGACAGGAAGAAAAGAACGAGACAAAGAGGGGGAGGGTAGGGGCGACTGGCACCTGGGGCTAGCCAGAGCCTCGTTGCTGTAATGCTGAGAAACACTGGAAAAGACAGTAAAATCAATTAACATAAATTACTACCAAATAAGGTTAAGTTAGTGAGGCGTTAGTTTTAGAGCAAGGTGTGCGGGATAGAAAGTGATCTGACGGAGATGAGAACGATGCGAGTGAACGATTGGATGACGTTGGATAAATCAAATTGAAGACGAGATCGTCACGCGGTACTCACAGAGGTTTACGAACAGGAAGAAAAGAAGGAGAACTAGAGGGAGGGGATTGGGGCGACTGGCACCCAATGCCAGCCAGATTCTCGTTGCTGGGATGCCTAGAAACACTGGAAAAGAACCGACAATACAACACAATAATTAACATAAATTACCGCCACAACGTCTTGAGACAAATCATCCTTAAAATATATGCTTTTTTCCCCTGGGTTTTTCCTCTGTAAAGGAGCCAGCGTACATTTTGTTAGCATCTTTTTAACTTCTTGAGGTAGCTTGAAATTTCTCAAAGAAATAAGAGGTTCAGGTTTATTACCCACATACTCAAGCTCTTAAAATGTGATTTAACATAACCGCCCAAGATCAGAACAGAAGTTAGAGTGGAGTGGTTGTCTTTGAAATGGGATGTCTTGCAGGTAAAGCAAGGTAACAGTATGGTAAGATTATACCCTAGAATTGAACAAAGACTACAATAACTACCCTGATCAGAGTTGTCGCTCAACAAAGCTCAAATTTCATCATTTTATCTAGTAGCTGATCTAGTAAATAGTTTTTATATATAACATATATATCTAATTTTTATGATTCATATTATTTTTGGGAGCTTAGCAATTTTAAAATTCCTATATTCTCTTTACCCTTTTAATGGTAATTTCAAGAAGACAGCTCACGGAATAAAGAAAAACATTCTGGTTCGAAAGCTTAACTCTCCTAACAAAATAGCAGCAATGTAAGATGAACTGTACGGAGAATTTAGATGCGGATGTCATTTTACCTTGGAGTCGGTATTTTAGTTCTTCCCTGCTAAGCTTTCTCTCCGACAGTACGCCTCAGACCTCTCTCGGGGAGGGAAGGTGGCTAGCATTCGCTCAGGAGACTGGGATCGACTACCAGCTGAAAGCGAACATGATACATCACATGTTAAGAATGTTAATGACCAGCAATTCCCAAAAATGTTTATAGTCCTCACTATAAGAAGATAACGACTAAATTCTATCTTTTACTTACGCTGAGAGACCGTGCCCCTAGAGGGGTACTGGGTTCGAGGTTGCCGCTGTTGTTGCACGCGGTGGTTCGGAGGTGACACGCGAGGTACCGCTGATCGGATCTTGGAGCGTGTACTGGCTCGCTCAGCGGACCGCTGATCAATGTTACTGAGGGAGCGGCCGAGAGCAGCCATGGGAGAGAGAAGAGATCCTGAAGTCTTGGACGCCACGGCATGACGGGAATCTACAAGAATTGAAAAATATATATTTATTGAGCGAGGCTTTTAAAACTTTTACTAGTCCATTACATGAAATGTTTCTGCCGTGTAGCGGAAGCAAATCTTGCTTCTTGGAAGCAAAATTAACGCAAGAAACAATGCTTCCCGTGTTGCAAAACTGGGGAAACACGCGCACGCTACGAGTGTTTCTGGAAACATGTTTCCCCATTTTGCCAGGCCTTTAACTTTTGGCTTTGAAAGTAGAGGATTTTAAAAAGTTTTTAAACGGGAACTGCGCGTGCACTGCGTTTGACCGCTGTGTGAAGTGATCCACGCTCTCTTACTAGGTAACACCCCACCCCACCCCTACCCCCAGCACTTTATTAGGTTGCTTCAACAATTTACCAGCATTCTTTTATTATACACCTGAAAGGAGATAAGCACTGTGTGCCGTGCATAAGAACACAACACAATGAAATAAGTTCTCTAATTTCCGCATCAACATGAGCACTACGGTATAAATAATTTTTTATGAATGATTTTTTCTTACCTTCTCTGTGATTGGTTCTCGCCGCACGGCTCGAAGCTCCTACTGTCTGACGGGATGGCGCGGTGTGACGTGAACTAAAATGGACGGGAACACGAATACAAAATCTTCAGAGACACGACAACTCAAAATGGTTTCCACCAAACATTCATGCAATACAGACAAAAATAAAGTTACCAAAGAGGTCTCATAGCATAAAACCTACCAAAACTTTAGCTCGCGAGCTGACCCCGCCAGGGAAAAATGGATTTGAAATTATCTACATTTCAGTTAAAACGGACGTTTCGCGCCAGTTTAAAAACAAAATGGCGCGCGTTTAAAACATTTTTACGAGGTTTGACTTTAATTTTCTCGAGAACGCTTTAGAGTTTTATCACGGGGACACTAAGACAAATGAATTTCAGTGAGATGTTTCAAATAGTATAGTAAAATGTTAACGAACTATAAGTAGATTTTTGGTACTTAATTTTTGCACTCATTGCTCGAACTTTCAGTGGAAGCCATCAAAACATCTACCGCAAAAACCGCACGGTTCTTGACTTATTTACAATATTCGCAGCTAATATTGGAACAGAATTAATAAGTAGTAAACACTATACTATAGATCGATATGTATTGGCAGAATACGTATTGAAGGTGAAATGTGTTGATTCAAGTTGTCTCTCCAAAGCGCGGTGAACGCGAAGCTCTGCAGCGGGAAGCCATTGTACAGTAATCCAAGATAATAACAATAATCTATTGAATTTCATGTTTTACTAATTACGAAACTGAAAAAGAAAGAAACCAATATTGTAGAAGTTATAACAATTTAACAAGGCGCTCTATGCAGATTCAATATCTTTTTTAAGTGCTCTGCTTTCTTCCTGAAATAAAGTCGACTTTTTTTCGGTTCTGATGCTAGTTTCCAACCGTGATATTTTACATGTGTATTAACATCGGCACGCGAAATGAACCATAACATGAATTAACATTAGTTGTAAATATTAACACAAAAATTCCAAAAAGGTTTCGACTTTCACACGCTTTTCACACAAAAGGAACATTGTTACACACTTTGGCAAATTAACTGTAAAATGACAGAACAGAGAAAACAAGAAGTCCTGCTGATAAGTTATCGCTACATTTTTCTACGCTTCGCAGGAGTAAACGCCGAACTATTCAATTGAACAACTAAACAATAAAATCTAATTAAGATTACTCGCGGTTGTACGCGAGTAAACCGCCTCAAAAATGCAAAATCTGCACGGAAAATTAAAAGCCAACGAGCACATTTGTTAAAATAAAATCATTTAATAAGCGCGCGTCAAACATGAAAAAAAATTTCATAAAATTATCAGACAGGAACGTGTCTCAATTATAACAAGCCATAGAATTAATTCAACAATCGATGTTCACTTGTTTAACATACACTCGGCATATTTTCACGTACCTTGTCGTACCATCTTCGCTTGTTGCACTTGATGAACGAACTCGGTTTGCAGAAACAGGCTTTGTTGGTTTAACGGCCACAAATCGACCGGACGACGAAGTTTTTGCCGGAGGAAGATTAGAGAGATTACGATCGTTTTCCAATTGCTTCTGCTTCGAGGCATCAAACGATTTTAACAAGCTGTAAGAAAGATAAAAAGAAATTTGTTCATTACACAACTGATGTTTACCGGGAAGAATCAAATAGTGAATTCACACAAAACTGCGCAGTACTTGTAATAGTAAATCCAAGATGGTTGATCTTCGATGAAGCAAAGTTCCATCAGCGACAGAGCTTGTTTTGCCGAAATGACGAGCAATATCTTAATTACATAGATCGCGGTCCGTTAGCATTGTTTTCGTTGGCATTTAGTGACCGCAAAAACTCTAAATATCGCCCATTATGAGAGCCAAAAGCAACGAACAAATAAAAGTCAAGTAGCTGACCCTTATGCGAATCTATTCTGTTGGCGATTTGCACAACTAATTAGCAGAAGCATGAATATTTATAAACATAATTGAGCTTGGAAAGAGGCAGCTGAAATAAAGAAAGAATAAAATGTAAGCCATACCTCTCTGCCTTGTCTCGAAAGTGCTCATGGTAATGCCAAAACGCCCTGAAAATAAAAAAAACTGCATTAAGACACAGAAAACGCGAACTCGTAAAGCTGCTAATTTTCGTAAGAAGTTAAGGTGTCCACATTATCAGCTACATTCTTCTTTTGAAAAGAAAAGCGTTGTATCGTTGTGTTAGCACAATCTCTTGGGGATGTTAAACTATTTTCAGTGCAAAGACGCCTGCTAACATTACAGTAAAAGAAATATGAAGACTTACACGCAAGCAACCATTACGCATTCTTAGTTTTTTAACCTTTTCAATTCCAAAGACTAAGTCAAGTTCCTTTCTACAGATTGTTTTAGAAGAATTTGTATGAATTCAGGTTGTCCCTTTTGTCAGGATGAATCCTTCACTTGTGACTTTAAATTAGCTTGTTATAAAAAGTCATACAAAAATTGGAAGTTAAAGGGTTTAAATCAATTATAATTTTAGCTCTCAAGATACGAACAAAAAGAAGGCTTTTTGCGGGCACGAAATCCGTCAACCAGCAAATAGTTCACTTATTTATCATGATCATCTAGGTCGCTAATCTTTGCCCAATATTCGAACTCTCACACATAACCACATGAACACAAACCCAATTAAAGTGTCACAAAAGGGACAGGGCGTGAGGTGTAGTGTAATACGATTGCTGGGAACTCATTCAAGATGCAACACAGAAAATAATCCCCTGGAGGGTGGTTACAGCCAGCGCTGTGTAGAAAACCTTTGTGGTTCCTTAGCGGTCCCACACGACGGACATTGGCATGCCATTTCCACGTGTTTAAACCACAGTTACACGATTACCTCACAATCGATGCCTTATGTGGCACGCAGGCGGGAAAACGCTAGGTTTCGAGCAAGTTACGTCTTTAGGAACAGCAACAAGATAAAAGTGTTTTGATCGACAGCAACAGCATACTTCATTATACCAAACTAGAAAGTTTTCTTGGTAAGCGATTAGGGTTAACAACACGACTTTTGATCATAATCAACTTCACCTAAAAAAAAGAGAGAAAGGACAAGGGCAGGTAAGGAGAATATACATGTGTTCAGTTACCTTCTCATGGCCGCCCTAGCCTCGGGATCTGCATCAGAAATTCCTTTCCGTATGGCTTCTTCTATCTCGCTTAAACGGCTGATGAGAAAAGGAAAACCAAGTTAACGCTTGGCAGTCTTCAAACACAAACAAACAAAAAACTTATTAAGTCACAATCTGATGTTCGAGTCTCATGAGTCTGCGTTTTACTTTGCTGAATAATAAGGATCGAGAACTTTTCGGCCGTGTCTACGATCATATGAGGATTTGACGAACTTGATCCTCCGAATTACTCGGAAAGTTTTACGTGTATTTCAAAAAGAAAATGATACAAGTTCAACAATGCACTTGTTTTGTTTTTTGTTTTTGTTGTTTTCCAAGGCAAACGATGTGCATGCTTACGGTTTTATTGTAGATGTGTCCCAGGTTACAAGAAACAAGTCAATATATTCACAGCAACGCCTGTGAAAGAAATCACAAGTTAACATCAACAAGATTACTAAACACAACAAGGCTTTACTTCGGGGACAAGCAAAGGCATTTCATTCGATGCTAACCACATTTAAGCATGAAAACGGTACCCGGCAACAAAGACCGGTTTTAGGAGTCACGGCAATAATAGGAAGTCAAATATCCTGTTCTCTGGCGCGTGTTGTCGAGTTTTCATCAAAACCGTCAAATTGTAAATGCTAAAAGGAGATCTTTCTAGCTCATTAGAAGTGAAAGTGCGCCAAACAAGAAAAACACCAATTTCCGGTTGCTGTTCGTACTTTGAGAACGTCTTTGCTTAAGCTCCCTTATGTCTAAGTGGAAACGTCTAGAAACATGATCACAAGCGTACTTATGATTGTTATTATAATACGAAATTGATGGATCATTTTCTTGTGATAATGCATGATTATGTCTGAAATGGTGATTAGGCTTATGGCTTTTTTTAAACAGACAGACAAAAGTACTAACCGTCTTATGACGCTTGACTTGGAAGTCAAATTGTTCGTGAGAATCGGAATAAGTCGATGAGCATGGGTGTTCTGTTGGACAGGAATAAAGGAAATTAATAAGTGTTCTTATTTCATTTTCATTTTCTTATTTCTCAGCTAAGCAATGGAATGTGCTGCCATACTCTATTCGAACAAGTGATTTTATAGAGTTTAAGAGGAACATTCACGGCATTACTTTTGTTTAGACAGTTTTTGATTATATATACATTTTTTCGCTCTATATTTGTAAATACTAGTTTCTCCTAAGTGTGTAACGTATTTTTGTAACCTATTTTAATCTATTTTACTGTATTCTCGAAGATATTTATAGCTACTTATATTAATAATATTAGCTATCAGCTACTTTAAAATTCGAGAGAAAATAAAGTTTATGTTATGATATGTGTTCTTGGGAAACGTGCATACAACACGGACTTTTCACAAACAAGACGTAACAAGCTGCATTAAAAACTCACCTTTAAAATAAACCTGATACATGCGTGTCCAGATGTAGCCATGATCTACAGGGGAAGCACACAAAAATTGATCAGAACTAGAAAGCGAAAATCGAGAACCAAAGCAAGGGAAATCTCGTCTGTTTATTTACGCCGCTGTAAACAACGGGCAAAAAAAGAAAAATAGTTAGTTTCACAGGCTAAAGCAGAGGAAACTTTTTTGGCCTTCGCTTTTTTGTGCTAATGTAAAAAGCATCATTTCTGTCACAATAGTTCCAACGACGTCTCGAATTCGAGTTTTGGCGGGAAAATTCTAACCAGCGCGTTTTCGGAAAATCCTCGTTGAAGCACCCGAAGACTTTCCGAGGGTTATTACCCAATCAAAAAGTAGCACAAACACTTCTCGTCAGTATTTCGTCATTACGATACGCCACGTTAACATCCCCGAGGCTAAAAGAAAATTGATCTTACCTTGGCGCTGTTTGTTATCAAGTTGATAAGAGTTGGCAGGACAGCTTCTGCCGTGTGGTCGAACTGATTCTTAAGCACGGTTGACAAGTAGCTGTAAGAAAAAACGTAAAAGATAGTTAACACTTTCTCAGTAAATTCTCAATACTTCTACGAATACGAAATCGGTATTACTTCAGAATGAATCTCACCTCAAAGTTACACAGGCCTCTCTTATAATTGTTGATCGAAGGTCCTTTGTCTAAAAAATACAATACCGGTATTGTGAATTAGAAATGTACCACGTAGGAGAAAGTCAATCCTAAATAAACACTTCGTTCTATACAAAGGCAAGAACTTGCAAGCCAAAGGAACAGCTTAACAGGAAAAAAACGCGCATTCTTGCAATTACCTAAACCATTAATCAGTTTTCACTTACCGATAATTTAAATGCGCCCTCTTGAAGTCTGAGCAGTGAGATAAAGTTATCATATTCCAGCGCTCCTCCTATAACTAAACTGCGAATTTTCTTGAGCTAAAATAAAATAATAAACGTGTTTAATTAAGTTAATAATTCAGCTTAAAGCATTTACACCAACATCAAATTTCCAAGTTCTGCTTCTGAAAATACAGTAGCTTAGACGAGCTTTCGCGTGAACTACAAGTCATTATTGAAAATGTACAAAATTGCATTCAAGTGGAAGGAAATCTCAAAATTATAACTCGCAAACGTAGAATAACAATAAAGAGGAAATAACAAACTAAAAGGGAACACGGATGGTTAAGGTTGAAAAAGATTAAAACGGATTAAGAACAAGACACTCTCAAACTCCCGCAATACTTACAGCTGCCACCCTGTGTTCCCAGTCATTCTTATCATCTGATAACACTGATTGTATTTTCGTCATTTCATCTGACAAATCTCTTGCATTATAAACCTGAAAAATAAGGGCACAGCCATACAATAAGACTACAAACCGGGCGATAAGAGAAAAAAAAGTGTTCCTGAGCACTGCTTTCCTTTACGTACCTTAACATCAGGAGCATCATAAAATGCATTTTCAAAGTCTGCTTCATCAACTGCACCTGCTGACGCTGTGACAGAAAAAAAAACAATTTATAATCCTTTTAGCCCTAACAGTGTTTAGAACCTTAGGTCTTCTTTTTCTAGATTGCATGCATGTAAGAATAAAGCAACTGATTGGCCATGCAAGGAAGTGGTTCTGTTGCAGTACCCAGCCGGTGACGGAGAGGAACGTCATGTCCAAACGAAGCCGCTGCAGGCGAAGCAGCGTAGATCCCAGAGAGTGCATAGGGCCTTGACCAGCAGGGAGTTATACAATCAAATTCTCCCAACCAGTACTGCAAGAAGTGTATGAATACCAGCAAGGAGAATTTCCATGTTGACATCAAAGCACGGAAAGTAACAAAGCACTGTACTCAATAAGAGCTAAGAGTTTTCAGTAAAGTACTTCATCAAGTTGTAACTACTCGTCACTTTCACTAAAGTAAGACTATGAGAAACAGGGAGGGAAATTCAGTGTGTACCAGTTGTACCAGAGTTAGATGAAGAGCCTGAAGTCTTTGCTCCACTGATTTTTCTCTGAGGTGCAGCCTTTTTGGCTGTTGAGATTCTGGAAGGAGCTGTCGAGGAAAGCTAAAAATAAAAAGAAAGTTATCAACACACAATTTCTCCTAACAATATCAATACATTGTCATACAAACATGTGATGAGAATAGAGACATATAGTCAACTAGGGATTAGCCTGGAGGAATTTTCCATCCCCACCCCCTCCTCCCTGCTCCCAATCCTCAAGGAGAGAGCCTGCTAGCAGGCCAAGAAAAGATGTTATCTTGATATAACACAAAATTCTCAGGACTGTAATTTAAAAAAAATGTATGATAACTAGAAGGAGAAATTGATCGTTTGATTCAAAGCACTCCACAGTTGCTGATTGTGTTTGACTGCTGCAGAATATTCTGGACAAGAACATCAAGCCTAACCATATGCAACCATATGGTAAGGGTTAGGTTCCTCTCTGCTGACTCTCTTTTGCATTTCTTTTTCTCTATACTTCAATAAAATATAAATAAAACAAGCCTGAAGATATGTGTTTCTTTAAAAACGAAATTTGAATCCACTTTCTTTGAAAGAAACAGAAAGACCACTTTCAGCATGGATTAATCATTTATGCAAGCAAAACAAGTTAAAGATATCACTTTATCGTAGACATCGAAGTTAAATACAATTTTCTTCGGTGAACCACAAAAAAAGCGAAAATCGACCAATTTGCACCTCTGTAAGCCATTTAGTGTTTAACAAAACAAGCACGGTGATATTATTATTATTATTTTTAACATTGAGTTCGAATGCACTTTTCCTAGGTGAAACAAAAGCTACAAAAATCCACTTTGAGCAAACAGACAAGCCTATGTACTATTTTTCACATTAAGCTTAAATTTACTTTTCGCTTATGAAACAAAAGCTTAAATCCCCCACTTTCAGACTCTGTTATTGCCACTGACTAATTGTGCTGAACCATTTGCAGAGGAATAGCATAGCCACAAAGAAAGCGCTGCTATAATTATTCTCAGGTTTTACAAAGCATTTTTCTATTATTATCATACGTGTAGATCAGACTACCTGCTGTAAACGTGCTTCCATTGTTTTTGTATTAAATAGTCACCACGTTGCCATTAATAGAATATCTCACTCAGGCATAAAATTATTTTCTTCTGTGCAAAGTAACACTCAAAATGGATAAAAATTGATTTGAAATGATATTGAATGTACTTGTTAAAGTGGCTTTTTGCACAAACTCATAAAAACATGTATGTATGTTCTAGATGACTTCTTAAAATTTTATTTTTAATATTCAAAATATGCTAATGGTCTGATGTTTTGACAATTCCAGACAATTTGGCTCCAGAGCCATCATGAACAATTTTCTCTGGAAGTTTCTCGGCATCTGACAGCCTACTGTTTTTAAACTATGTCTGTAACTTTGACAAGACAAAGGTGTAATGTTTTACACAGCAGAATAAAAACCGTATCATTTCTACATTTACTAGGCACAGGGAGCACTCTTTATTTGACAAGAAAGCTGTAATCAGAAAGTTAAATTCTACCACATCATAAACAATAACATCAACATTTTTCTTAGATGTTTAATTGCATGTCTCACACCTGCTGTGAATGGCAAACACAATTAAGGAATGACCATGTGATATATAGCAGTATGAATTTCTTTTCTTTAATGCATAAATTGCTGTTATTATAAATAAATTTATGACAAATTTTATTCAGTTTTATTAAAAGATTTTCTGAAATTCTTTGGGTTGAAAATATGGTTCGTTTTGGTTGAAAACATTTCAAGTCAAGTCAACTTTATTTGGGCAGGGAGGCCCAATCAGCACTTGGCTGGTATCAAAAGGGCCCTGTGTAAAATATGACTTACACCTACCAGAAGACACGTATATCTCATTTCAAAGAGCATTATACAAACATATCCAATTTTGCCTTCTTCAATTTGGAAGGATGGGATAGGAGGTCTACTTTAGATATCTATGATACCCAATCAAAATTTTGGTCTGTGTATCATCCCATATCCTGTATTTCATTCTCCTCCCTCCCCTGCTATGTGGCCCAGAGGAGTGGGGTGGGGAGGAGATTAGGAAACTGGACATTTTGAGCAGAACAAGAAAATATCCATATCCACCACAAGCAAATTCATAGGAAATTCCGAGAGGGGACTTACAGAGATCGAAAGCTCATTTTCTAAAAAACCGTAAAAGGCTAACTGGAATTTCCAGTGGGGTAGGGGTAGGGAAGGGGTCAAAACCAAAACCTTCCATGGGAGGGATATGGACATTTTCTTGAACAAAGTTTTTCTCTTTCTCACCTTTGCACCATCTGTCTCCACTTCACCATTCAACCTTGAAGATCCTAAAAGAAACCAAACAAGTTTTAATTAGCCTTACAAATGACTGTGGCTACAAAATCAGTTTCTTAAGACACTATTTGAGCTTAACCAAGTGACTACAATCAATTTTACAATTTCAACTGATTGACACAAAAATACTCCTTGTTGTCAAATTTGTACATTTTCTGCAATTCCTGGGGAATTTGCATTCTAGTCAAGTAGCCTTTCCTGAAATGATCAAGTGACCAAATGTTTTCTTCAAACTTGCGACAAATCAATTTATTGGCAATTCAGTGACTATAGCAAGACATTGTACCATGTTATTTTCTGCAAATTCTGGTTGATTACACAAGTTGCAAATGTTTCCCAAACCACAAAACACATCAACATACAAATTCTCCATACATTTTACTTAGTACATAAGTTGGGAGAATATGTTGAAATGTAAAGACAGTTTCCCTTAGCCAAACAATTTCCCAATTCTTGTGAACAGCAGTTGCTCTTTTAAGTGCTGATAGATTCCCATACGGATAAACACTAGAGATGCAATTCCATGTATCAATTACACATTTGAACAAACAAATTAAATTGAAATCAAAACTATCACTTTTGGAGCAATTCTTCATCACTGCTCTTAAAGTTAATGGCCCTTATTTTGCATGTAAAAAGACATATTCTTTATGTACACTTCACAAGTGTGACAGTAATAAACTTTACACTTAATACTCTTAAGGTTCAGTTACAAACTAACCAGTAACTCAATAACTCAAAGTAGTCTGTTAACAATGCTAGTTAAACTTTTTGATATCATTAATCAGTTAGTTAAATGGCATTCAAAGTGATTTTTAAGCAACTGTATTGGTATATTTTGACAACAGAACAGATCTTGAGTTTAATAATCTTGAATAAAATAACCTCTATCATGATGTACAAAAATAGCATGACCCAGGTGAATCAGGGCATAAACAATAGATCTTATCAAAACCACCACAGACTGACCTTTTGGCATATTTCCACACACAACACTTAATAACATTAAGCATAAGTTTCTGGATTGCCATCTGGAGACTAATGACTTAGAAATTTAAATCAAACTTTTTTCCAAAACTACAGTCAACAAACAAATTTCCAAAAAGCACCCATCAAAGATACTGTTTTACAATTTGTTTATCTTTCTTCTGATGGCTAATTAGATCTTTCAACACACAATTCACATCTAGTGTAACAAAAGTCACAGAATGTCTGTAAATCATGCAGTATGATTTGTTTACTACCAGAATACTACAAGAGTCTGCCACAGGTAGATATCAACACATCTTGATCTTTTTAGTTAACAATTTTGAAATAAATACAGCAATCGATATTTTTATTTTGGCCAAAAACATTAGATAAACTGAAAATTAAAGAAACTGATTGGGAAAACAAGGCATCACTTTAAGGAATGAATATTTCACACAGCATGGATGAAATAAAATGTAGATTAATTACCTTGAACATATAGCTACACAATAACTCACAGTAGGGACTTTCACGAACATTAACATTATTTCAATAGCAAATCTAGCTCATGTAATTCTACTGTGGAAATGTCATAAACACATGCACAAAAGAATTATAAACTCCTAGAAGAAAATATTTAGCTGCCGGTAAGATGGAAGCCTAACAAACAGCTGTGCTCGAAGTAGCTTATCTTCCTTACCATCCACAAGAAAATTATCCAAGTCTTGATCCTCACAATTCAACACACAATTGCAAAAAGCAACAAGTAAATAATCTTAATTTCAGCAAATTAATGAGGCATGCGAGATGCAAAATGAAACTTTTGAAAATTTAATTCCCAAAATACAAAATAATTTTTCCAGCCAACTTTCACAGATTTGCATTTTAGCCACTATTATGTTTACATTACTTCAAAGAGTACATATACCTAGATGTGTTAAAATATTTTAAGCTCAGCCACAAAAACCAAGACAGTAAACACAGAAAAGACAAATTATGAATCAAAAATTTGGTCTAAATCTCGAGAATGAAACTGAAGTAGATTGTGTATAAAATGAAACAGCTGAAATATATTCACAATGTAAAACTGAAATTATCATTTTTAGAACCAAGTCTGAATGAACATAAACATTGATTTATACATCAAGGCAAGGACATATATTATTGTGTGACCATTTCTACCTGTCAAAATGTAATTATTTCAGTAAGGCAAATCATAAACCATGTTGACTAGAAATGTAAATGGACTCAATCTGTCTGTAAAGTGCCATCTGATGTAAGCTGATCACCAAAGTGAAACTCTGTGTCATGAGCTGCTCAAAATGAAAATTAATTTACATGTAATTCAACATTTGAAACATTACCATTTGAGTTTTGTTGAAGATCCAAGTCTATCTCCGGCCCTCGACTACAGTAGTCTTCAATCTGCTTCAAAATCACTAAATATTCTTTAGAAATGCCATCAGAACTCAAAAGGTCATCCACCATATCACTTCAGTCACAAGCAGACATGAAACTACAACATCCAAGGTTTTACAGTCCTCTGCCTTGAACACAGATACACAAATCCATGCCACATTTTGCACTTGTAAAACTAAGGCAATCTTTCTGAGCTTTGATCCATGAACAATCTCTGTTCCATGTCTGATTCCTACATTACATCCATGCTTGGTGAATAAACACAAGAGAAGCCATGTTTGGTTTTACAATGTCTGCTAGAACAGCATATAAATGATCTTCCTAAACCTCCCTTCTAGCCAGCCAATTGAAGATGTTGTTCTATACTGGGAAGTTATTCCATAAAAGCATTCTTGAGTGGTCAATTTCATCAAAACATTCAATTACCCAGGTGCAGTAATATTCTTGGCATAAACTAGGTTATGACCAATAAGTGAAATTTCAACCTACTTTGCATCTAACTGAAAATGAATTTAAAAGCGCCGGCAACCAATAGCAAGCAACCACAAGTTAATATTTTATGAGAGCACAGTTGGTGCCAATAATTTATTAATCAAAATGAGAAAAAAATCTTCACCTTATTTAAGGAACTGGTGTTTTTTCCATGAAAGAAATCCAAAAACAATGATTTAATATCAACTTAAAATGGTCATTTAAGGTTAGAAACCATTCAAGCTTAGAAGTATGTGTTGTGTAAATTAATATATGCTCACAAGATCTTTCCACATGCCACACAGATGTGACAAAATATTCAATTTTTGAATTCAATTATTCACACATGCACAAACAAAACCTCCCCACGAAAATGTACTTTGAACGCTTCTAAATCAGATATTAGACCACTTATTCTTGTGATATACAATGTCCTTGCTTGCATGACTACTGTGAGGAATGTTGAATTTAAATTATGCAGTTTACACAACACTGAGCGGGCACAAAGGAGAACAGACACAATGTCAACAAAAAGATCTGTATTATGCCTAGTAAACTCTTAAGACGCAGCTAGGGCACGAGAAGTGTATTTATGGAACTGTGGAAGCCTCAAACATTGATCTAAAAATAGGAATGTGGGAAGATTTAGCTTAGGAACTGTAAACAGAAGGAAAAAGGAATGGAAACTAAAATATTTTATGCTGAGTTTCACTGGAATGTAATTATGTGAATAAGAGCAATTTATTCTAAATGTCAACATTCTTTACATAATGCAATTTCACTTAAATTGAATTAACTGGAAAGCACAGGAATCATTCTGAAAGTTGTTTGGAAGTTGGCCACTTAATTTATCCACTATTCACAAAGTTTTAAGGGACCAAAAAAAATATTTTTTGTACATAATGTTATTAAGCGTTGGAGTTAAACTAATTGAAAATAATTTTTTTTTGCTATATGAAAAAACCCCAGTTCAAGAACTGAATGTCTACTAATGACATTTAACTCAATCTACAAATTCTCCTTTAGTCATTTCAATTCATTTAGTATGGTCCTAGTTGGGAAAGTTTGATTGTATATCAGGATAATTTTCCTTTCCTGATCAGTTATTTTATTCTCAAGATTTGGATGCCTGACTTTGTTTGATATTTTCAAGAGAAATTAAATTTTAAGCATGCATAAGGGATTAAAAAAAATCCAATTAGTACATTGCAAACCTTAATCAATAGAGGCCATTTTTGTACCTAAAGAAAATAGAAAATTTCATCGTATCTAGGAAAATTTTACCTCTCATTCTTAAAAATTAAAAGTTGTCTGTTCTTTGAAATTTTTCTGAGGTTAAAAATTAGTTTTAAATTAACGTTTTGACCGGTTTCACTGATCTTCTTCAGGCTTGACAATAAAAAAAAGTCAATATGGCGGATCGTTCAGCAAAACAACAATCTGCCATATTACCTTTTAGTTTTATATCAAGCCTGAAGAAGATCAGTGAAACTGGTCAAAACGTTGATTCAAAACCAATTTTTAACCTCAGAAAAAAACCAAAGAACAGACTGACAACCTTTAATTTTTAGAAATTTCATTCTTATCATTCCATTTGTCAGTATCATTTCACTTAATTAATCATACTAGGTATTTCAATTAATGATATAGACACCAAAAGGAACAATAAAAAATAACATACTTCAGGAAATTGTTCTTGGCCAGCACTTAGCAATACACTTTAAAATATTACAACTAAAACACTGTGTTTAAAAATATTGGTTCAACTCTATACTGAATGGGAAAGAAGACTGAGACACTTTCATTGTCTTCATTGTCTTCAAAACCCTCAGTTCAATCTGATTTTAACTGGTTTGACTCAAACCTCTTTGCAATTGGTCACCTACTATAAGGAGGTACCAGTAATCATTTTTTTGTCTGCTATGTACATTAATTTACTGATGAGACTATAAATCCCTCTTGCTGTTGCCTAGATGACTCCTGCCTTTGGCACTGAACATAAAAACAATACTAAGACTTGCATGTACTAATCCAATATTAAAACTAAGAAACTAGATGAGACAATACGCAACCACACTTGCTCTTAGTTGAGCATGAGAAAAGATTTTTTCCTGAACTTTCCAATACATTTTAGCATAAATAAATACACACCCTGTGTAAAAAATTAACAATCCTGGAAGTGGGAAGAAAGCAACCTGTTCTCTGTTTATTCCTGAGAGGAACAACCCTTAAGCATTTCCTTATTGACATATTTTATTCACTCTTAACTCCTTCTGACATAAAATGGCACTTCAGCATCAGTACATCATTAAGACTGGAAATTACTGTCGGTCATCGGACATTGTCCGATCAAATATGCCAAAATGTCCGGCCAAGAAGTAGTAAAGAGAAACTACATGTAATCGTAAGAGGTGTAAACCCCTATGCAATGCAAGGAGCAACACATCAACATACATGTCGCATGAGAGTTGCCCAAGTTGATATTAGTAGTTTTTTACATACATACCATTGGGTTCATTAATGGCCATATTTCCAGATCTTGCTGCTTCGTCAAATTTTGCATAAATAATTGATAACCTGTAGGAAATGGTGGAAATAAACATTGAGCAAAGCAATAATACAATGACGTAACAAACTACACAACAATTCAAACCCCCCACAACCACCACAATTCCAAAATTTTTCAGGTTTTGATAATAACCATTCCCTTGTATCCCAAAAAGGGATATGTTTATAACCCTGTTTTGGGGGCTCTTCCCTTCTGTTAAGTTAGCAGTCAGAGCAAAAAAATTCTAACATCGATAAACAAGGTCAAATTCTCCATCCACATTTAAAATTAAACATCTAGAAGCCGACTCAATGGCTTCTGGGTAAGTAACTTCTTTAAATTGAAATAGTAAGCTTTCATCACCACAGAAATACTGACTCACTAGAGCTGTGGAAAAAGGAAAACAATATAATTTACATTTTACAATTTCCTGGGTCTATCTAAACCCTTCTCTGTTTCTAAACATCAGCATTACTCATCTACTTATCTGCTTCACTGAAAATCTATAATCTAGGTAACGACCTTAAATATTCAAATTTGCCGTAAATTCAGCTATACCAACCTAGAAGACGGTATTCCCTTCTTACTCAGGTCAACTCTCACTTTCTCGCCAACATGACGGTAAATTTCCACCAGACTATTGATAGCACTGTCACGTACCTGTGAATAGAGCAGTTTACTTTTTTAAATATAGAAAAAATAATAATTATTATTATAAAATACTGTTTACAAAGCACAACAAAACCCGAAGCAATTGAACACAAGTTGATGAACGGTCATCCTGTATAAATATTCATCATCATCATCATTATTATCAAAGGAACTGCAAGTTTTATCTAAAATACCATACATTTTTAACCTGAAGTACGACCAAAACTTGCTTTGTTATTGAACAACTTTCAATACATGTTGTTACCTGACTGTTTGGGTCACCAAGGAGCTTACAAATATGTGGCACAAATTTGGAGATAGTCAGAGATGAAGGGCCAAACCTAAATAAACAAAACAAATAAGACTTTGGGACTTCCCAACCACTAAACATATAAATTATCCCAACAGATAATTAACCAAAAATTAATTTTTGAATTAATATTAGTGACAAGAAATTAAGCATTTGATCAAAGCAGTTACGTTCCAGTATACATTGATTTCTTCTTTGTTCGTTTCTTTTGTCTGATTAAAAATACGTTAGACCAGAGTTGATATTGGACACTACATCAGAAATTCATGTAAAGAGTTACATGTAAAATATAACACTTTTCTTGAATGTATGTAATCATTGTATAAAAACAACACAAAATTACAAAGAAAAAACCTTTTAGTCATGACTTGTATAATATTTCACCAACTTACGCATTTAGAGCAGTAACAAGGCAGTGTAACACTTCTTCTCGCACTCGCCAGGCTTTGTGACCAAACGCTGGGATTAGCTGTTCAAGCACATGCTGTGAAACATAACAAAATAATGAAATATTTCTGTTACTTTGCATGATCTGTAAGACACAAATTAAGAGTGAGATTTTAATTTTGTGGCCACACAAGGAATACATGCATACTAAATAAAATAATTTGTTTCTGTGCTTGTAAAGTTACCTGAGGTGTCGATATAGACATAAACTTCTGAAGCAATTCTTGAGCAGAATCTCGCACCTTAAAGAATACAAAATGAACACAAAATGATATTACACGCTATTAAAAGTTAAATACCATAAATGTACATCCTCATTTAGCACTGGCACCCTTCAAAAATCTTAATTTCCACCCACTCTACACTGTAGATTAAGCATCCACTTCATCATAAGTGTTCAGTTACCAAGCAACATGATTTATGTGCCCATGGTAACCTATAATGGACTAACATCACACCTAGAGAGAGTTACAATACAACCCTAATTATGTCATCTTACAGACTGAAACAAGAGTTGAACACTTGCCTGATGACCCACTAGGCTCCAAAAATACTTATAATAACTTAATAGGTATGGGTGCATTGTGATATTTATTTTTCAATGAAATATGCCTTACATTTTTTTTAAGTACCCCATGCAAGCCTTGATGAAGCACCCACCCTTGTTTATATGCCCTGTTCAAACTGGCATCTGAAGTAAGTGTTAAGGCAGCACTAAAGCAAAGAAATAATAGACAATGTCCAAAGAACTAATAAAAATAAATGTTACAATAAAAAGAAAATGTCCAAACCTGCTGTTTGCTGTCTCCTAGCCTATCGATGATACCAGGGACAACTGAAATAAACAAGACATTTCACAAGCTTCAGTTTGAATTTAAATAGCAGCTTAGAGAATAAACTCATGAATATCTAAATCATGATCTCAGTACAATGAATGGCTTTAAATTTGATCTATATTTACTAGAAGTGGCAAATCCTCCTTCAAAAATACACATTTCACAAAATTTTAACCAAATTTTGTTATTGCAGTCTCAACTTTTTTCGTGACCACTTCTTGGAGACTCAATTTCTTTTGCAAGGCTAAGAAAGTGTCGGGCTCAAAGAACATATTTGGTCTCGTCATCTCGCAATGTCTCTAATTTACCATTCACTACCCCTTGTATTTAGCTATACCGTATTAACTCGAATAAGCGCCGCGGCGCTTATTAAATTTTTCGCACTTCAAGTGCGGCGCTTATTCGAGAGCGGCGCTTATTTAAAATTGGACACAACAAAGAATCTAATCTTTTACAGTAACTAAAAATAGCGTCTTTTGATTGTCAGTATTCGTCTTTTGCTGAAGAGAGAAGTTGCGCTAGCTGTCCTGGCAATGTTCGTGGCCTTCACAACATTTACATGCAGAACTACGTATTGTAAGAATGTTGGATAGTAAACTAATGGGTGAACGGTAAAACAATCACTTTGAACTGCAAAACATCGTGTTTGATGAAAAAGGTTTGTTATAGGTTTGTTATAGAGTTGATTTATAGTGCTGTTTGAGGTTAAATGGAATTTCTCATTAAATAAGCGCCGCATCAGGACTGCTGCGCTTATTCGGGGGCGGCGCTTATTAACTTTTTTGTCCCAAATGGGGCGCTTATTCGATGGGCGGCGCTTAATCGAGTAAATACGGTAAGCTGCAGACTGAATAATTATTTGCACCTTGAGGAATTCACTAGTATGTACATGTATATAATTATACAACTTACAAAACATTCTAAAATTTTTACACATGTCAAGTATTTTGATTCGCTTAATCTGTATAAAATATTCAAAAGGAAAGTCACTCAGATAATAATATAAAAATGTAATGGCCCAGCAACTGAAGACAATATTTCAATACAACTCTAGAATTTACAGTCTTTGACTTATGAACCATCATTTCTGTTTATTTTTAACTCTATAATTAAAAATGTCCACACACAATAAGACAGAAAAACTGATTGCTTGTCAGAATTCAAGCCAAAATATTTACAATGCTAATATTTTTGAAAACCAAATTTAAGATTTTTAAAATTATGTGAAAATTAAATGTATTTTGATAATGTTACAGAGAAATTACCAACAAGATAAATTTAACCTTGACTCAACAAAGAATTGAACAGTTGAACATACTGAAGAGATTGCCCACACCCCAAAATATCACCCCTCCTTAAAAACATAATCAATGTAAAACTTGAGGAAAAAGCTGTCACATTTTGAACAAAAATTTCACATAAAATTTAACTTTATGAGTACATGTAGGAAAATATTTTGCCTCAAAAAATTGTGTCATACAGAGGAAGGGCACATGATGGAAACAAGCAAATAGACAAGGAAAATAATAAATTCAAAAACACACCTCTAAGCAAGAAAGAAACAGCTGTGAAATAGAGCTGCGCACAGTCAAAAATACAAATTTTGTAGAATATTAAAATTTGGCAATCTGGAAAAAATGTCCTTCTCACATTTAAATTGTGTACTTTTTTCAAATATAAGGAGAATGGTCATTTGTATAAAGTTTAAAAATATGCCGATTGCATGTGGCATCTGTCTTTAGCAATGAATATCATCAAATTCAGAAAGAGTTGATACGCAACAATACATGTATAAGCTTCAACTTACCACAGAATGTGTTATAATTTTTGAATAAGGAAGGCAAAGATGGTTCGGCTCACAAGAGAATGATCAGCATACAACTGTAGTTACATGTAGCTGGTGATATAATTTTCTCTTTTATTCTAATATTCTAAGATGAGTTGAAAGATTTTTATGCTAATTACAGTTTGTCAGCTGGCTCAGCATGGTGTTACAGACTTCCATTTCCTTTCACTCAAATTCACATTTTTAAACGTGAAATTAAGTGAAAGGAAATGGAAGTCTGTTAAAATAGCTCTCTTACGATACTTCCAGTTTTGCCATCTTTGCTTAAAACTTAAGGAGGTAATTAAAATACTTAAGACTTTTTTGTTTAAGCAGAAAAAAATTAAACTAGCAAATTCTGCAGCTCACTTGAAAATATTCACTAGCATACTGCTAATGTAAACCATGTTTTTATTCTATTTTTGTCTAATGCAAATTATTTCAATAATATCCTAAAATGAAGTTTTTGTTATGACTGAAACATTTCAAAACAATCACCTTCAAAGCTTTATGTTTTAAGCTTTTTTAAAAGATTACAAATACATGGAGAGCAAGTTTTTTTTTCAATCAATCTTTCTTTGAATGGAGCCGGGAGGAAAAAACTAATAGCAATACAAAACCTTAAAAATAATTAAAATTCCCTTAAATCTTCACACCACTTTTAAAACGAAAGAATACTAACAGCAGACCGCACTTTCTGGAAGAACAGGTAAAAATATATTTTTAAAAGTATTTTTGCAGCATTTTTCTAATAAGCATACCATATAAGTTGTCAGTGGTTTAATTTTATCCTTGGAACAATTTGGCATTTTCCTTTGTTCTGGTGTATGGTTATGTTAGAATATAAAGCAAAGGAAAATACTAGAATGTACCAAGGTTAAATTAAACCATCACAACATTTACTCAACACATAAACATTATACATTTAATTTGTATGTTTAAACAGAATAAAACACCATAAAATAAGCTGATGGTTGGCAAAATTCCAAGACGGACTGTGTCTATTCTCTTTAAATATCGCCATACGACACAAAATTTGTGTCTAAGATTTAATGTAGAGCTGGTTATAGAAGACTAAGATGGATTGTACATGAAACCATGAAAAAATTGGCCAATTTTTCAAAATGCGCTGTCCTTTGAAGTCATGCACTTACCTTACCTACTATTTTTATGGCTTTTTACAAGCCTGCTCAAAACTCATTAGCCCAACATGACTGCCTGAACTAAAGGGTAAATTGTTGGCCTTGTCTGCCTCTGGATATAAACCCGGAAATGGATTTAGTAGATAATCCATTTATATCAAAACCAATTACAGGTCAGGAATAGGAAATAACTCCTGACCAGTAATCTCTTGAGATTAAAAGTAAAATTACCTAGATACCACCACTCCTATACTACTCTATTACAAGACTAGCTAAGACAACTATATAGAGAAATTATTATCCAATTATTTGTTTAAACCTGAATTAATTTCAGACAAATTAACTCCTTTTATAGACAATTTACGGCTAAGGTACTAAACCAATTGGCACTTTTGAATAAAGCTTTTAATGGATAGGTCACAAATTAATTTCTACAACTCCTGGGTTGTTTAAATTAAAAAATGCAAAATTGGAAATATTTAAAAGCAGTTAAGGTCATTTATCAAGTCCATCTTATTTCTATATCAAATTTGTTTGTCTTATGTATCAGTCAAATCGAAGGTTCAACATCCCCCCCCCCCCGGGCATACCCCGGGCATTTGACACCTCTGCTGTCCCGGGAGGAGGGGAATTTGATAATCAAAGCCTTCCCGGGGGTGGGGAATTTGATTCGACCACATAGGGTGGGGAATTTGAACGCAGACTTGATTTCTGGTTATACGTGTCCCAGTAAACGCACGTGGGTTTTTAATCATGGTGGAGATAGATTATATTCTATGTATTGGTTATCTTCTATGTATTTATTACACAATAGAGGAAAAAACTGTGTGGTCTATTTATAAAGTCGGTATGCAGACAAAATTTTACGAGCATAAAAAGCTACACAGTTAAAACAGTTATCTGTTTAGTTATTAATTTTCCCCGGGGGTGGGGACATTTGATCACTAAAAATAGGCTTATAGTAGGGCATTTGAACGGCTTTTTGGCCCAGGGAGGCGGGAATTTGAACACAAATTTTCCAAAAATTCAAATGCCCGGGGGGTTGCCCGGGGGGAGGGATGTTGAACCTTCGATTTGACTGATACATTATCACTTGATTTAATATCAGTCTGTATGTTCTTAATAAATCTCCTAAAATCCCATGGCTTCTAAAGAGGCCTTCCAAGGTGGGGTAGCTGTGCTGCAATGTTGCATGTTTCTGAGAACCAATGTTGCCTAGCTAACAGCTGTAAATGTTGCTGTCATTTTTCACCCTATTGTGTTGCTGTCACATTTCAGTACTATAATGAGGTGGCTTGTCCCTGTTAAAATGTTCCTGCGACGCCAGTATTCAGGGTCATGTTGCTTGTCGCTTTTACCCCTTGGAAGGCCTCTCGAGAGCCACATTAAATCAAGTGTCATTATGGATCTTTGCAAATGAAATATGATTCATAAAATTGTTGTGTGACTTTGATTCAGTAGCATGCCTCATCGTATCATGTTCAAGTGCCTGCATGCTAGGTTGGTTTCGTCTAATTGGTTGTTGGATTGATTATAAAGGATTTGAAGCTTGTAGGTTAAAAACAATCCCACAGGCAAGTAACTTGGTTATTTTGCAATAAATATATGATATGGCATGTAAATAAAGCTTTTGACAAAATAAACTACTTGCCAGGATACCACAAAACATCAGTTGTATAAGTATTAAGTATAAATATCAAGTGGGGTGGGAGGCGCAGTGGCCTAATGGTTAGTGTGCCGGACTCCGGATCAAGCAGTCCGAGTTCAAGCCCTGGCCGGTGCACTGCGTTGTGTTCTTAGCCAAGACACTTTACTCTCATAGTGCCTCTCTCAACCCAGGTGTATAAATGTGAACTGGCAAATTTACTGCTTGGGGTAACCATGCGATGGAATAGCATCCCATCCAGGGGGATTGTAGAAATACTCCAAGCCGCTTCATGCTACAGAAACTGGGATAAGCTCCAGCCTGATGAGCCACTTGGCTTGACAGCAGGGTTAACCTTTTTTTTATAAATATCAAGCAGCATGCAGAGAAACTTCTGCCCACAGCCCAGAGCTAGTCGATTTCTCTGTTAGGTTAGTAGATTTTATTCATCATTTTCCTGATCGGGCAAGGAACATTTTTTGGACTTTTTATTTTGGCAAATGAATGAAGGCCACTGAGAAAGGCCTTTGGGTTATAACAAATGTACAATGTCTTCAACTTGCTCCATGGAAAACTTGGATCATCTGTTTTCTTTACCCCCCGATAAGTCTCTAATAATGTGATCAGTGATTCCAATTGTAAAAAGAGAACCTAATATGAGATACGATTAACCATAAAAACTTCTAAAACCTGTTAACTTCAAATAGTACAAATAGCAAAAGTTTAGCAATACTGTCAAAACAAACAACTAAAGCATTTGAAACCCTATATACCTGTGTACAGTTTCTGCTTTGAGGTTTGCAAATTGTACAATGTGATGAAAAGATGTATGAATTATGATTCAAAGTGATAAATTATTGCTTGGCAAATAAAGTTTAACCTTGGTCACTCTGAAATCTTACAGAAAAACCACAAAGTTTTATTCGAGCCAAAACACAAAGCATATAAAAAAATTATAAACAAACAAAGGAGGGATAGTTGGTCAATTATTAGATTATAATAAAAAAATATATTGCTACATTCTAAGTTAAAACAATGCCAATGTAATATGCCTCACTCCTTACCTGAGTGTACTATAGAGCAATCAATTACTTGAGGCTTTCTTTAAATGTGAGATAATCTGAATTGCCCTTAATTTATTGCTGACCACTTTTGACTAAACCTGAATCATTAAATAACACAGCCATGCAATATGCAAACTTATTTTCTGCTTGGGTAAACATAACGCTCATGCATACACAAGTATGTGAAACATATGTCATTGCCAAGTCATACAATTTAGGAATGAGCTAAGAAAGATTGCATGACTGTATGAGAAATTTTTAAAGTCAATTTCAAATTAAATTAACAGAAAAGAGAAAAGTGTATGCAAGTTTAAAATTGTTATAAAACAAAATTGTTAGAAAAATCAGCCTTGAAAATTTATTTTACCTTGTTTAAGGCAGGTATTTGTTGGTCACGTTATTACATAAACAGTATGCATATCTGTAGTCACAAAGCGCCTCTAGTGAATTAAGGAATTTAATTTAATTTTGTCGTGACTAACAGGCTATTGTGATTTGGAAGTTAAATAGCACATAAACCAATTGACACTCTATCTGTAAACATCTCCTCAGCACGACTTATATAAACACTCTATGACGAGGTAAGAAAAACATTTTTATTAGTCATGGAGTTATCCCGTGGCTCGATACAAATTGCCTGTCAGAATTTATACGCTTTCACACAAAACACGGAAACTCCGAACACGGCGTGAACAATATAACACCAGGCACTTCACTTGCTGTGGAAAGTTCTATCCACCAGAATTTGTATTTATTTTTAATGACCTCGTCTCTTTACTGCCAATTTGAATTTACAAACGCCTTCACAGGCGACTTGTTATACAGACTTGAACTCAAAATGCAGATTGAGCAAAATAGAAAGCGCATTAAGCTTATTATATTGTTGCTCGAATCTATTACACAAGGGACATAAACTACCGAATCAAAACTTGCCTGTGTAAACAAAGACCGAGAATGCCAACAAAACATTTCGTAACTCCTTAAGAGACTAAATAATGGCCGGTTTTAGGTTTTATTTCGATGACTTTAACATTCAGACTTTTATTGCAGGATAGATCTCATTCCAGACATCAAAAGCGACAGATTAGTATCTAGTCACTTTCCCGACACATGTGGGAAATAGATTATTTATTATTTAGCACACAGGGAATACCTTATATTATAAAAGCTAACCTGGCAAAAGATGGCTCCGAAAGTTGGTTCCAAGCCGGTCGACAATTTGATGAAGGAGATCCAGTCCTGTAAGGCTTATCTAAAAGGCAAAATAACAGTCGGTTATCGTTTCTTTGTATGATAATTTTATGTGGAAACGACGAGAAATCTACTCAATTATGGAACAGAACGAACGGCTAGGGTGCCAATATACGTGAAAGAAAATAAAGGAATGGTTTCACTAATTTGCAGTAATGCCTGAGTCTTAATTAATCAACGACTGTGTTCTAAGGTTAACTACCACTGCGCTGAAAATAAATAAGTATATTTTACAATCCCCTGAGTTACTCACTGTACTGTATTCTGATACATGCACACTACTACTACTACGGCCACCAGGTCCACAAATGTTAAATTGTCTGTCGCACGCTTGCGAAACTCGCTATAAATTCTCTCGATCAATCATGCACAAGAACAAAATCCCATTGACAAGATGGCATTTAACCGTCTACTTACCCTGAAATTACTACTGTTGACCCACCCAACAAGACCATCGAGTAACTTGTCGAAGCCTATAAACTCTATTCCATTTGAAGGGTCGCTCAGGTAGTTCGAGAGATCTTCGGCCGCTTTCAGCCTTTTTTGTGTATCTTGACATGCCACAGCGGCGACAATGCCTTCTAAGAATGCTAAATCTTTCATTTCCTTTGTCTGAGTAGACGTCCTAGAACATAAACAAGTGAAACTCCCACAAGAACAATCTCGCCGTATTTCACTTTCAAACTCCTTCGAACCGCATTACCGTGGAACACTTTCCGTTTCGTGGCTTGAAGGTCAAGATGGCGCCCCGTAATGCGAAGCCATTGTTCTTGATAAGTTCTCTTGTTTGTCAACTAAATAATAACATTCAAACGGTCAAATCCAGGTGAGTTTATCTTCGTTTTTTCCAGCCAAAATGTTACCCTTACGGTCCACACGATTTCGCCGCCATTTTAGAGTCCAACGAATGCGAGGTAGTGACGTCATGGCAAAATGAAAAGAGAATTGCAAATTAATCAGAATTTTAAAAGAACTCCAGCAGCGCCTAATGATACAGCCAAAAAACGTGCATATAGAGCTTAACTTCGCTATCTTTATTCATATCGATAAACTTTTAGTTATCGGGTGAGAATATCTTTGCTGGCATATGTTTAGATAAGCTTTTATCAAGGGACGGGTTCAAAGAAACACAAACTACAAATACTTGCGTCACACAATATGTCACACAATGCGTCACACAATGGTCTTACAGTTTCGAAACAGTTGCTTTCTGTAAGAACTAAGAAACCTCACTTCTAAAATAATCTTTGAGATAAAGTACGCTCTTGTAGGATAAAAGATGTGTTTATCATTCAAGGAATATAAACCGTTTTCCATGTTTGCATAGAATCGAAGGGGGTGCTTGAGAGAAAATCAGAAAAAAGTAACTCGAACCCCCGGGCTCGGAAGGAAAAGCTGTACAAACACCAACCACCACGTCACCGATGTTTGGCCTGTTCTCCCACACTTTTATGAGAATTTCCATACAACTCCATGGAAGCGAGAAAACAATAACGTTTTCTATTATTTTCTACTATTAAACAAACCCTTTTAAAAATGGCTTTCCACCAATCACAGGGCGCGTAGTATCTTCAGTTCTTTCAGTACTGCACAAAACTTTCCAAACGCAGAACATTTTCCACGGGAAAATTATCTCAAAGTCATAGAAATACTTTGGTTCCTGTGGTTTCTGTAACATAAATGCTTGTCAAAACGTCAAGGTTTAAGGGAGCCCAAAATAGTTGTGAAGCCTTCAAAACTGTTGGAATGAAAATGACTTCACTAGCCATACTGAATAATTTTCAGTAATTTATCGAAATTTACTTATATTTATTTTTCTTCTACTATTTTTAATAACATCGTCAGAAACATCGATATTAAAGTACATTTCTGTATGTAGCCATTTTATTTAGTTCGTACATTCACTTGACAACCCTTTTCTATTTTAGAGGGCGCAATCAAAATTTTACACTTAGCAACCCTGCAGCTGGCATTGGTCAAGAATCTTGAACCCTGAACACGTAGCAGAACGTCCTTGATCATGAAGTGATCGAAACACTTCAGTTCCGATAGCTTTTGACGCAGACCGCTTGTTCTAAAAAAAGTAAAATGGTCAAATACTAAAGACGCTTTAAAAGTCGCTTAACCAGTTTGTCTCGAGAATTTTAAAAATATATATATATTCTAATAGCCTGCCCCTTAGCCGATATTGAACAACTTAATACACGCATCTCTGAATTATTGCAGCGATTTGTTCCTGCACTTAATATCCGTGGAGCTGGGTAACCAGACCAGCCAATACGTCTGTCTCTATATTGAGGTCGGTAAGTGGGGCGGCTGGGAGGGAGAAGGAGTGAAAGGGGGTATATTCTCAGTATATTCTCTTGCTATCTGGCAGTCTCGGACCGTCTGATAACTGAATCACGCAAAGAGATGAACGAAATTAAGCCAGGAACATACACCGGTGGTCTAAAGCAGGGAAGAGTGACGGAGAAGAGGCATTATCTTGGCAAAGGTTTTAGGCGAGCTAGATTTAGTCAGAACGGCCGGATCAACAGGAGATTTTTTAATATAGTTTAAAAAAATCAAGAACTTTATTTACAGATAACATCTATTATATATTGTTCAGAAATGATTCCTGAAATAAATTAAAGAATGGTAACATACAATCCGAGAAATGTTACACGATAATTTTTTTTTGTTTTCAGTGCGACTTTAAATATCTCATTCCTTATTCTATACGCTGCTCTATAATGTAAAATAGCTATTTATACAAATTTCGGTTAAGTTATATTATAAATACGGCTTCCGTTTCGTTATAAATTAAGTATTGATCCATCTTCAAAGAAACAGTTATCCTTCCCGCATGTCTGTCGAAATGGTCTTGGACTAGTAAAACTAGGAAAATCTGCAAAACAAATAAAAGAATAACAACAATTGTAGCACAGGAATTAGAAAACTTTTTGGTTTGTTCTAGTCTGGGTTTTTTGAATATAAAAGGGACTGACTATACCCTACGAGCAGAGTTTTCTTCTATCTCCTTATAATCTCGTCCCAGATCTCGCGGCTTCGAACCCGCGAGATGTGGGAACGAGATCATCCCTTACTGACTACAGTAAATGTGCGTTAACTTCCTTTTGATGCGTGACACTTTAAACTAAAAATATCAACTAAAAAACAACTAAAAAAATGATGAAAGTGTCATAGTGTCGGTCAAAAATTCACTTCATCGCTTCAGTGTTGTTGTGTTACTGACTACTGTAGCCTGCAAGCAAGTGACCGTGGATTACTTGTTTCAGCCAATCAGAAACCTGTCACTGCCGAATCCGCGAACAGGTCGGCCTGATGTCGCTGGATTTTTATCAAGTTTGGGTAGAGTAAATACCTTATCGGACCTTTTTGATACGCTTTGGCGGCATAACAAACTCGTTTGGTCTCGCCGTGGGTATTTTGGCTCGACTGCGTCCTGCCAAAATACGACTGCATGTATGGCTTCACCAAACTCGCCAGACACGCCAAATCGTACCAAAGAGGTGTGAGTAGGTATAAATATTCAAACAGAGTTCGCGGAGGAAAGATGTTTCGTTTTCCGAGGCCATTTGCACAAGTGACCTCATCTCTTAAACCATAACTCGTGGTGTTGTTTGAACAGTCTGTTTGTGGGCAAGTCAAAATTGAGCTAATCTAGATCTTACCTACAGGTATACGTAAAAAAGCAAAATACTTGGAGACTAACCTTGTTTACATTCTTCTTTTCTTTGATCGAAAAGTTTAATATCGTCTGCTGTAGGAGTCCTAAAAGAAAACAGCAAACAGCTGAATGTTAAAAATTTAGGTCCATATTATTATTTTCTAGCTGCTGTAAAACTGTCTTGACCAGTTGTCGGAAAACGAGCAACCCTAGAAGGTTCTGATTTGAAGTCTGAAAACATCGGACTTGCGGTTGCATTGCGCACGCCTAGCTTTCAACGCATTTCTCGATCGAACTCCTTGTGTTTTCTTCGTTTTTTCGTTTTTAAAACAAACTGAAATTGTTCCTGGAACGGAACTTTCTGGATAGTCACTCCTTTCGTCAACAGTAAGGAACGAGATCCGAGGTACGAGATAGCACAGTATGCTACACAGACAAGCGCGCAAGCGCAAGTGAGACAAGTGATGTTCACACGAGTGACTCAAGTGCAAACAATGTTGACACGTGCAACATTTCAGTGGCATGAAATTTGTCCCAACAAAGACGCGAGACTATTTACAACGAAGTCACGATGCGAAACCATTGCTTCTTTTACTTATCAGCTTATGTTATAAAAATAATTGCCCTGTCATGGCTTATGCGACAACTAGCGTCCTTACCAGTCGTTTTCATAGAGGTAATCTTCTTGTCCTTGGCATATATCTATTCCTTCACCAATCTACGGTGAGTAAGCAGAGAGCAAAAGGGTCCGTTATTGAGATATGTACATGCTGAGGTTTGCATGGCATGATTTACTGAACATATTTTTCAGTGCACACAAACTAACAGTTGGAAATTCACGTTCCATTCTAAAACATTGGTAGTAAGGATAGGGGGGGTACTGTTGTATTGGGGGTTTGTTTTTTTTTTTTTTGGTTTTTTTTTTTTTTTTTTCGTAAGGATACATGGTCCAGGACAACGAGGTTTTGGTATTCCATTCTCGTTCACAGAAGTTTCGGTTCTTTTGACCCACATCGAGAACAGCAAAAATCTGATTGGTTGATATTTGAGTACTCTGCGCGTTCTTAAAAAATCTTCAACAGCCAGCGGCCGTTACACTTGGTACTACCGACAAAAACGATCGCACCCTATGAAGTGGTGACAAGAATGATGGTATTCTAAAAGAAAATCACTCTGGATTTGTAAACATGCACGAAACAAAGAAACGAACGATTACAACAAAACGTAACTCGTACCGAGATCTGCCACATAAGTTTGACATCACAGCGAGCTCGCATCTCCCAGCTCAACCGGTCCTGGAATAAAAGAAAAAGCAAAAGTCACCTTGAATGATTCTAAGGAATTAACTGAAAGCCATGTTATGGAACTGAAAAGGGCGATTTGATTTTACTGGATGTGCGTTTGACGGAACCACTTAATATGTTTAGACATGATAGTAGAACAGTGCGCATAATTGTTCTTATCCATTAGTGCTTTACTTCTCGTCCACTTGCATGTTTCTTGATGGAGTATTAATAGTGCACTAACAATCCCCTGCTATATAATTTACTGCCTACATTTTCGCCTTACCATTAGTCATGAACTGACCGGCCCGACCGTTATATTCGAGAACAGAATTCCATTGTTATTCAGATTTGTCCTGTCATATTAGTCAAAGCATAAATATTATACACTGTTGTGGTGGATGTAGGCCATTTCGTGAAAAAAAGCCCATTTAAAACATTTAAAACTACCAGACCTGCCGGCCAGTTCCGTGGTTCCGACAAATGGTAAGCGCGCCCTAAGGTTTACGTGACTTCACTAATGAAACACTCGGTACTTACTAGGCTGTTTTTTCGGCTCCGCTTTGATTTCTTTCGCTTCTTTTCCTTCCCAGTTGGTTTGGTTTCCTCTTTATTGTGAGTTCCTAAAAGTCTTTACAGAACCAGTACAACCAGACAGGCGTACAGATATTAAGGTTATTTAGAATACAAAATATTGAAGAAAAATAAGAGAATTGATTCATGCAAAAGGGATTCTCTGGTACTAACGAAAGTTTTTATTCACCTAGGCCGTTCAAATAACAAATTTACTGAAAGTGCAAAAAACGGTGCAGAAATTATTTTTCTCCCCGGGGCGGTTTTCTCAAAATTGCGGCCAAATTTGGTTTAAATAAGTAATCTGTTTGTACCTATGATGGTAAAGCCAAAGGTGGGGTGGGGCAACAGTCCAAAGGGGGAGGGGCAACCGTCCACTCACAAGAAATCATCAGTGGTGCGCGCGCGTCAATGTTTCAAATACATGTAGTTAATAATAGTTGAAAACTGCGTAGCGTCTTTTAGGCTAGAAATAATTGCTAATGTTTCAAAATGACGCTAAATGGCGGTATAAAACTGCTCCGACGTTTCGGCAATACTGCCTTCTTCAGGGTGGCACGAAGAAAAATCAAATACGCGTATCGATTGCAGTACGCGCAATTCAACCAGCGCGCGCGGCTTCATTTCGCGCTCGAGACGAGACAATCATTTTCAAAAAATAAACGTTAAAAAAGCGCGCAGAATAAAGTAGTACGGTAGATGACCTCTAGATTTGTTTGGTGCAAATTCAATGTAATGCAAACTTTAAAGCGAATTCAAGAATTAGAACTCTTGAAATGGGAAGGCTGGGGGCGTTGCAAAAAGCCATATTGAAAAGTTTGCAACAGAAAAAACCCATAGACAGCTGATTCGCACATTCGTTTTTTTTTTTTTCGAGGCTCGGGGTTTAAGGGAGATGATTTTCATAGGATACTCAGTTTTTGAAAAAGACTGTCTAAGTTTTAAACAACGCTGAAGAAAGGCCCTGAATATAAGTAAAAAATTGCCAAACAAATATCGAGTTTTGTAACTAAATTCGTAAATTACGGTATTTATTTAAGCTATCGCTACTACACAAATCAAATGTGATACTTACCGTGAAAATCAAGAAGTCTGTTAAATATTTGCAAACAAATCGCCCCGTGAACATTTTCTGTTTTACCAACCTTTACTTGAAATATCCGCCATTTCACTTTTTCTGTCGACAACTCGTTAGATTTTATTTGTTACACGTGAAACAGCATTTGTTTTCGTACGTCAGCCACGTGTGACAGTTTACGTGCTCTCGTCAATTTTGCGGAGGATTGATGCGAGCAATCGAAAGTCGCACGTCCCGGTAATACGGGTAACATTTTTGTTCAACTTGTCTCGCAACATTGTTGCATTGCAAGTAGAAGGAGTTGTTGCCCGATCAGTACTACCGCGCCCAACTTGTCTCGCAACAAATTTAGATGTTGCAAGTTGCGGCAACCTGTGCACAATGTAGAACCGAGTTCACTTTTCGCAACATTTGTTTCAACTTGCAACACCGAAATTTGTTGCGAGACAAGTTGAGCGCGCGGTAATAATAAATAATAATAATAAAAGCTTTTATTTTGTTGCGAGACAAGTTGAACAAAAATGTTGCCCGTATTACCGGACCCGGCCAAACTCACACAATATTGTTGCGCACAACAAGTTGCAAACGTTTGGCCAGATTGTTGCAACATTTTGGATCAAGTTTGAGAATGGTCAAATTTTTCTTGCAACATTTTTGGTCGTTGCATGATGTTGTACTCGTTTGGTCACGTTTGTGTTTGTGTAACATTGTTACGCCTAGGCATGCGCACTAGTTCGATTTTCTTTTCCATCCAACATAAGGCAACATCTTGCAACAGAGTGGCCAAATATATTCCAAACGTATGGAACATGCTGCGTACAACAATGTTGCGTTCAAATGTTGTGCGCGTTTAGCCAGCTCGGAAATTCTAGAAATCTCGCAACACTATCCAACAATGTTGCACCGTGTTGCGTGCGTTTGGCCGGATCGTGTTGCAAGGTTTCTAGAAGACCTAGCAGGAACTACTGAGCCAAAATCCTGGGGGGGATTCGTTTCTGTTCAACGAAAAATGACGCGCACCAAAAAAAGAGCGCTTTTCAACCCTGATTCTATAGATTTTTGTGTGCAAATAGCAAGAAATCAGGTGGGCAGACTTTCAACACTGCACGTATTCCAGGCCTTCACAAGCGTGACGCGGTCCAAGAACTCGAGGTGGATCCCTGGTCCGGAGCGAGCATTAAAACACATCGTGTGAAGAAGCGAGAGAAAAGCGGGAGCATGCGTACGTGGTTTGCGGAAAGCCAACGTGTCCAATATAGGTAGGCGCACGCACGAGTGACCTATCCGGAGACATTCTCGACCCAAGAGCTTTTTTTTGGGGGGGGGGGTGGGGGGGTGGGGGGCGTCAGTCAGCGCAGAGAAGTGCTCCGGAGTCGAGAATGACGCACGCAGGGATGGCTGCCTTATATCGGGTCTTCTTTCCTTGATGCAAAATTTTAACAAAGCACGTCGGCTAGACAGTGGTCAGTCACATTTGTGTGTCAACGACTGCTGTTCTACTTTGAAGGCGTTTTTACGCTATCTAGAACTTGGGTCGCTCGATTCCATTGGCCGGCGTTGTAGGAGTTGGCAAAATGGAAGCAAATAATTGATAAGATCGGGGCACGAGGGATTCAAGAAGTTGATTTTTCAGGTTATAAACGTAAACAGATGGCAATTCTGCTCACAAGCTGGTGTTGGTATATTCGGGAAAGCTTACAAGAACAGCGACAAGTGGTGCTCGACCCCCAGCAGCTCACAATTTAATATTTCATCGTGTACGCAAAACATTGTTCCCCCAGCAATAGCCTCTTTTTTTTCTTTCACGTACGCGTGGGTGCGTACTGGGGGGCCTAAAGGGGAAAAATGGGAAGGGGGATTTGGGGAATTTTCACAGGAAAATTAGGATTTGGGGCACGGGGGGGGGGATATAAAAAAAGGGAAAAAAAAAGGGGATTAAAAAAAACCAAAAAAAAAATATAAAAAAAAAAAAAAAAAAAAAAAAATAGGCAAACAAAGCTTAAGGTCTATTTTAGGATTTGTAATAGTCTAGTAAATGTAAGGGTAACAAGAAATCCAACAAGAATTATTTTCACGCAAAAAAACCTTTATTCAGCTTCAATTACATGACTGATGCCGATGAGGACCAGGAACAACTAAAATGTACTGATTCAAATGTAATTCCTAGCAATAAAGTTTCTCTCTTTCTTTGTCTCCTTTACAGCCATTATGTGAGTAGTCACGCAAGCTTAGAATAGCAGTGAAGCGTTGCATGACGACCCAATTAACGGTTGCCAAAGGATAACTAGTCACCTTAGCAGCCGTTTTTGGGATGTGACGCAATGCCCCCCCCCCCCCCCCCCCGCAAAAAAAAGAGCGTTTGGGGGAGCGTTGCGTGACATCCCAAGAAGCGGCTGTAAAGGTGACTAAAGAGTACACTGTAGATAAAGGTTAGACAAACAGGTTTCTGCGCAAACGCTAAAGCGATGGTGACGTCACCATTTTCACGTCAGAAAGGAAAAGATTAAAAAACCGGCAGTGTCAACAACACAACCAATTTTGGCCGAATCAACATAAGAGTACGGGCTTTCTTGAAAGCACAAGACTTCTGTTGGTTCCTTTGGCTCGTTTCAAATCGGGCCTGGGGAAAACCTTTCATTCGTAACAAAACTGAGTGAAAGTTTGTTTCAATCTACCAGTCTGATTACGATTTTGCAATTTGTGGCAATGCAACATGTTGAAGAAAAGCAAAGATCTATTTACTTCTGGTGAAAGGTGGAAAAGGCACCCCTTCAAAATTTTGGCGTGAATTTAAAATGCTGAGTTTTGCACCTTACCTGAATGGAATAAACTGATTTCTTCTTCTGTAATTCTTGAAATCACCGGTTCTAATGAATCGCTTGCATTTCACTTTTCAACAATATCTTCATTTTGCTTCTAGAACTTAAAGAGAATTTTTTTCGATCTTTGACAGTCCTCTAGAAGAAGTGATTTTCAGGAATTTCTTCCCATCTTCTTTCTTCTTCAACTTCACATTCTTTGCGACATTTTCATTCTTCATTTTCTTGCCACGACTTGGCTGTTTTCTTCCAAAACTTCCCTTCTTTTCATTACTTCGTGCTCTCTTCGAATCGATCTTTGCTTCTTTTTCCGAATCTTCCCCGTTCTTTCTTCATTTTTCTCTCGTTTTTTAACTTTGAACTTTTTTTGCTTCAATCTTTGATTTTTCTTCTTTCTTGCACTACTTGCAAAATTCGCGACCAAACGTTGTCTTCGATCTTTCTTCGAAATCTTCTTATTTCATGCTTGTTTCTACCCTGCCGCAAAACAAAACTAAGTTAACATTGACAAGCGGGCCAAACATTGTACTTTATTTTACTACAAAGTTAAAAACAAATAAAATAATGATTGAGTAGGCCCAGCAAAACAGCTGTCTACTAAAAAACTTGGCAAAGCTGATAAATCAAGATGATGTGAGGGCAACTTACACATTTCTACCCTCAAAATATTTTAATGAACCTTTAAGAAAATTATTAGTGTTCACGACTCCCTTACTGAATGAAATATTAATTAGCGCCGACTTCTGACAAAAATGTTGTTAACTGCTTCTGACTTAGACTAACAAGGTTAAACACCCGCTACACTCTTGTTAAACTTATATAATTATGACTTAGGTTACTAGTGCATATAATAATAATGTACTGCCCAAGGAATTGAGGGTGCATTTGCAAAGTGTGGTGAAAAGTCACCTGTGCATCTTGCTTTTCCACTTCAAGATATTCGAAAGGGCACTATTATAGTTTGATCAAAATAAAAAATTACAACAATGAGACTTTTCGAAGTGCTTGAATGAGCAACTGAAAACAATGGTTACTTGAACACTACTTAGCAAATTATGACTTGCATTTAGCAGATGTGCAATGTACTATAGATGCAGTGACAGGCATATTTCTTGATTGTGTGACATCTGCTGGAAGCTAAATGTACTGTTGCTCAAGATATCTGCTTGTGATCTATCTAAATGACAATTCAAATCAAATCAATCACAAACTATTTCATCATATTTAAAATTGAAGGAGATGACATCCACGCCCATACTTTCTAAAATCTTTTTCCAACTCAGAGGAAATGATTACTGTCTAAAGTAGTATCTTACAACTGTCCTCATTCTACAGTATTCTGTAGTATTCTAGTGATTGCATACAGACAGATATGAGCTGTATAAACAGTACCACACATCTCACTCGATATCAGTAACGACCTAAAAGGGGACAAAAGCAACAACTTATTAGAAGAATACACAAACTTGAGAAACAAGTATGACAATTTCTTATATCAAGACTTCATGGTTCTGCAGAACTAACACCACTTCACTGCATGACCATCGACCAAGGCTGGAACAAAACTTGAATTTCAGTTCGCTCTTCAGGACCAAGTGCACTGACGTTTAGCTCAACTGAAACAGTATCCTACTTGAGTCATCAAAATCATAAAACCTTAAAATTGATTCCAAAAGTTGTTCTCTCATATATACTGTAAGTAGACATTAGAGGGACATTAATTTTTGCATGTGTATTCATTTTACCACAAGTTGTCTCTAGAAGGGCCTTGATATTTCTAGTGGTAGGTTTTTAAAGTTTGTCTAGTGTTCCAGATCAGAGATCAGAGATCAGCTACTTGACCCAACAACTTACCAGAAAATTTCTAAAGATTTGGTGGGATCAGTAGGAATTTGACCTGTTGGTAACCTAACCTTCAAAACTTAATAAACCAAGACAGTGTTTATACTCACGTGGTGGAGTGTTGGATCGAGAACGATACCCACTGCTGCTATAGTAATCTCGATGACGATCCTTTGAATAGTACTCCTTGTCACGACTGTAATCGTCATAGTGACTTTTGCGGTAGTTTCGGTGCCTGGAAAAAGATTAAAGGAATGTTGGCAAAACAAGCTGGCATGAACAAGGTCTTAGGGCCTGTTTACAAGCAGGTAGGGTAACCCTAGTGCTAGGGTTACCCTAGCAGGAGGGTTACCCTAGCGCTCCCACATTTCTTCTTTTTTTCATCGACGTGTTTACAAGGCAGCTAGGGTTACCCTAGCAATAGGGTAACCCTAGCTGAGCGATAGGGTTACCCTAGCGCCAGGGTAACCGTAGCGCCTTGCAAACGCTCTGCTAGGGATAACTTGCCTACCCGGGACAACTTTATTTTGGCTCCAAGAAGCTAAATATGTTTAAAAATACCGACAAAAACAGCGAATTGTGACCAAGAAACATTGTGTTCATTCACAATTTGTTGTATTTTTGCACTGGAACGGAATAATTTTCGAATAACAGCTTCTTACGACAAAGTTTGTGGTAAAATGTTTGGGGCTGCATACATGTATGTGAGGTCATTCCATAACATAAGTATTTATAGTTTCTCCGTCAAAAGCGTTCCAACTATAAAAAAAATTGTGCTTGGGACGTTAATGAGCTTGGAAATTGAAATATGATTTTACTGGAACTGATAAACTGCGTAACTAAAACGAAAATCGTTGAAAATCGGTTTTGGCGCTAAGATTATTACCCGTTACATGCTATATTTACAAGGTTAACTGAAGTGTAACAGGTGTAAGTTGACCTGGGTAGTAGGGTTACCCTACCTGCGAATTTTTGCTTGTAAACCCAGGCTATCTTCTAACCCTCTTGCAAGGGTAACCCTAGCACTAGGGTTACCCTACCTGCTTGTAAACAGGCCCTTAGAAGTATTGCTTCCATTATCAGCGAACACACAATGTGGATGTTAATATTAAGTGCATATGCATCCCACAAAAGCACTTCACTACTACAACGTCACTTACTGTGTAGCTTTTCCCATGTAGACACCTGGAGTAGGGGTGTGAGCTCGCTTGGTAATTGAGTAGTCCACACGTATTCGCCGACCATCAATTTCTAAACCATTGGTACACTGTTTAGCCTGAGAAACAAGAATGATAATTGTTACAAACTACCATCACTTGCATCTAAACGTCCACACTCCACACACAGAAAAATATTAAGCCCCCCTCCCCCACAGACTTTTTGAATATAAAATATTCAACTGTAATTTTGAAGCACGTTTGACATTAGGTGGTCAACTTGCCACTTCAATGAACATTTCTTTGTCCTTTTCTCTTTGTAGTAGTGACTGTGAATACATTCACGAACCAGGAATTTGTGACTTAGCACTGGGTTCATGGGGGATTTAAAAACAGTAAACAACCTACACTATCAACTTGTGGACAGTGTAGATTACTTTAAAGTGGAGAGTATGAAGTTACACTTATTTTGAAAATGTGTTTTGGATGCGAGAATTGTACTCGCCAGACCGGGCAAGTGATCCGTGATTTGTACTCACCCAACAGTTTTGACACTCGCCTAGGCGAGTGGGTGAGATCTAATTACCAACCCTGTACATGTACTTCATGTGTTAGCAATAGTGTGTATATTATAAAAAGAATTTTAAGAAACATAACTGGCTCTGATTTTGACAAATCCTCATGTTTGAGTTTTCAATTCTTCTTACACACAAAGTGTAGCTACTGTATTTCCTGTTCAGCCAACAACAATACTGATCAGATCTTGTTTGCCTTCAATACTGTTTTAGAACACAAAAGAAGTACAACTAACCTCTCTTGCATCTTCGTCTGTCTCATAGTAAACGAATCCAAACCCTCTGGAGCGACCACTCTGCGTGAATCAAACAACATAAATGTAATATAACACATGTAAACAATACTTTACACCACCAACATATGCAATGATTGTCTAATATTGATCAGGAGTCAGTATACTAGCCACTAGCTGAGAGGGTATTGATTCAGGATAAGAGGTGCTTCATTTAATACATTGACTTATATATTGATGATCAAACGAACAAACAAACAAACAAGCACGGCAAGCCTTTCATCATTTCTTATGAGGCATGCACACAAAGCAAAAGTTGGAAATAGTGTACGAAAATAACAAAAGATAGATGATGACAGGCTTTTGTTTTGTTTTTTCCTTTTTTTAGTTTCCTTTCTCTCTTTCTACTGGTTTTGAACCATCAATTTTCTCAAGTTCATTAGGATGTAACAAACACACGAAGAAAGAGTTTCCTACCTGTCGATCATATACAATCTGGATCGATTCAACACCGCCGTATTTTTCAAAGTACCCTCTTAGATCTCTTTCAGTTGTGTACAAGCTTAAACCAAAAATTCCAAGGCAATTGCTTGTCTCTGGATTATCCTACAGTAAAAAGGAGACAATACCATAAGTACTTGAACTGTTTATTATCAACTAAAGTGCAACCTGCTACCAAAAGAGGACAAGAAGGAATTACCCGGCTTCCAACATGTCTCTTCCTCGATGAAAGGGGTGAAACACTTCTATCCCTAGATTAAATAAAAATATGATAATGCAGTTTAGTACCTGACAAAAATCCATGTATAGTAATTTTAGGGATGTGGGTTTTAGGCTTACATTTCTGGGCTGTAAATAATTTTTTTCACTTGAAAGGACATATGTCCTACAAAAACACCATCTTGGTCGGACAAAACAAAATTTTGGTCGGACACATTTTTATTCATCGTTCATGTCATAAAATTATCCGGACATCATGTCCGACCACATGTGGGATTTCCTCGGACATGAGCAAATTTTGGCCAGCCAATGTCTGATGACCGATTGTTATTTGCAGCCCTGCATTTTGTTAAACATGTACATTGTGTCAGCTTCAGTGTTTGGCATTACTTTTCACAAGCCTGCATTCACTGTGACCTTGCCTACATGTGTCGCAGTCACAGTACCATTCCATAAAGTACAAAGTAAAACAAATACAGGTACCTTTTGTGTCTATAGTAATATGGACTGCGAGATCGGGATCGGGACCTTCGCTTCCTCCTAGGTGAACGTGACCTACTACGAGACCGCGAACGACGTTTCCGTGAACGGCTTTGACTCCTCGACCTTGATCTATCTCCTGAAGATCCAGACCGAGAGCGAGATCTTGATTTAGACCGAGACCTTGAGCGAGACCTTGAACGTGATCTAGAGTGGGATTTTGAGCGAGATCTTGAACGGGATGCTGATCTTGATCTTGCAGCATTGTATTTATCAGCTTGCTCTTCGTCTCTATCACTGACATCCTGCAATGACATGAAAGTTAAAATAAGTAAGAAAACACACATGTACACATACTTGAGTCCAAGAAATGGACTACAATTTAGGACTACAGACAAAACTCTGGAAAATAGAAAGTCTGAAAATTGCAGTGTTGGATTGTATGTATGGCCATTTGGGGCCATTTTGGGAATAACGAACAAAAAGACCACATTTTCGAGTTGACTTTGTAATCAGCCTTTCTTACTAGCAGCCTGGCCTTCTCTGGAACCCAGAACCCTTCAAGTGTTCATTCTTTTTTTTTTTTTTTTGCCCGTTCGACCGACCCACCATAACAAGAGACGGGGCGATGGGAAACGAAACATTTTATTGGGATGGCCGTAAACATTGTATGGTTACATGAGGTTTAATTAACAATTAGACTACGGCCCGGTTTTTTTTTGGAATTGGGGGGGGGGGGGGTGTTCTTAAAAAGGGGGGATTTTTTTTTTTATTAAAATTAAAAATTTTTGTAAAAATCTATTTTTGTTTTTTTAAAAAAAAAAAAAAAAAATTAAACCCCCCGGCGCTTTTTCGCGGAAAAAAAAAAAGAGAGAAAAAAAAAACGCGATTAAAAAAAAAAAAATTAACAACAATTTCACTTGGCAGAACACCATTCTACATTAAAGAGGGATTTATATCAGTTACTGTACAGTCTGTCACAGCTACAATGTAGCTTTGTGGATAGAGCCAACTAAAGTAATTTGAAAACTTCTCTATTATCCCCTGCCCCCAAGACTTGAGAATGCATCAAGAAGGTCTGCCAAATCCCCACCACCCCAACCCCAGAGCAGGTCCAACTTGGGGCTCCCTTTTGACAAACATTTTCTGTAAGTCATGACATTTATCCAGCAAAATTTACCTGCCTTGGCGGCTGATTTTCTTTGATTCACTGCAAAATTTATGAAGTTCTAGATTTCAAGAGATACTCCAGTTTAAGGTCTGGTGTAGACATAACAATGAAAATAAGCTGTCTGGGTTTACATGCTCTTCAAGTTTCAGTGAAATTTAGCCTTAAGAAGAAGGTGTCTCATGGCAAAAAAACCCGGAATTGATGAAAATATTTATAAACTTACGGTAATACATGCTGGTTAGCTAAAAACATAGCTTATCAAAATAAACTTGACCGAGAAGGCGGCGGGATTTAACTACAGTTTCATGGTTATTCCCGCTGTTCTCGACAATAGCCACCAAACTTGTGGCAAGCTAGGTCTAGAGAAGAACGCCTTTCATTCAATAAATAACCGAAATCTGCTAGTCTGGCTAGTTTACGTTAGCCGAAGTTTTGTTTATAATAAGCACATTTTGACGCATAAATTGAGCCGAATACTCTCCTTACCTTTTCCTCAGAAGCATCCCTATCTTCTACATCACTCATCTTGGCTATAAGATGTGATTATATCAACAAAAAATCGGAGCAGACTTTGCGTGAAGCAGAATAAATCTCATTCAAGTGAAAAGCAGATGGCGCGTTGGAAGGACAAGCCTTCTCAGCATGCTAAGCGTAAAAGCGCGCCCCGAAGATAGCCGAAGTTGAACCGAGCGAGGCCCGGCAATTTATGGCCACATGAAAAAGCTCTTGTTCCAGTTATTTTGCAAGATGTTTACTGGGACACTGACTTTTTATTTCTAACAGTACGCATTTTAGGGATATTTCTACGGAAGAGAGCATGCAAACCTAACAAATCTAACTTCGAAAAGAAGCAACCCGAGATATGACAGTTTGAGCCCCTTACGGACCCTTTCGTGTAAGGTCCACCCCGAGGGAGTCCGACCTCGCCAAAGTACTCGGAGAAGTAGCCATCATCATGGCGGAGGCTTCAGAAGGAGCCATCAATTTGGCCTCGCTGTTGAGGACAAATAAAGTAGAGGCGCTTCACGCTACTGTCTATAGTGGACCTGTAAAATTTCTTGTTTGGACACGGTTACCCGAGGACAATTCTTCCTGGATTATAAAGTGAGTGACAAGGTTTTATTTGTCGTTTTCCTCGCCCGCTATAAGCTTGCGTTCTCATAGTGTCTGATACCGTCTCTCACAGAATGAAAGTTTTTCGTTGGTTGGGACATCTCTGCGGTATAGAGCCCAGGCAAAAATTTGTCATTGGAAAAAATGTTTAAAATGGCATGTTTCACATGTGCCTTTTTAGCTGAGTTGTAAAAATGTGGGGAATTAGGTAGGGTTTGTTGCTGGTCAGTTTTTCCCTTTCCTCAAAACATTAAAGGTGATGATGATCCACGAATTTCATTGCAAAAGGACAATTGGAATGAGAGGTCCTCTTGTACAGTGCCACAAATGGGACATGATTGTTCCTGCAGACATGCCCTTGCTCTACATTTTCTTGTGTGTGTGTACTTCATGTTGTGATGATTTGTCCATGCGTTTTGTACATGGGGCATTTCATTTTCCAACCCCCCCCCCCCACACACACACACACACACACACACACACACACACAAAAAGGATGGCAGGAATTTGAATCCTCAATTTTTTGTCAGGGCCCTTTTAAAAAATGAAATCAGAAGGGTTGATTTTTTTTTTCGGCACCTTCTCTCTCCTCCGCAGAGGCTCCTTCATTTCGATTCTCTCCAGGCTCCGTGCGCTTACTTTTCACCTCTCCCCATTTCCCAGCCCGTATGAAACATGAAAGAGGCCTCTGCGGAGGAGAGAGTGGCACCTTTGAAAAAAATATTCAAAGGTCCAATTTTTGTTGGCTTCTGTGGGAAAAAATCTAACCCTCCCCCTTACAAAACCTTGCCATCCTTAGAGTAGGGGTGTGCAGATAAAAAATGGAACGTTCCCATGAACATGTTGCTGCGACAGCATGTCCCTGCAAAATGTCCATGGATTTGTATGTCAGCACCTAAAGGCTACTGAGGCTAAGTTTAGCCATTGTACAGTGTTGACAGTGTTCATGAATCAACATGGTGTTTGGTCAATAATAAACAACTGTTTTTAAAAACAGAGATGATTAGAAAGTGTTCTTATGATATGATCCTTTTGGTTTATTAAGTGCGTCTGATGGAGTTGATGTCTGGCGCTTGCGACTGGACCAGGAACAACTTGATTCTCATGTAAGATTCTTGTGTCATTGTTCCTTCTAATGATGTAATAATATATAATGCCAAATAACCATGGCATATCTAGGTGGTCAGCAGGTGTGTTTAGATCTTACCCTCCTCCCCTGCTTTCCCTATTGCTGATAAGGAGTCAGTTTTTTCACCCCCTCTCAAATTGAGCAAGAAAAAGCTGATTCTTATAAATTATTACTCTGACACCCACACTCTGTTAAGAAGTTGATCTTTACTTTGGGGTCCCTTTAAGAGCATTTCTATGTCTAACACTGAAATAAAGGGATAAATTTTGCAATGTATACATCTTGTTTCAATTTCACTCAATGTTGTTTCACATTTATTCACACAGAGAGAACTGTCAGAAGTTGACAAATATGAAGTCTATTTTGCAAGATTCAGGTACACAATACATTAAGCATCCTGATTAAAGCATTATCCTATGAGCTATGCACTGAAAAAATTTCCTGTGAATTGTCCCCAACAATCTTCTTGACCTAAGGATGTCAAAAGAGTAATAAAAGGCCCTAAAACATACCCTTCAAATAACTGATCTTCAGGTTTAATTTAAATATCAGGTCAGAATTTCAAAGTGGCGCTATCTCACTGGCACAGTTAGCAAACAAAATAACTGTAACGGTTGGTGTTGGAATTTCATCGCTGTGTTACGACCTCTATGAAGCAAAGGCAAGTGAAAAGAAAACTGAACTGCAGACAATCCTCTTCCGGTTAGCAGATAGAGTCTCTGAACTCACTGAGCAATTGAAAGGTAAATACCGTAGTTTCTCGATTAAACGCCGGGCCCCGTATAAACGCCGGGTCTCCAAGCTGTATTTGAAAATAAACCCCTTAAACAATTATTAAAGGTTTAATATGCTTTAAAGATAATGTCTACTCATAAAGCTTTCAAAAATAATGAATAAAAATCATTTCTTAGAAACATAGAGCCTGAAAAAACTCCTAAAATCAAATAAAGTGGGGGGGGGACAGGGGGGTCTGAACCTCCCACCTCCCGACCTTACCCCGCCCCCACCTTTTACTCCCGCCTCCCACCCCTTTCCGTAGCTGTTCTCCACTGTTTGTTCCATGTCTATTGCGAAATATAATGAAATGTTACGAAATTTCACTTGTTTTCTCCCGGTTCCCGCCACTTTAGGAATCCCGCTTCCCGCCCTCTCTCCCCCGCCCCGCCCCTTTTCTCCCGTGCTCCTGCCCCCCTGTCCCCCTCCACAATAAACGCCGGCCCTATTGGGCCAAGTTTGAAATAAACGCCGGGGGCGTTTAATCGAGAAAATACGGTACATGTAAATAATTATTATTTTAAATATTTATCATTATTATTTATAAGAAACAAGAGCCAAAAAAACTGGATGCTCTTGTAGGTTATGTGCAGCTTGAACAGCATTTCTAAAGTCAGACAGTGCAGTGTGGGTCTTGCTTTTCATTGTTTTCTCCAGTTAACATAAATTTCCATGAGGTTTTTACAAGTTACATTTATGTTGTATACACTGTCCTTATGTTTTTACAGTGTCATCAGATTCTTTGGAGAGGTTGAAGAATCAAAAGGTATTATTCCTTTAATTTATCTATTTACAGCTGTAGCTCATAATTTGTACAAAAAATATTGTAGACCCTAAATTTTGCTTAAATTTTAGCTACACGTTTAGCTTAACTTCCATTTTTGTTTCTTTTTTGTGTGTATGAAGGATGCGGCTGCAGCTGGATCATCAATATTTGGTAAGAGCTTGAGTGTTGCTTTAGTTTAGTAATTGTTGCTTTCCTTTAGTATTTTTGGTGGGCATGGGGAAGAACAAGGGGGAACTTAGCCTCAAGCGCCGGGTTTTTTAGGGGCGATTGTGTTTCACTCTTGTGGGGAGAAGTGAAACATGATTGCCCCTAAAACAGCTGCACTGGAGGCTAGGGAGAACTCGACTGTATGCACAATTTATGGAACTGAAATTTCCTTGAAGATGTACTGTGTAATATTTTTGCATTTTAACTGTTTAGATGTTCCACCAAAGAAGACAAGCCAAGCTCCTCCTGTTAAGAGAAAGCAAGGCCATAGCCTCATCAACCCTGGCAGCAGAAAGTAAGTGCATTTTAATTTACTAATATTTTTGTTTTAAATTACCATCATCTCATGTTTTTAAGACATCAGGATCTTCTATATATCAAACTGTGATGACTAAGACATGTCATTCAGGTGTGTATGGACTTGGTAAATTTAATGTTCAAGAAGGATTTGGGGGATCTCTAGCTGGCTTGTTATGTTACTGTGATATGTCATTTGACTATGCATCTTCCAGTTGATTAGTCCATAAGGGCTAAACACACAGACACAGAAATAAAGTTTTTATCTTATCTTATCTTATCTTCAATTTTCTTTTTCTCTTGCTCATTAAATTATGACAAGGTTTGTGGCTTATATTCTGGTTTCTGTAGTATGAAGCAACTTGGAGTATCATTAAGTCTATCACAGTTTACCTTCTAGTTTTTCTGTGCTGTGAATTTCTGAAAATTGTGCCAAACAAGAGCATGATGTTGTAACTTTCTTGAAAAATGTCAGTCCATTGAAACAAAGTTGCTGGTTAAGTACTTGTACATGTACACGGCAGAGCTTAATTTGGCGGTGATTTCCTAACCGGACATTATCATTTTAAATGAAACGTGCTGATATTAAAGGATCTTTCAACTTTTAGAAGTTTTATGACAAAAAAAAATTACCATGAGGCAAGGATGACATACATGTAGATTATTTGCAAATGAAGTGAAAAACTCAAAAAATGGTAATGTGATTAGGAATAACAAATTTAGAAGGATATTTTGTAGGAAATAGTCAGTTAGGGACAAAGATTATTAAAACATTTTTAGAGTGCAAAGTTTTCCAGCTGAAATTTTTTTTAGCTGCCCTGGACATTGTTTTTGAGGAGAAAACAAGCTGAATTACAGTTTTCTGTTTTTCTTTCAACAGATTAAAACCAGCTAAAGGAGTACAGTTTGATTAGCTGTCAAATTTGTTGAAAATAAAACTATGTTCAAATTAATTTGTCATTTTCCTTGCTGTTTTAAGACCAAAGTTTTTCAAAGAGGTTAAGGTTACATTTCAATAAGTTTAGGACTTGTCACATGGAAAGTTGCTGTTACATTGTTTGTCTCTTAGACAAGTTCTTGCAGCTCAATGTTTGCCAGAATAGAGTTTAAGCTGTATTTTCTATGAAGATTTAAGTTTATTACCAGTCAGGTTGAGTGTAAACCTAACACACGAGACACTTTTGCAAAGTTTTTTTATTAACACAGCTATAAGTTGATTAATAATGTTTGCAATTAAATTTGTTTTTGGTTTAAAATGTCTCAACTCTTTCTCTCATATTCAGTAATCTGAAATTAAAAAGATTTTCAAATGAAAATAATAGGGGTTTATAAATTTCAAACCAAAGACAATTAAGCGTTTGCCATGTACATGTACATTAATACCTTGCTGATAAAATTAAAAGTGTAATAAAAGTACAGTTTGTTTTTTGTCATTTCTTCTCTCAATGGTTTAACCTATTGATTCCTAGATTTTTTTTTTTAAAGCCACATCATTTATGAGCTAAATAAGTCCCAAGCCGACATTAAAAACATGAAAACATGCCTTGCATTTCACCACCATTGCGTTTGGCGACATTTTAGCTCAGACGTGCACACAACTCAAAATTTTGAGATAGTTCTTGAATGAGAATTTAATCCACCTCTTTCAACTTTCCTTTTTTCTGTTTTTTGCTTTTCCTCTTTTCTTACCTTTTTGCTGTAATTGTTGGCCTTCAACAAGGCTTGCATTCAGTTCAAAAATTTCCAAGAAAACGTCAACGAGACAGGAAATTCTTACAATGGAATTGCTGTAGATAGAAGAGGGAAATTTGCCTTTGAGTTTTTTACTCAAATTTCTAAGCGTTTTTTCTTACTTACCGATATTTCAAGCTCAGTTCAGCCAATCAGGCTTCTTTGGGTATCACTGGAAAGAACTCTTCCTCCTGCAGAACACTGCCTACCTGAGTAGCAAATTATAAATTAATATCCATGTTTAGACTATTTTTCTTTTGTTTTTGCGCTCATGTGCGAAATTTGAGGGTCCTAAAGAGGGAGAAAGGAAAACAAAAATCTATAACTAATGAGGCCCTGCCCGGGGGGAGGGGGGTTGCCGTTTGTCGCGATTTTATTTTGGGCCATGTCGCTTGTCGGAATTTACCCTGGCAGGGCCTCACTTATGGTGCAGACTGCTCTTAGGAGGTATAAGATGTTTTTTGTGTGGCTAGTAATTAATTTTACACAATGATTGTTTTTTTATGCCATAAGGCATGGACCACTAATTGAACAATCGTGGAGTGAAATCTCAGCATTTATGTTAATTTCTTGTTGGTCTGTTATTGCTAGGGAGGGTGAAGTAGAAGTTGCTGATGGTAACAATACGGAACACAATGTACACATCTCAGTGCTGGGAAACGACCAAACCCTGGACATCTTCAAATGCACTGACCCAGCTTGTGAGCATTTCTGTACCAAGACAAACAAGAGGTACCACTGTCCACTGTGCAACAACAAACCACAGAAACCAGGACGCATGCGGAGACACTTTGAAAAGATGCATTCTGGCAAGCAGATTGTACAGCATGAAGGTGTGGCTTATGTTTGTGTAATATCTTGAATCATTCGCTGTGCATTTCTGCAGACTTGCCACAAGTCTCCTACAACTCCTATGAGCGACAAAGTTGTTAACATTTTTGCCTGTCTATCTTTCGCCAAAAACTCATAAAAGAGACTTTGACAAAGTCTACAATTCCTTGTTATGAATGAGCAGCACCCCTCTTAATGTGAGTGGACCCCTTTCTTTGTAAGCAATCACCCTCCTAATGAGCAGAAACCTCTTCTAAATAATACCCCCTCTAATAAGTGATTTCTTAGAGCATCTGGCCTGATGTGCAGAAAAAATATTGCCTACCCCTCTCCACCCCAATTGGAGCAAGAAAGGGTCAACCCTCGCACTACCCCCCCCCCCCCAAGAAGGGACCCATCTTATACTTCTTCAGGGCTCAGGGGTGTTTGGGCCCCTTTGAAACACCTCTAGATCCTCAACTGCCTCCAATTAAATGGCACCCCTTTTGACTAATGAGAAGACACCTCCTAACAGAAAGACTCAAAATAATGAACACTCAAAAGGTATTCTCCACACACTACAAAATTGAATGTTAATTTAATATATACACTGTTTGTGTTTGTCAGGTTACCAAATGCTACGCTGTAAATTACGGTGTACAAAAGCAAATGGCCGTGTAACTGACAACTCACACTACCACTGCTGTTTGTGTGGAAGGGTTCTCGTCAGGAAAGTTCACCTTTACTGTCATCTACAAGCTCATTCAGTCGGAAGCATGCGTGAAATTGACGAGATGTTGGATGCAAAAGATGACGCGGAAGAAGGACCTCTGGAGGATTCTGAAATGGATGATGATGAAGATAATGACACTACTTTGGATACATCACAAATCACAGCACTAGAAGGCTCTGAACAAAATAATGTTGTCGCCTTATCTGACGGTACTCAGGTAATATTAGTATTTCCAATACTGAGCAACTTGCCCTCCTCTCCTGAAACAAGACTAGTTGCCTCACTTGAAAACATAACATTTGAAATGATAACCCACCCTTACCCTGAAAAGCCATCAGAAAGAAAATAATATAGTCCAGGTCTTATGCTGGATGAGGACGATCGGTTCCAAATCTATGCCATACAATAAAACATGAAATTTGAAGTGTGATACATGCGGTATTTTCAGGAAATAAACCATTGGAGCATTATGCCCCTTGCTGCAGCCATTGTTTAATTTAACTGTCACACAACACTTCTCAGGCATTCTTGACACCTCAGTGCTCATACCGTATATTGTCTCACCACAATATTGACCTTCATTCAAAATGTTTTCCTTTTTAAGGTTGTCTTTGTGCAGTCTATCCAGGACAGTGAAACCCTGACTGTGGTTCCACTTGATGAACAATCAAATACTCTGCAGCTCGCCCAGCCTGTTGACCAGTCTGAAGTCACCACTGTAGTGTCCACGGCTGCTGATTTACGCACAGGTCTTCAGGTGTTAACATCAGTGTCGTCCAGTCTTGTTACTGAACAGCAACAACTGCCCCAGGAGCTGACAGTCAAACAAGTAGAAGCCATGTTGAACCAAAGTATGTTGTCAGTTTTAGGGAAATGGTCATAACTAGTTGTTGAACTCTGACAGGACAGGACCAACCATTCCATAACAGAGAAAGTGATGCCCCAACCCTCCCCCCCATATATCGCCCTAACTCTATCCTAACTAGGAAGGCAAGCTTCATGCAGAATATTGAAGTCTCATCTAAAATTTTCGGGCAATACCGGTAAGTTTTGTCCATAAAGTTGTGGACACACTAGGCAACAAGTGGCTCAGTGTGTAGTGCTTCCAAACAAGTCGCTGCAACAAGGCTCTTGTTCGTTGCACACGCAACGAATTTGGAAGAGGGGTAATGTGAACTACCTTTCCAATTCAATATGGCAAAATTACATGACACTCTCTCATTGGTTAATTTATATTTTGTCACAGTGACTTGTCATAGGAGTGTGCACATGCTGGGACAACACTACTTTTGCTCATTTTGTCCCTGCCATCAGTCGCATTTGTGCGACTGATCACAGCAACAAAATTCTGTCGCAGCAACAACGATTGTCGCAAAAGTGCACCCTGTCAAACGTGGCAACATGTTGCAATGACTTGTCGGCACTTGTCGCCTAGTGTGTCCTGACCTAAAGGCTCATGAGATAAGAGGCCTGCCCTCCCACCCTCCTCCCTGATCCCAAAACAAGATGGGTTCACTTCAGGTTAACTTGTTATGACCACTTCCCTTATCAATATCAGTTTACTTTATTCCTTGTTGTCTTTCCTGTCTCTATTCTCTAATTGTTATCACAGATGTAACCTTAGTTACTATGTTCTATGTTTTCTTAGGTGGTGACAATACCCAGGATACTTCAATAACAACAGCATCGTATGCAGCTGAAGAATCTACTGATATTGAAATGGAGCAGGCAGCAGATGCACAGCCTGGCATATCCAAACAGGATCAAGATCAAGCTATGGAGTTTGAGCCGTGTCTGCAGGTAACTGATCTCCAAATGCCTGACGATAACAATACAACAGTACAGCATCCTGATACAAACATGACACATGTATCTGGCATGGAACAAGGTAATCTTCAAATAACTCAAGTCACCGCAAGCCAAAGTGTGGTTCAAACGTCAAGTTCACAGTCTGTCGCAGATCAAGGTTCTTCAAAACTCCTCATGATAAATCCATTGAACAAACCACTTTTTGTGGACGAGAGTGGTAGCTCACAGAATGAACAAAAAACAAAACAAGCTCGACAAGATTCACTGGTGTTGGTTGATGCAGCAACTGAACCAAAAGGAGATGATCATGTTTTCAAGGTTCTGCTGAATAACTTGTCTCCTGCTACCAGCTGTTTCTGCCATCCATCAGTTCTTAATGAGAAGAACAATTTGGATGTTCGCAGATGTAAGAATACATTCTGTGATTGTAGGCTGTATCACTGCCCTCTGTGCACATGTTTGCCAAACAAGCCTGGCAGGATAAGAGAGCACTTTAAAAAGATCCATGCACAGGATCTCATTGTCAGATATCAAGGTAAGAAATTCAAAAGTCAATTCTCCTTAATGTTTAACACATTTCTTTTATTGTTAGTTGTAGGAATTGGGTCTTAAATCAACACTTCTCTTCAGGACAAACGGTACCACAAATAGAGGAATTTATTCCTCTAGTTGAGATACCTTTTGTCTTGAAGAGTTATCAACTACTGTCTATGAGACAATGCTCTTGAGATTTCAATAGTTTACTACATGCAATTAGAATATAAACTAGAGTAGATGACTATTGGAAATTAAATTAAAGGAATTGCCTAGTACTCAAATTCTGTAAAAGAGCAGGGCTCTTTATCACTGATTAGTTAAAAGGGAAGTATCATGGGAATTTTGATGCATTTGTAGCCATTACGGAGCTAAAATAATGACTAAATTAACTTCGCTTATTCACAAGATGAGCCTAGAACACTAAGGTGAAGATATTAAGTGTATCATTCAAAGGAGAGCAAAGTGTAATTAGTTTTAATCGATTTATCCAAGACACATGGGCAGAGTTTGAAATTGTCTGCTAGTCACACATTTTCAATTTTTGATTGAAATCCCATACCTGTATAACTCATGATAATACCTCTTTTGTTACTTTTCTGGACTGTTTTAGTCACTGTTAACAAAGAGAGTCCATTATCTTTAGGTTTCCTTTAAAGTAAATATTTCTTTTGACTTTTCAAAGTGATACTGCCCCTTTAAACTTATGGTTTGTAATGACTGCAGGCATGAAAGTCATGTTCTACATGTTAGAATACATTGCAGTTTGCTGAAAAACTTGGTCTTTTTAAAAAGTTGACAACCAGGCCCCGGTTGGATAACGCTATCCACTGGATAAATTGCTATCCGGTGGATTGCGTAGTATGTTTTGCTAACACTTATCCGCTCGATAGCGATTTATCCGGTGGATAGAGTTATCCAGCTTTCGAACAACCAGGGCCAGGTTGACTAAAATAATCACTGAGAGCACAAGGCTTTTTACACATCACAAGCATTAGACTTACTTACAAGTCATTCACACAAGCCTTAGGCCAGTGAATTATTTTTTTTCCAATCTTCTCACAACAGGTTATCAAATGCTACGATGCAAGCTTGGTTGTTCACGTCCCAGTGGAACCAAAGTCTTCAATTCACATTATCACTGTTGCATTTGTGGTGCAATCTGTATCAGGAAGTCAGGCGTTTATGAGCACATGCGTGTCAATCACTCTATTCAACCTATCAGCAAGGAAGGCCTGTCACAGCTGCCGCAAAACCAGAGAGCAAAGTTTGACACACCACCTAAACCAGTGGTCGTTCAAGTCCCCTCAGTCCCATCAGGAACTGCAGTACCTGGGACCCAACAAATCCAAACTACTCAACCCCAGACTCCTCCAAGTCAAGGTGTGGTTACAGGAGCTAGTGCCAGTCCACAGACAGTGACAGTTCAGATCCCACAGCAGGGTTATGTCGATGGGCAGCAAGGGCAGGGACAACAGCAAGTTGTAATACTTATGCCGCAGCAGCTTAATCAAAATCCAGTGCAATCTCAAGCACAGCAACCTATTGTCATAGTCATGCCCCAGACTGGTGCGGGCCAAGTGGCACAGCCTATTGTTGTACCAGTGCCCCAGACCCCTAGCAGCTGAGCCTGGCTGTGATTGATAAAGGGAACTGTGATAAGATGTATTTGCTCTTCTTACTGCTTTCATTGACATTATGAATTTCTTAGGAGGGGAAATAATACTTGAACAGCCTGTTTCTAGTCCGCTAGCCCAAGGCACGTAAAAGCACATCAACAACAGTGATTGTTCAGGGGTTATAAATCTGGTGGCTGGTATAAATATTGGAAACATCTTCGTCAAGTTTATAAATTCGAGTTACACCATTTGCAAGATGATTTTTCATCAGCTATAAAGAATAGTAGAATCCCAATTTTTCGAACCTCCAAGGAAATTATAAAATGGATTCAACGAATCTGGAGTTAGAGAAATTGGGGCTAAAATAGTTTTAACTGAGTAAAGAAAATTGATAACAACTACTTTGTTTTAGTATTCCCATTAATTTGCTATGGCGTTACTGATTCAACTACAACACACAGATTTCTAAGGAAAAAATCTTTGGTTTGAGTTACTGGGTGGTTCAAGATATCAGGATTCCACTGTAGTTAGACTCATTTTGTTATCTTCATGAAAATGTTCTCAACAGAACATTATTAGTTCAAAAAACTGTTACAAAGGCAAGCAAAAATTTATTATGACAGTTATTAATAAATTTAAGTCAGCAATAATTTTGTTAATAATTATATTACATTTAATTAAAAATATTCCATCTTCATAATTATAATAATTTTTGCTTTCTGAAATGGTACATTAGACTAATACTGTGATCTAGTACAACTTCACTTGAAGCTGTCTGTTTTTGTTTGCAACTTCTAATATTATTAAATAATACATAGCTGGTGTTTGACTTCTATCTGATTACAGAACATTGGCCATGACATGTTTATGTTTTAAATAAACTTTAGCAGAAGGTATGCTTGTCCTGTTTGAAATTGTATCTTCAACTGTTCTAAACTGGCTTGGCAGGTTTTGACCTCTGTTATACATTATTTTCTTCTGTGAAGTGGTGGGTAAAAAAAACAGAGAAGCTTCTATTAAACAGGTTTGGCAGGTTTTGACTTCATGTTATACGTTATTGTCCTTTGTGATGTGCTTGGATAAAAAACAAAAAGAAGCAGTTGTATTGATCCTAAGATTACACCAATTCCATTGGGAACCTGAAACGCAAAAAACATAATATGAGGATTTTTTTCTTCCCAATATGTGTCCCAGTGTAAGCCAGGGATGATTTCATTAAAAACACCCACTTTCAGTGTTATGCGCATAGTTGCTATCTTTCCACATTCACCTTTCAACATCACCTTTCGATGTGTTGTTTGATTATGAGCCAATCAAAATCAATGCATACCAGTGTTTGATTCATGCCAATGAGCCAACAAGTTCAGAAGGTCATGCTACTGGTCTGTGGTTTGCACATAACGCTGAAAGCAGGTGCAATTTACAGACAACATTGCAATTGTGAATGTGCAGTCAAATGGTAAGCACAGGACTTGGATTGGGAGGCCACAGGAAGTGTTTTTTCTCCTGTATTGTGTGCAACGTTTCTTATACTTTTGCAATGTTCTGGCCTAATTGTTTCAAGTCTCTCAATTTCACACAATTTCTTAAAATTTCCATCAAAATTAGATGCTTTGAATCTCCCAAGACTGGCAGTCACAGATGTAATGTTTGGAGTTTCAGCTACTTCTGAATGGATACATGAAAGTTTCCTGAGCACTAACATATTAACCCGAATAAGCGCCGGGGCACTTAATAGAAAATTTTCACACCTCAAGTGTGGCACTGTCATGGCAAAGCTCACGGCCTTCACGGCATTTACAGAATTACTTATTGTAAGAATTATGTTGGATAAAAAAACTAATGGGCAAGCAGTAAAGCAATCACTTTGAACAGCAAGACATCGCATTTGATGGAAAGAAATGTCCAAGTTTGTTCAGTTGCTTTGTAGTGCTGTTTTTTGTTAAACGGAATTCCTCGAAACAGCGCTGCATTGGGACTGCAGCACTTATTCGGGGGTGGTGCTTATACGAGTAAATATGTTATGCTTTTTAGACGTTATCACTGAGATACTGATTCAAAATGCACCACTTACCAAAATGAAATTATCTTGGACTAGTTGTCCATATATCGTCCAAAGAAGAGACACAACAAAGGTTGCTACACACATGGAGAATGTCATAAATTCTGTACTCTTGTATTTAATCACATTTACCTGCAAAAGAGCACAAAAATGGCTTTATTATTAAGTTCTTAAACAGTTGTATCACAGCTGATTTCTGGTTGATTTATTTGCTCTAGCTTGATCCATGTCATGAACCTTGCCATAGGTCACTAATAAGTAAAGTGAATAGAGGCAGGAATGTTTTGGTCATGCCAGTTTTTATGCCCTTTACCTAAATCACCTGATGAATTATTAATAGCTGTGAGAATGTAGATAAAGCAATGATTTTCCCGTCTGAACTATGGTTAGCAATGTAGCATGACTTACAGTTCTCTTCCATGTGCCTTAATTACCACTGCCATTTGCCAAAGTTTATTTAAACTTTTTGACATATTTTTGATAACTTTCTGATGGCTTTCTGGCCGATTTAAGTGTAAGAACTCTGAGAGGAGGAGGTGGCAATTTCCATAATTCCTCTCTGACAATTTTAAATTTTACTCAACTCCACCCCTTCACTATAAGTGGCAATGGTTTGGCACTTATTAAATAAATATTAATATTTATGTTTACAATCCTCCACTATAGCCTGGTGCAAAAACAAGTGACCATTCAACAGACCTCTCAAGTCTCACGATTTTGCCGTGAGACTCACGACTTTTAGTTCAATCTCACGGTCTCACGACAAGACACAAAAATCTCACGATAAACAGAGTCACAAGCTATAAGGATACAATTTCTTGTATAATGTCATTTTTGGCTTACTAAGGCGATTGTCTTGCGCCAATTCTGTGTAAATCCGAAGCCAGCAAAGGTATTTCATTAGTTTGTTCGCTAGACACACAATCGAAACCCATATATAGAAGACACAAGCCGTGAAAAGAACGTTAATTTTTGTGTTGCTAAAACAGGAAAAAAAATCCTTCTCTTGATTAGCACCTGGTTTTAGTTATTTTTGTTCGTCAGTTGATTAATCTCCCGGTTTTTACTCGAATCGCCCGGTTTTTTTACCTCGATCTCCAGATTTCCGGTTCTTTGAGGTTGAGAGGTCGGATTCAAAGAACAGAATAATACTATAAAGATGAAATGTCCACTGATTTGTCACATGCATTGGACACAGAAAAATTCTAAGTCCCACACTCATTACAAATGAAAACTTCATCCTTTTCATTTATTCATCAAGCTTTTAAAAAATAAATCACCAACAGAATAATATGATTTCAAAGAAACATGAACTATAAATGAATTCTTACCACTGTTACAAGAGGTGATCCATACACTGCTATAGTAAATCCACTAGCAACGAGTCCAAGATGGAAGACAGCAGTTTCATAGTCACCAACATAATACTTGATATAAGTTAACAGAGAACACACGCCCACAAATGACAGTGTTAACCTCTGTGTAAGCAGCTTCTGTGAAATAATTAAATTTTGTTTGTCGCCATCACTCTCCCCTGGGAGTTTACAGGAAAGAGACAGCCTCTTGGTTAGATGGTTCTGTCTTGGTGTAGCTGCCAAAAACAACCAAGCAGGGAAAACAAAAAGGCTGAAGGCTACTCTGGGTCTGCGACAAATAGGGGTGGTGAATGGTCCTTCAAAAAAGGTGTGTCTCGCAAAATTTTAGCCAAATTTCAGGGGTCTCGGTTTCTTTTGCAAGGCTAAAAAGGTCTCGGGCTCGCAGAAAAGATATCAGTCTCGCCGTCTCGCAAAGTCTCGCATTTACCATTCAACACCCCTACAAATGACAAATGAAATTTCATACTACTACCTTTGTTTGAAAGCCATGTTTTCTCGTAGTGTACTGTTTGGTCTTCTGTCAAAATAGTTTTTGTGTAACAGCATACCAAGACAATCAATTCAAATGAAAACAAAAAGAAGCCACATACCTTATCTCTTGTATTAACATAATAAAATAGAAGATATAAAGACTGTAAGACAATTCCTAATACTCCAACAGTGAATATAGGAGTGTCATCTGTTAAAAGACCATACTTTGTCCAAAGAATGGAACTGGAAAAATAAATACAACATGAATTGATGAGTATCTATTACATATATTTCAAGATATTACGGTTCAAGATAAAAGACCAAGTGAAAACCATACTCTTTACCAAGTGACACATCCCTGTGAGTTATAATTAGCCCATTCCAACACATTCAGTAATTAGTCTTCCAAGATGGGGGGGTTTCTCAGATTTTAAAGAGACAGGGGAGGTGTGGGGGATTTTAGGGGGGGAGTTGTAATTCAGGATTTGGAGACTTCTTTGATTATGGTAGGGTTTTTTTCTTCCTTAGGATAGGAGAAGGCTAAGTTAAAGGTTAATATTGTTTACTATTTTGCACAAACATAATTCAGTCTATTAGATTTTATAAAGAAAGACGTCAGACACTTATGCTTTCACAGACAATAACTGATCCCAATGTCCCAAGATATGTTTGGGGAGGGCTAGTAGTGAATGGTGTTATAAAATTTCTAAGAAAGAGGGAACAGAAAAAAAAACAAAAGTACATTTACCTTAGACATGTAGTCAGGAATGGGAAGAAAGTTATATTCTTTGTACTGCCTTGTCGTTTTATTTTTAAACAGACTTGTCTGAAAAAAAGGACACATGGTAAGTCAACCAAGTTTCAGGTGGCTTTTTGGGACTAAAGATTCACTGATGTAAATTGAAACCAACTCAGTGTTGTACAATCATTCCTTGAAGTACACACTAGTGACGCGATATGTGATCGCTATTGAATTTCCATTTTTACAAGCCAACAATGCAACAAGAAAGAGAGCTTTATTAAACAGTAGACCAATGATCAAACGACAAATAATCTCTGTCATTTAAAAGAATTAAATTGCAGTTGCTAGGAAAAAAATATTTTTGTAGAACTAGTTCTTTCAAAATCACAAATCTCATACAAATGGCTAATTTTTAAATAACGGTAAAATTTCCGTAATAAGCCATGTGTTCATTTCCTTGAATAAAATGGAAAATTAACCTTTAAAACAAGAAACGAAATACGGTACGGTACTTATAAATTTTACACTGTTTCATTATTGATCAGTTAGATTCTATTCTCACGTGTGTTTTTAGTTTACTTACATTCCCGTCGAAAGAAGTCCAAATTGAGAGAACGTTGCACTCCATGATACAAACTGTTTAATATCCATGGACATCAAAAAAACGTCCAATATTATGTTATCCGATCGAAACAAGTATTGCCTTGTTGTTTCATCATGTCTCCATCTTTAGCTTCTTCGTGTGATTGCGTTATGTGGGAGGACTGGGAACCACAACACTCGGACACTTGCGCATGGAACGCCTGGTAAAAATCTTACTTTTGATTTGAGAGGAGGTGGAAGTCACGGGCTAGGTAGGTTTTTTTCCTTTGCAAAAATGGCTCAAGTGGCAATTCACGAGGCCAAGAAAGTGCTGAGACGTGAAATAAAGAAAAGGGTTGCAGCAATGACCGATGAGGCTAAACTGAAAGAATCCAAGTTAATTGTTAACAAAGTAAGTTGATAGACTGTAAGCTTATTCCTTGCTAGGGACGGTATGATGGGACGAATTCCCCTTATTTACACTGGTTAGTTCAATTTTGGTAGTTGTAGTGGAGGTCTTAAACTAGTTAACTGAAAACTGTAACTATATTAAACTGCGTCAGCCAGGGGGGGGGGGGGGGGTAAGTGAAAAACATGTATCCAGTATACCCTAAATTTCCCCTCAAAATCATGCAAAATACCAAAATTTGGAAAAACACAGTATACTTTATACCCATAAAGTCACAATTCTTGTGTAAAAATATTGTATACCTAGTTTAAAATGCCCCTGTATACTGTATACCTAAAAAACCTGGCCGACCCTGACTAAAATTTTTGATCCCAGTATTATGTATCAGTCAATTCCAAGAGAGATCATCCCCCCCTCCCACTGGGCAACCCCCAGGCATTTGACTGCTACTGAGGGAATTTGATCAAACAGAGCCCGGATGGAGCTCAAGCACGTGAAGTTAGTATTTTGTTACGTTTATGTAAAGCAGTTTCAACGTTTCTTTTCCTATTAAAATTTGCTGATTAATAGGGCATAAGTGTCAGTTTAGACCTGGTGTTACCAAGAAGACCAAACTAACACAATGACATTCTAGCCCCGACTGGTGGGGTATTTGACTGTACAAATTTGATCAAACATTTTGAGAAAAGTCAAATGCCCGGGGGTTTGCCCGGGGGGGCTATGATCTTGCTTGGAATTGACAGATACATTCAAAGTGTGCAAAGCTAACCTTCCGTAAACATGTTATAGGGTCTGTTTGAGTTATTCCCAATTTTCAAAGTGACTGGAAAGACCTGAGTTCAAGGAAGCTGTTGAAAAGTGGAGGGGGACAGGGGGCGGGAGCCCGGGAGAAAAGGGGCGGGAAGTGGGAGGAGAGAGGGCGGGAAGCGGGATTCTTAAGGTGGCGGGAACCGGGAGAAAACGAGTGAAGTTTCGTAACATTTCATTATATTTCGCAATAGACATGGAACAAACAGGAGAGAACAGCTACGGAAAGGGCCGGGAGGCGGGAGTAAAAGGTACGGGAGGCGGGAGGTTCAGACCCCCCTGTCCCCCCCCTGAAAATAGCATGGCATTAGTTATATGAAATAGTCACCAAAAAAGGGTTACCCAGCCAAATTTATCCAAAGAAGTGAGTTGGTACCAACAATGCAGGAACAGATCCAGAGAGGTGGGGTGGGAGGGCAGATTTAGTAAGATTTGACGTTTCTTGTGTCCAATGGTATGCAATAGAAAAATGAAATGAGCATCGAGACTAGAGACATTTGAGCCCAGGGGGGGTACTTCGACTTGTAAATGACGGGGATGATTGAATGGAGGCAAAACTCAGGACCCAAAAAAATCCCTAAGTCTTCCGACATTACCCAAAAATAACCCACCAAAAAAATCCCTTGTCAAATTACCCCCAAATTGCCAGAAGGGGCAATAATATAACACAAAGTAAACCATAAAAAATTGAACACTCCTGTTTGTTTATTCATCATACCATAAAATACGCCAAGGCACTTTAGTTTGTTTTTAATACACAAAAAAATCCCCTATTTAAACCAAGTCACCCAAAAAAATACTTGCCAAATTTTCCACCTCAAAAAAATCCCGGAATCAAAAATTTCAAACCCAAAAAAATCCTTCGATCATCCCAGTCATTTAATAATAATAATGATAATTTATATAGCGCTTTTTACAATTTACAAGCCGGAGTACACCCCCTGGGCATTTGAGTCCTGACAAGTCATTAGGGAGCTTTAGCAAACCACGACGGCAACGTGAACGAGAACGTCACCAAACAAAAGGTTTAATGAGCAAAACAACGTGAAATGACCAAGTCCTGCGTATATTGGAGAACATGAACAATGACAGCTAAATTTCCGTATTTCTTTTTTTGGATGAACGCTTTTTTTACATATTCAGCTTGGACTAGTTCCTAAACCAATAGATACACTGAATACCTCTGGATAATCGCAAGATTCTCGAGTAAAATATTAATTCATTTTGCACTAGGCGTTGTCCTCGGAGTCACCATCGTCATTGCTAAAGCTACCTATTAACAGAAAAGAGAATGTGGATCCTGGTGACAAATGAGATGAGGCTAAAAGAAAAAGATAACTCAGCCACGCAGGGACGGCGGAGCAATTTTCCAAGTGGGGGGGGGGCTGACTAGTGACTTGAAGTGGGGGGGGGGGCTTAAAAGACTTTCCTCTAAGTAAGTCGTTATTTTTTTCGGAAATTCTGGGGGGGCTAAAGCCCCCCAGCCCCCCCGGCTCTGCCGTGACTACCACAGACCCAACACAATAATGTAAATACTCTTTGTTGATCTTGGCATCTTTAGTTGAATGTTTAGGTTAGAGGTGATTGGTCACTGGACAATAAAAATTGTTCTTATAATAAAATAAAAATAAAAATTGTTATGTCTTGCCTTGAACGTTGGTTAATTATTAACCATGATCTTTTAATTATTAATAATATAATGTTTTAATTTATTTCCTTACTTCTTCTTGTAAGCTCCTTGGCATGGAAGAATACAAGTCAAGCAAGAGAATTTCTGTATATCTCAGCATGCCCTCTGAAGTTCAAACTGAAGGAATTTTGAAGGTTGGTTACAATGATAAAAAGTGGAATCGCTATTTTTGGACGCTCAATTTCTCTAACCTCTGGATAATTACAACTTTCTGGCAGTGACTAAATATGTTTTTTTTCTGTTTACAATAAACTGCTTTTGATGATGTTACAGGATTTATTCCAAGCAAAAAAGTAAGTAAATTAGCTAGCATCCCTGTAACTGACAGTCACTGGATCATTTAATTGTCCATTTAGAATTGTATTGCATGATTTCAGACCTAATTTCTAGTGACACAAGCAAATCCTTATTGCTAGGAGTTTATCAGCTTGTAACAGTAATAACCTGTTAACTTATTTTCAGAGAATGTTTCATTCCTCGTTACATTGGCCCAGTTATGGACATGGTTAAACTGCAGTCCATGGAGGACATGTTATCATTACCAGTTACTTCCTGGAATATACAACAACCTGCAGGTGACTGTTTTTGTATGAGCAGGCTACATTAAAATACATTATGTAAAAAATACTAGTAAATAAATAAATGAATTACTGTACCTTAGTTAGGACATGGTAGAATTTAAAGCTGTAAGCTTGTGGGGCCGTATGTTCCAGATCAAACTGGAATTTGAAAGTGTTGGTTTCTGTGGAGGGAGGAAAACCTGGGAACTGGAAAACCCTCATAACAAGGACGAGAACCAACAACAAACTTATTAGTAATTTATGAGATGTTTGTGTGTGGCTTGGACCATGAATCAAAGATGCAAATACTGCAGAATTATCAAAATATCAAGGAGATAAAAACAATCAGTCTTTCCTTTAACAAACAGTGCTCAGCTCTTGAAAACAAGCATGCTTAGTTAATCGCCCTGTCCTCATGGGTTTTCCTGGCTTTGACACTTCTCTTGTCCACGGTTCTTTAGCTAAAGGAATTGATGGGCTCTGGGAAGAAGAGTGAATATTATAGTACACAATTATCACGTTTTTTAAATTAAGATTATTATAAGTGAAACTATTTCTTGTTCAGAGGATGATGAAAGAGAAGAAGCGATCTCCTCAGGAGGGTTGGATCTTATTGTTGTTCCAGGACTTGGTTTCACAAAGGTCGGTCTATAAAAAGAGAAATATAGGTTGTGCATTTTACAGTCTCCCATATAGCCGTTTTTGGGGTCGTCACTCCACATTATTAGGGAGGAGCAGTCTAGATACTGTAGTACATGCTCAAATACGATTTTCTTCCATCAAACTAGACCAGGAGAAGTGATAACTGCCATCAGTACATGTGTTATTGATAAAAAAAACAATAGCATGATAGCGTGCATTAATCAGTTGCAGGCCCTTAATGATAACACCCCTTGCAGATCCAGAAAACAGGGAACTGAAAAAAAAAATCCCTAGGCAAAAGGGGAGACTGCAGCCGCTTGACCTCCCTCCCCCACCCTCTTAACCCACCAATGAAGACAATATTTCCTTGTTGATCAGTGATTTTCTTTCTTTCCATCACTTTGGTCCTCTGCTTGGCAGTGCGCTGTTATTTTAAGAAGAATTATTGCTATTTTATCTTTTGTTTTTCACAGAATGGTCTTCGTCTTGGTCGAGGAAAGGTAAGCATCGACAATTTATAACCTAGAGCGTAATGATCCAGGAGACTGCCAACATGGATTATTAAAGTGGTAAAGAGTAAATTCTGTTATTTTATTTATTTTATTTTAACCTGTGATCAGGGGGTGATCAGGCCCTTTCTTTCGCGCACTTGTTTTGTAACATATGGTAAGCTGCACTCACGCAAAGTCGCGCTCACAAAGCGTAACAAAAACGCGCGAAAAAAAGAGCCTGACCGTTGGAGTTCAATAGACTATTTGGAATAGACAACGCGAACGAAACAGCGTCCAGTTCTCTCGCGATTCTTTCCGCGCGTTCAGCGATCGAAGAAAAATACGAGGAAAAAAAGGAGGGCTGTGAACAGTCTGATTTGGAATATTGTTAGTAATTGCACAACCAGCGCTTACTCTGAATGACACTGAAGTTGGAACCTTCAGTTAAGGATAGTCGTTTTTTTGTGCCTGCCTGCCTTAAAAAGATTTTTTTTCAACTTTAATGTGTCATAATCTGGCTTTAAAAAGGTGCTGTCGCCAAGAGTTTTTTCTTTTTTTCTCTTCAGGGCTATTACGACTCGTATATTATGAATTGCATTGAAAAATGTGAAAAGAAGCCTCTTTTGGTTGGTTAGTACGAAATCAGTAGTTTTCTTATCTGCTATCTTGCTGCTGTTGCCTTTTTATTTAATTTTTTGCTCTTTACGGTTCTTTTTATAAACACAGAAATAGTCAGGGGCCTGTGTCACTGTGTTTTACCGGAGATTCAACTATATCTTTAGCCCTATAGCTGTTTTATACTGAAATTTGTATCCTCTTATTTGCACTTTCATACTTTTTTTCAGGCTTGGCTTTCAGCACTCAAATCTGCGATGAACTACCAGTGACAGAACGAGATATGACGTTAGATCACGTGATCTCATGTGAACCGGATTAAAAAACCTGTCAAGCCAGTTTATAACATTGAGCTCTGAGCCCCGTGATTGAAGCTGTATTGAGGAATTAAAAATGACTTATTTGTCTCGAATCACGATTAGAAAAAATAAATATATTATCGTTTCGAGACGTCTGTTTGACAAAAAATAAATTTTAGTAACTTGAACCAGTTTTTCCGTAGTTGTCAAATAATAAAGGGACACCGGCTCCAAATGTAACTCTCCACCTGTTACATTTAACACCCTGTTGGGAAGTTGTCGTGTTTTTTGAAGTGTTAAACAGAGCAGAAAGCAAATATTGTTATAGAAGAGAGTAACTTATCACAGTAGTTAAAGGCGCAAATATCTGGATTGCTGTCTTCGCAGTCAAAAGGACAAAAAGCCTGATCAAAATTTTAATGTTCATCTTAGACCAGTTGGCCAAGGTTTTTACTCAAACTGCGCGACTGATGAATCGCCACAATGCTGTGTGAATAACGTGGATTTTAATGCGTTCAACATCACTCGTGTTATTAGACTTGTAATAATTACTCGGTACGCTTTCACGATGTTGTTGACGCGTGTTGCTGTGGTTATTTCGGGCCTCTTTATAGGTAAGTGTCTTTGTCTGACGACGGTTTTCCTTGTGATTAATGTGGTGTTCCTTAAAAGATGTTCAACGAGTGAAACTGGATTCGGAAGAGGTGTAAAGAACAACAACACTAGCCTCAGTTCCAGGCTACAAATTGTGGTTTAATAAGGAATCGGGGACGAGTGTATAACTGGACTCGGGGACGAGTAACTAACTGGACTGGCCTTTCTTACAAGGTTATTTTTCTCGTACGCAATTGTGGAGGGGACTGGAGCCCGGGAGAAATGGGATTCCTAAGGTGGCGGGAACCGGGAGAAAACGAGTAAAATTTCGCAACATTTAATTATATTTCGCAATAGATGTGGGACAAAGAGGAGAGAATGCTACGGAAAGGGGCAGGAGCCGGGAGTAAACAATTCGGAAAGCGGGAGGTTCAGACCCCCCCCCCCCCCCCCTGTCCCCCTCCACGCAATTGCTGTGGATCTCCAGTGCGCGACTAGCAATGCCTCGCAAAATATGGCGCCTCTTTGACCGATCATTACGCTTATAACAAAGTCATGCGAAAGAGCTTTAACTTATTCGTTTACCTTTTTTTCTTGTTGAATACATTATTTTACCCTTCAGCTATTTTCGTTCATCATTCTCTGGGCGGTGTCATTGTTAAGCGTCAGGGTGGATTTGGAGATCACAAGCCACAGGTCTGGTCCGGACCGGCATGTTTTGATAAAGATGGAGCTATCAAATTTGTAAGTTTGATACACAGGTGTAATATTCAGGCTTGATTATTTGCATCCAATTCCATAGGGAAAGGCGGAATAAATCGAGGCTAGATTTGAATGGTGCTGTAATATATTAATTAACATAAGATAAACCTTATCGACCTTATCGCCTGATGAAGACTAGCAGTATGCAGTCGAAACGTCGCGATCTCCATCACACGTGACTACGTCGTGAGACACGAAATAATAAGCAATTATTGGATGAGGTTGAGCATGATATCGTGAATTATCAAAACCTCGTGCGAAAACCGAATTTAATAATTGTTTTATTATACGTTTTCAAACAATTTGCCATCACTTTTTCTAGCGCCGGCGTAAAACTTCGTCAGAACATGTGGTTCCTCCAGGTTCTTCTCCCTCAAATAATCGTTCAAAATTTTTACACTTGTTTTTGTTGTTCTCTTGGCGTTTTTAGAATCTTTATTCTCGATCATAACTTTCAATTCCTCTTCGGAAACGGAGGCGAATCGCTCAGCCATATTTTCAAAAGTTTGACAGCACTACACGGACGAGGGGCTTGGAAACTAGGCGGACTTTGAACTTGACATGATAACCCAATATCTGCTGCAGATATTGGGTTATCATGTCAAGTTCACATGCTACTGTATATTGACTGAATGCTCTCGACCAATCACATGTTTTAAAGTAATTCTAATGTATAATAATACTTTATTATTGTACTCTACCACGATGAATAACCACAACATTTTTTACGACATTAGTCAAATAATGTAAAGGCTACTGAGCTTGACATCAAACAGCATTCTGAGCATTCCCTTGCTATACCGTGAACAGGATGCCGTCTAGTCGGGAATGGATTGCGGAGAAAAGTCATAAACAAGAATGAGTCAGGGAACTCTGAAGGTGTAGGGATGGAAAATAGAAAGGTCGCGTTATCATCACTTTTCTTGGACAATTCTGTCCAAGGGGAAAAGGCGCAACAAAGTTAACCCCATAAGAAACACCAACCCTTGAAACAAGGCCAGAACACGACACCGTGAACGGGATCTCCGTGCCCAGCTCTTTGTGATTAGTTGTGTGGGTTCTTTAACGTCCCCTGCTGACCATATGTCTGTCACTGAAGACGCAGGAGACGGGACCTATGCAGGGCCGTAGGCAGGATTCTTGCATGTGTGGGTGCGAGCGCCAGAGGCGTGAGCTTCCCTTGAGCGGAGCGGGACGGGTGCACACAGGCTAGGGCGTATTCTCCCCCGGAAAATTTTAAAAAATCAAGTCTTTTAAGTCAACATTTCCTGCATTCTGAGTCATTTTAACCCTCACTCCCCGATTAGGTGGACCTCTGTGGCCCGTGGATGGGTGCGGACGCACCCATCGCATCCCCACTGCCTACGGCCCTGCTATAGTACGGTTTATCGTCCTTATCCGAGAAGACTAGAATATCGAACCATTTGCATATGTTCTCCTCGGTCTGGGAGTCGAACCCGAGACCTACTGCAGAACAGTCCGGCGCTCTACAAACTGAACTAACCGGTCGGTGGGGTAAATGTTTTCCTCTCAGGTCCGCGCTCGGCTTGCTGCGCCCTATACCCGGCCTAATATATAGGAAGCCCGTTCACAGGCTTCAATTTGTTGATCATCAGGGGAGTACTTGACAACCTTAAAATGTAGTATGAGAGAACAAATGCATAATTGTGTTGTTTTATTCCTTCACCACAGCCTCCACCAAAGGACCCACCTTGGTTCACAGATGATAAGTGTCATATGAGTGTCTGTGCAGGGGTAATCGTGATTACCAAGTCTCTGTGTGCTCTCAAAGGAGCTGCATGTCCACCAGTAAGTTGACCCATTTTATGTTCTTTGGAATCATTGCAAAGTATCAAACTTACTCACTTGTCTTCAATATATTCAATACAGGCGTCTTTTTTCAAGGAAACACTGTCGTTATGTGCAATACATGTGTAAAAAAATGTAATTTATTTACCCACGTGACACGGAAGAGCTCAGGAGCTCGTAAAGAATGACAATTCGAGACAATAGAGGAGACCTGTTTATAGTAATTGAATTTATGTTAGAATTTGGGTCTGGGCTCACACATACTTCTTATATTCCATGTCAGGTCAAACTCTCGTTTTACCCAAAGTGACCACAGCAGCCTTATAGCAGTGTGACGACGATGTACAGTTAAAACAGCTGCAATGGCTTCTTCAACGGTTTTCTTCCTTTTCTCTATTTCCTCTGCAGGGTCAGTACTTGGCGGCAGTTCCCAAACCCTCCTCTCCTGTTGACTGTTGTGTATGCAAACCATGTAAGTAAAGCACTCAGTGAGAAATACAAAGAAGGCTACAAATTATAGGAACACATTAGAAAGCGAGATAGGACATTTAGACTTAAAAGTGCGATGCTCAGAAATCTTTTTACAAAGTAGAGAAGTCATTTAAAAATTGCTGTTTGTATTTTATTGTCCTATACGCAGAGATGTACAGCGATAATTTATCGATTTTCAAAGAACACAACATGACCGGCTGAAACATTCCCGGGGCGTCAATAGATTAATCAAAAGACGACGAAATAGTCATCGTTTTTTATTTATTTTATTTTACTAGTAATATTTTCGAGCTTGTTAAAATTTGTTTATAAGTTTTTTATATGTATTTAAGAGGAAATCCGCCAGGACTTCGAGTAGTTATTGGACAAAATTATGTACCAAAACTATTTACACCTGATTGCAAGCTTTTGTGTTACTGCTTCAAATATCTTATCGAAAGAAATCTTTTCTAACAACACCACACATCGAAAACACATTTTGAAGTTCCGCTGAATTCCACTGAATCGCTTAAAAGATGTCAGCTTTTGCCCATAGCTTGTGAACTTTAAATATCATTTTCTCAGACTCGGATAAGAAATTGTTTTACCAGAATTATTTCCACCTTATTGCAAACTTTTTTGTTACTGCTTCAAATATCTTATCAAAAGAAATCTTTTCTAACAACACCACACATCGAAAACTCATTTTGAAGTTCCGCTGAATTCCACTGAATCGCTTAAGACGAATTTACAAAATGGCTACACGTGAGATTTTTCCTATACCTTGTGAACTTTGAAATTCATTTTCTCTGACTCTGATAAGAAATTGTTGTTGGTGTTATCACGGATAATTACTTACATCTTTACCTTTTATTAAGGGTAGGAAATAACGCAATAGGATTTAAATTATTCTGGAAATTGATTTTTGTCCAACTTTAATAAATATTACTCGACTTCCTAGTGGATTCCGTCTTAAGCGCTTTCAGTCCTTTTTAATGGTAAAATGAAGACGAAACATCACTTGTACGAAAAATTGAACATCAAAGCCTTTTATACAAGCCCCAACAACTATGCTAGTATCTTGAAAATGATAAACGGTAACTCGTCATTTTTTTGTCATTAAAACGCAGATGAGCCACTTAAATAAGCAGCAACAAAAAAACGCCGTTAACGAGGACGATGAACCTCCAGAACAGAACCTTCACAACCACTTCGTCCACAGTACACATGCTCATGTACCACGTAAAGGATTTCTGCAAGTCTTTGGTCCTCATCGAGTGAATACCTTTTCATTCGGAAAAACGAGTTTACAACGAAGACTTTCCGATTCTTATTTTAACCAATCAGAAAATGGCATGTTCACTCGCGATGCTCCGGTGACGTTTTCACTTCAGCATGGCCAACACGGTTCTCTGGTGAAAACCTCAGGCAAGAAAAATTATTCGAAAAGCAGTCTGTTTGAACGCGCACGTTGTTTTGGGAAAAGGACGAATATTTATCAAACTTTTCTGTACATCAAAAGCGTGCTTTCTTCATAAACATTGCTGTAGACTATTCTTCTCGGTCTCAAGCTCAGTAAATTTATTTTCTGGCGTTTTTATTATTACTGCATTTTAGTCTTAATAACTACTGAAAAGAAATAAAATAAAGCAGAATACTAGAGATATTCAAACTGGCTAACCAAATGACACCTGGGGTCCACCTTTCACACTCCCTCCCTACCCATGAATAGCCGGTAAAGTAAAACCATTTAGCAGCCCGGGCGAAACTCTGCTTGTATAGGTGGGCTACCTGCTTTTTGTTCTGTTTTTGTTTTTTGTTTTGTTTTTTTGCGATATTAGAAACTCAAACAATGTCAGCGTTTTTATGTTTTTATGCTTCGTGGGCTTCCACAGGTCTTTTAAAACAGAAACCTTTGCGGATGGGAAAGCCTGGCCAAGTCTCGATTTCAGCATTTGCCGCGAGTTTCCGTTTATTCGAATAAAGATAGCAACAGAAACAGCTGGAAAAACGTAATGAATAAAACAAAAACACTCACTCTGACTCTACAATGATTAGTGCAAGAATATTTTGGTGCTAATTTTATTTGTTCACAGTGGCAGCCTGAATGTATTAATTATAAATAACTTACAAGCACTTAGTTGTTTGTGTACGCTATTTAGCCGACAGGAAAACTGTTTTTTTACGCCAAGAATAAACTGAGAGCGGCAACATGGTGATAATTTTATGGAAAACAATCGAACTTGGCCTGTTCGCCAATCAGCCTCGGCTGAACGGGAGTGCAGTGTTAAAAGTGAGTGGATTTGTCATCTATTATCATCTATTTTCTTTTAAAGAAATGGTAAATTTTACTATTTCTTGAGGCGATTGTCGCCTATTTTAGTCATTCTTGTCATATCTCTGTCTCTTCTGAGCTATAGCCGATTTGACTTTAAGCAATCTTGGTTATTCCGCTCGAATTTAGAAAAAACAGCCAAAGGATCGACTTGGTCGCTGGAGGAAAGGAATATCTTTCGCTGAATTTAAAATGTCATGCCTGATATTAGCATCATATAAATGTCAAATAATAATCAAGACGGCCCATCTTAAAGTGTGACGTATACAAAACAAAGAAAACAAACGATTCAAGACTGTAATCAGGCAGGTAAATCTGAAAGGGTGTCAGTTCTGTTATTCCATTGGTCACTGTATTTGTTCACATCTTGCATCAACACTGCTGGCCTTAGTTTCATTGCCTTGTGCAGCTGCCTTGTACAATACAGTCCGCGGCGACTACTTAAATTAAACAAACATTTCACGTACTAATTTCTTCGTAAATGCAAAATAAACCGCTTCATAACGAGTGGGCTGGAGGTAAGTCAATTTTGAGCTATAAGCGTTTTTTGCGCTTTTCGCGGCGAGCAATAAAATTTCTCGACATTCCGTTGGTTGCGGGCATGCTTCTAAATTTCACCAGAACTCGTGGCCAACGTAACCTGGGTGCGTCACCCCCTACACGCACCGCTCAGAGGGAGGGGCTAGGGGGACTTTAGCCTCCCCCCCCCCCCCACTTTTTTACAGTAACAAGGAAAAAAAATAATGAAGGAAAAAACAAACAAAAAATTACTGAAAACATTTCGTTTCTGTCCTCTACTAACTCTGGTTTCTGGAAGCCATATTATTGATTTAGTTTGTAAAGGACGAAAGTAACAGCAGTTACTTAACTATAGCCAAAATAAACTCGCCTTCAACGAAGATACATAAAAAAACAAGTAAATGCGGACAGTTGCCTTCAAGGTTTTCAGTTATTATTGGAAAATTGTTAGGCTACTACAGGATCATGCCCCTTATTAGAAAATTGGTTTTTAAGGGGACTTCTCATGAAAAAGCTAAGGCCTGTTTAATCGTTGGTTAGTTTCGATCCCACCAAATGGGTTAAGTTTATAAGACGATACGGTTTGTTTTCAAGCCCATTCTAAAGGTAATTGATTTTGTAACATAAAGTGAAAATGCCTTTTCTGTTTTCATTCTTTCTTGTAACATCTCATTTGCCGGTACTTCAACATACCCGGGAACATAGTGAGAAAGGTTCATGAGTAGTCAGGGTCAGTGGTCAGGTTGTTTTGTGGAGCAACGTCTTTTTATCCCAACGATTTTTCTCATTTCAAACAATACTTTTTACCAAAACCTTTTAAGCGCTGAACGTTTAAATTTTAAATTTCAAATGCATTTTCCAGTATTTAAGTGAATTTAAAATCCAAATTTTCCCGGGGGAGCATGCCCCCGTACCCCCGCGCCCCCCCTAAGTTTACTCACTTCAGGGTTTGACTTTAAGCCCCCCACTCAAATTCTTCCTGCGCGGTCCCTGCCCTACCTGCCCCCCTCCACCTTCACCGCAAAAAGCGAAAATCCTCATTTTCTCTGGTTTTCTGGAAGCCTGTATGCACACCGCATTTGACTCCCGTGTCAACCTAAATAAAAGTCATCAGCAAATCAGAATTCGCGATTTAAACACATGATTTTAAAATGGCGGAGGGAATCCTCAGAACTTCCGCACAACAGAAATTAGATGGTGGAAATTTCTCTGAATTGCATGTGTTACTACAAAAAAAAACTAATTGGTTGTTCTTTAATTTTTTTTACAGAAATGATCAGATAGCTACCTAGTTCCTCACTGTACGGCGGAATTTCTAAAAGCGTTTGTTCTAGGATGAATTCGCTCGGAAAGACCCTTGTAATTAGAGCAATTTTTTTAATTGTTTATGGCTTCATCGGCGCTGCAATTTTCACACTTCTTGAAAAGCGAGAGGAAAGTAACAAGACGACCTCAAACAGAATGTTAGAACAACTGAGAAAGAACTTTAGCAGACATCAAAACATATCAGATGAAGAATTCAAGTTTTTCACAATGGCCGCGTACAATGCAGTTCGTGTTGGCCTATCGGTGGACTGGACTTACTTCAGTGCAGTGGACTTCACCTACACAGCTATTACTACCATTGGTTAGTCTTATTTACAGATCGACTTTCAAGCGACACGCCTGTATGGAATCATGGTATATTCCCCCCGGGGGTATATTCAACAAAACATGTAAGCGGCGAAGCAGGGGTGAGCACGTCTCGTGAGTGGGTTCAAACATCTTCGAAACTTCCTTGGAAGTCTTTGGGAGACTTCGTTTATCTTCGGAAACGTTCGTATGGCCTTCGAGCAACAATTGGAGAATCTTCGGAAATCTTCGGTCTAGAAAATGCTCAGAAATCAAAAAGTTGCTCGAGCGGAAAAAAAGTTCCTCCAAATATTAAAACCTGTCGAGTATTTTTGGGACAGCCTTAAAAGCTTTAGCCCCAAAACGCACCGCCGCCACTGAAACAACACTTGGAAACGTTGGAAACAACTACCATGATTCCCTTTAGGTGCGTCTGACATTGTTTGAAAAGTTACTGTTGCACATCATGATTTTCACCGTAATTATTGAAAAGTTAAATGTTGTGTTATTGAATACTTTTACATGTTTAAAGACTTCGTAATGACAGTGTATAATGAGGTCAATGCGAACAAGCCAGCTCAATACAGTTTTTAAAATTGCTGATAAATAAACGCATTTATTATTTATTAACAAGTTTATGGACTTCACAGTAAGACCAGCATTTTCCCAATATGAGCCCAAACAAGCCAGTTCAATATAGCTTTATCCTGAAGTACATCATTAACTGTAACTGTAACCCTTGTTCTTTTTTTCTTTTTTTGGCAGGATACGGGCATTTAACTCCAGTCACCACATACGGGAAACTGTTTTGCATCGTCTTCTGCTTATTTGGAATCCCACTATGTCTGCTAACCCTAAAAACAGCGGGCGCGCTTATTTCAAAGTTCTTGACATGTGTGATAACTCGTTTTGAGAGAAAAGTCCTTAAAACTAAGGATGTGCTACACATCGAGATAAAATGCGCCGTGTTGGCATTTACTGTAATGTTAATTTTCCTTTCTCTGTGTGCTGCTATGCAAGTGATTTTGGAAAAATGGACATTTGTTGATGCGTTCTATGCTTGGTTCATCGCATACTCCACTATCGGTTTCGGAGATTATATTCCTTTTGATAACATTGTTTCTAGACAAGACGAGCACGGAGTAACAGCCGCTATTTATCATGTAATGGGAACATTTCCAGCGGTGTTTGGCCTGGGTATCGTTGCCAGTGTGATGAACGCTCTTTTTGTAGTTTTTGACAAATATCGATTGCGTAGTGATTCATTTTACTGTGGTCGATCAAGGAAACACGGCAAAAGAAAAAGAAATTAAAGAGACGGTAAACTTTGCACAAGTGAAAATCGGAAACAATCGGCCTTTTAGAAGATCTCACAGTGTATAGGAATTTACTTTACTTTAACAACACACACAAAAAAGAAAAATTTTCGTGCACTGAAGGAAAAACCCTGAACAGCCTGCTTACCTGAATACAGGAATAGAAACTTAATTAACGTGTCAATCTAATGCCAAGTATTAACTCTGACATATTAATGAATAGAAAACAGAATGGTTTTCAAAGCGCTGGTACCATAGCGTCAACTTTAAATTATGTTCAGTTTATAAAGTTTTAAAATGTAAAATCAAGTATTTGAGTTTTATACTGATGTGAATAGCAAACTCATCTCTCCATTTCCATCGCGCCTCAGGTTTTAATCCCGTAGTAGTTTGTGCTAGCTGCATTTTAACCGACAGCTAAAGGCGCGAAGGGAAAGACTGTTAGTTTGGTCATCTCTCCTGCAAACTGCAAGCTCCTTCGTGCGTTAGTAAGGCAAAAAGAAAAGCTTGGTCTGGTCAGGAAGGAAGAGCAAAGCCCCGCCAAGCCATACTTTAGCTACTAACCGGTTGTTTCCGCCTTATACCCTACCTTCGCAAGCCGTTGTTCTTCTCTCTTTTTGAAATAAAATCTTGATGGAGAGAGGCGCTGTGAAATAAAGATAAGTGTCTTGCTCCAAAACACTACGTAGGCTCGACACACGTGCACAGAGCACCAACCCAACCTCGTTCCCAGGGTCTCTCTCTTCGACATGGGGGCTACCGTATCTCTCAGACAGTGGAGAGAAACTGAGTAACTGACCCATCACTCACCCCTCCAACCTGGCAACAACCAGCACCTCTAGGTGTGAGGTCCTGCATCAGGTCCTGCTTATTTTGTTTTCGCAAAGTACAGTAAGCCCTTTACAATGCTGTAAATAGATCTTTTAGCTTCCTACCGTAATGATTCGATTTAGCGCCCGGGGCGCTTATTTACTTTTGGCACCTAAAGGGAGGGCACTTATTCCAGACAGGACGCTTATTCGGGACAGGGCGCTTATTTAATTATTTGAGAAACAACCAAATGTGCAAAACAAAACTTTACTAAATATTAAAATAACTAACAATAACAGAAACTGTAACAGTAACAAATTGTTGAAAGTTCAGTTACTTTTAAATGAACTGTTCATTTTTAGCAGTAACTTGATATATACATGTACGGTACGGTGAATGTTCGTGAAATTATCTATTCGACGTGGATGACTTCAGTAGGGGAAGTTGTCCACAATACGGGCGCTTATTAGAATAGGGGCGCTTATAAGAATGGGGCGCTAATTGGAAGGAGGGCGCTAAATCGAATCATTACGGTATGTAAATTGTTCATTTTAGATCATGTATTGTTCTAGAAAACCTTTCCTTTATGTAACTGAAAATTATTCGTTAATTTCCACGTGGTCTTTTTTGAATTTGAAAGAAATAATTCTCAAGGGTAATATAGCATTGTCTACTATAAAGAAATGGGACAACAAAGAAACGAAGCAAAAACGGTCCACTGGGGGAGATCAAGTGGAAAGAAATCGATCGCAAAGCCTTCTGGGTGATAAGGAACTTTTTATTGTCACTAGCTGTCTATTGGAATGACCACAAAGCGCCGTTCGAAGTTCACTGTTTTGGTTTCTGCGCGGAAAAATCAAATTAGCAGCAATAAGCCATATTTGAGAGAAACCGACTGACGTATACATAAACTATGGTAATTTTGAGGTGACTTCCTTCATGGCGCAACTGAGTTACGGAGGATTGCGTTCAATGTTCCGGCGATTACACAAGACTCACAAGCCGTGATGGGCCATAATGGCGTGATTAACTGGTATTCGATTAACTGCTCTTTTACAACTCTTAAAACTTCCTGATTTACCGCGTCGGCGGTTTGATGTACAGCAGAAGTCTTTTGTTTTGAAATGGAAAGAGTTTTAGACGTTCGTAGACCGCCAGAGCAGAGTCAAACTGGGCTGTCCAGAGTATCAAAGATATTCTTTGGTTGTGACATTTTTCAAGGTAAAGTTTGCTTTTAAGATTCATATGTCTGGGTTGATAATTAATTAGCTAAATGGTTAGAAATGAGGAAATCCTTTGGGTCTATGCACAAGGCTGTTTTTATTTTAATTTTCCAGAACCAAAGAGTAGTGTGTTTACTAATCTAGCTAACCTGGCTAATCGATTTGCCGCCAGCGATATATTTTAATTTTTTTATCTTCAGTAAACAAAACTTTGTTTTATTGATATACGTATAAGTTACCTTCGGGTTAAATTCAATTCATTGGTTCGATCAAATGTCAAAAACTATTAAATCTGATGAAAGTTTCCTTTCAGACACTTGACATAACTTCCTTTCTTCCTTTGCTGTTCTGCGCGTACAGACTCCAAGTGCGTAATCGATTAGTTTGACTCCTCTGAACAAATAAAAGGGTACAGTTTCGAACGTCTCTCTTTGTAATCGATTAGTGGGAGGTTATCCAGGGAGGTTATCAGAACTTGAAGAAATACGAGAGATTTATTGGAAATTGAAGTTTGATGTTCGTGCTAAAGCGTGGTGATATAGTTTCAGCTATTTACTAATAAGTAATATTCGTTTCGAAAAGAAGCTTATAGCATAATTTAATGCCCAGACTACGTTCATCAAATTCTCAACTTCTTGGGTACCGCACACCTGAAAAATAAAAATCCGTTTTAGGGGTTTTATTTTATTTTATTTTTTTTTCATTTTTCTTTTCAAAATTTAAATATGTGACTAGTGAATAAAAAAACAAAATCATTCATTGATACTTGTGAGAACAGGTGAGCAATTAAAACTCACAATATTTGTTTTTTGGCAGGCTTATATTCTTTGTGGTCCAGTTAATATTTATTGTTTTATTGCAAATTTTATGAAGCCAAGTTTAAAATTTCTTGGAGTGCCATAAAATTGCCATAACAAAAGATTATATTTAACTAAGTAATTGTTCCAAAAAAATTTGTTATGGAAATGCAGATATTTCATTTAAGCTTATATGTGAAAGGTTTAAATTTATTGGACTGGCACAACATTTTGATAAAAATAACAAGTTGCCGTGTAGCACTTTGTTCATGTACTATAAAATGTTTTTTTTCTTAAAAAGTGTTGAAACGTTGTCTTGCGACTGATGAAGGGGTTATTCCCAAAAGGTTTTACCAAACGAGACAACATTTCAGCACCTTTTAGGAAAAAAAATTTATAGTACAACATTTTGATATGTTAATTAAAACTAAATTAGTTGAACATCTATATCTGAGCAACATAAACTAATAATTTGGAACTTTTTGAATATTTTTTTCAAATTACAACAAATAACTTTGACTTTGTAAAATATATGTTAAATTGTACTTGATATTTTTGGTGATGACTACAGTGACAGAAGTAATTTGAATTTTTTTTTTTTCATTTGATAGGACAGGTGTTTATGGCTATGTTTGAAAAGGGGTGATATTTTAACAAGCTTTTCAAAAGCCATTGTCGCAATTTTGTTTTGTTGACATGTTATTATTGATTGGAACAGAAAATTTCCATATTTTTTATATTTATTGACTTTGCATGAAGAGGCCAAAATGAAACATTGTATAAGATTTTCTTAGAAAAAAAATCAATATTATTTTATGTTGAATACATTTTTGTTGAAGTTATTTGCCACTTAATTTAAGTGACTTATATTTTTTGAGTGAGCCAAAACCAACTAACTAATGCCAACTGGTACAGGTGCTTTCTACGCAATTATTATCATTATTTTTTTGAATATTTGTTACATTTTACTTTATGAAAAAAAAATTTAAAGGAATTATAACCAGCAGCTGTTGTCCATCTGCACTTTAGCAGACAAGTATTAATCAGTGCTTTGTTTGCTTTAAAGTCTTATTTTTTTAAAAAATTTGCTATTCCTTTTTTTATTTCTCTCTTTATTTTCTTTATGCACTGCTCATTCAGTGATAGACAGTCTTAACAAATTTTCATACATGAACATAAATTTTTATTAAAAAAAGTTCCTAATTTCCTTGTTTGAGCATTAAAAAATAGTAAATTTTAAAGAAAAGTTTGCCAGAAAAGATTCCAGTAAAGATCCATAGTGGATTCCCTATGCTTCACACAGTAACAGATGGTCTGCACCGTAAGTCTAAGACAATTTAGTCTAAGTTACAAATACATCTACAATGTATGACAGATCTGCAAATGTAACAGTTGATACCAAAGGAACACTCATCCATCAAAGAAAAGTCAGATGCCAGATCTTTGTTTGTTTGTTTTTTTATTTACTTACAATTTTATTCTTTTCTTTGTAGTTATTGCTATTGTAGTGTTCCAAAGTTCAATGATCGCACTTGGAGACTTCAGTGCCTATAATAATACTGAGGTAGGTACATTGTCATAAGTCAGTGTTTGTTTGTTCCTTGGAGTTTTTCTACCTTAGAGAACTAAAGGTCACTGAACACACAAGGTGACAAGTCGCAACGACAGGAATGTGCAACTGTACTGTTGTGTACTGTTTCAAAACAAGCCCCTGCGACAAGGCACTTGACACTTAGCAAATTTAATTTGGAAAAGTGGGAATGTGAACTAGTTTTCCAATTTAATATGGCAAAAATACATAAGGCTCTGTAATTGGTTAATTTATATTTTGTCACAACGACCTGTCGCAGAAGTGTGCACACGCTATGACAACGCTGCTTTCGCTCATTTTGTCGCTGCGATCAGTCGCAGGAATTCAAACTGGTTTGTATTCGTGCGACACATTGCAGCGACAAAGATTGTCGTAAAAATGCACCATGTCACAGGAGGCAACATGTTGCAGCGACTTGTTACCTATTGTGTCCCGACCTTAATACTTTGAGGTTTCTGATTTTTATCTCATCTCTTACACATGTATTGTTTGGTTCCTCAGCATCCTGGCATGGGACCAGGCCGCAGGATTTATATGGTGATCTATATGGGCGCTGTTGTTTACACATGCTTTCTGTGTTTATTTGCTGTAAGTCAACTTTATAAAGATTATTTTCTATGATTTAAATTGAAAGTCATTTTATTTAATAAATTCTTTTTAATTTTATTATTCATTTTTGTCAATAGGTTAAAAGACAGAACTTTATGGAAATAATAGCCTTTGATTTGCAGAACTTTGCATTTCTTACATACAGCTTCATTCAACGTGAGTGATGTTACCGTTTTTCTGTCTTTTTCAAATATAAGGTCATACTACCGTAACAGTCTTGAAACACCTGAAATTTGTTACATTTATGTTCTTTCATGTGATGATCTTGTTCTGGCATTTCTTGTTTCAGTTTATCATGTTAAATTCAAGAAATACAATGGATTAAGAACAAGTGAAAATGATGCCCTACCAAAGATTGTAATAGCCAATGTGAGTTTGCAGAAAAACTGTGGCTTTACAAGCCTTATTGCTTATAACATAAAATAAAATAACTGACTTATTATGACAATATTTGTGCAGTTGATAAATAATTTTGGATCAAGCTGTTTTGACAGTGTTCTCTATATATAGTATAGGTCATCTAAAGTATATAAATATAATGATAGGAAACTTTTTCTTGAGCTTGTGAAATTTGGTGGTGGGAACCCACATGCAGCATGCACAAGCAAAAGCATATAATTGCAGCACACTTATGTGGTGAATGCAAGATTAGTCAATCTGTGGGTATTGTGTTTGTGGCCAAATTACATTCCTTTATGAAGAGTACCTCTATACTGGCAACCTTGCTGAATGGCAATACTCCTAGTCACTTAATGCAAAAAGAAATACAATGGATTAAGAACAAGTGAAAATGATGCCCTACCAAAGATTGTAATAGCCAATGTGAGTTTGCAGAAAAACTGTGGCTTTACAAGCCTTATTGCTTATAACATAAAATAAAATAACTGACTTATTATGACAATATTTGTGCAGTTGATAAATAATTTTGGATCAAGCTGTTTTGACAGTGTTCTCTATATATAGTATAGGTCATCTAAAGTATATAAATATAATGATAGGAAACTTTTTCTTGAGCTTGTGAAATTTGGTGGTGGGAACCCACATGCAGCATGCACAAGCAAAAGCATATAATTGCAGCACACTTATGTGGTGAATGCAAGATTAGTCAATCTGTGGGTATTGTGTTTGTGGCCAAATTACATTCCTTTATGAAGAGTACCTCTATACTGGCAACCTTGCTGAATGGCAATACTCCTAGTCACTTAATGCAAAAAGAAATACAATGGATTAAGAACAAGTGAAAATGATGCCCTACCAAAGATTGTAATAGCCAATGTGAGTTTGCAGAAAAACTGTGGCTTTACAAGCCTTATTGCTTATAACATAAAATAAAATAACTGACTTATTATGACAATATTTGTGCAGTTGATAAATAATTTTGGATCAAGCTGTTTTGACAGTGTTCTCTATATATAGTATATATATAATAAATATATATATATAATAAATATAATAATATATAATATATATAATAATATATATAATAAATATAATGATAGGAAACTTTTTCTTGAGCTTGTGAAATTTGGTGGTGGGAACCCACATGCAGCATGCACAAGCAAAAGCATATAATTGCAGCACACTTATGTGGTGAATGCAAGATTAGTCAATCTGTGGGTATTGTGTTTGTGGCCAAATTACATTCCTTTATGAAGAGTACCTCTATACTGGCAACCTTGCTGAATGGCAATACTCCTAGTCACTTAATGCAAAAAGAAATACAATGGATTAAGAACAAGTGAAAATGATGCCCTACCAAAGATTGTAATAGCCAATGTGAGTTTGCAGAAAAACTGTGGCTTTACAAGCCTTATTGCTTATAACATAAAATAAAATAACTGACTTATTATGACAATATTTGTGCAGTTGATAAATAATTTTGGATCAAGCTGTTTTGACAGTGTTCTCTATATATAGTATAGGTCATCTAAAGTATATAAATATAATGATAGGAAACTTTTTCTTGAGCTTGTGAAATTTGGTGGTGGGAACCCACATGCAGCATGCACAAGCAAAAGCATATAATTGCAGCACACTTATGTGGTGAATGCAAGATTAGTCAATCTGTGGGTATTGTGTTTGTGGCCAAATTACATTCCTTTATGAAGAGTACCTCTATACTGGCAACCTTGCTGAATGGCAATACTCCTAGTCACTTAATGCAAAAAGAAATACAATGGATTAAGAACAAGTGAAAATGATGCCCTACCAAAGATTGTAATAGCCAATGTGAGTTTGCAGAAAAACTGTGGCTTTACAAGCCTTATTGCTTATAACATAAAATAAAATAACTGACTTATTATGACAATATTTGTGCAGTTGATAAATAATTTTGGATCAAGCTGTTTTGACAGTGTTCTCTATATATAGTATAGGTCATCTAAAGTATATAAATATAATGATAGGAAACTTTTTCTTGAGCTTGTGAAATTTGGTGGTGGGAACCCACATGCAGCATGCACAAGCAAAAGCATATAATTGCAGCACACTTATGTGGTGAATGCAAGATTAGTCAATCTGTGGGTATTGTGTTTGTGGCCAAATTACATTCCTTTATGAAGAGTACCTCTATACTGGCAACCTTGCTGAATGGCAATACTCCTAGTCACTTAATGCAATCAAAACCATGTTTAAGCCCTCAAACTATTAGGCTCCAAAAGGGTTTACTTCTACAGCTTATTTGAAAAAATAATTCTTAAGTCTAATTTGTAACAGTTTAAATGTTTTATTGATAATAACCGCCGCCTGGTTAGCTCAGTTGGTAGAGCGCTGGACTGCTGTGCGGGAGGTCATGGGTTCCAACCCCAGACCGGACCAACACTCAGGGTTTTAAAAATAACTGAGGAGAATGTGCTGCCTTTGTAATTACATCTGCAAATGGTTAGACATTCTAGTCTTCTCGGAAAAGGACGATAAACCGTAGGTCCCGTCTCCTGTATCTCCTTATCACAGGGGACGTTAAAGAACCCACACACTATTCGCAAAGAGTAGGGCACGAAGCTCCCGGTGTTGTGGTCTGGCCTTGTGTAGTAAATTACAGTATGTGTACAGCGCATTTGAACATATATATATATATATATATATATATGAAAAATGCGCTATATAAATTCATTATCATTATCATTATCATTATCATAATCTGAATGTTTCTGTTTTTCAGGCCACCACCCTTTTGCTTCTTAACATTGTCTTCACATACCTCTCATACAAACTGTACATGGAGTTTGGATGGAAAATATATAAGAGAGTACGTTTCAACATCAGGCTTAGAGGTAAGAGGCAGTGTCAGTCAAAACATTTTAGCTCTTTAATTGCCAATGATTCTTGTAATGATATACTAGTTATGTGTCAACAGGGCTTGGACTCTAGTGACATTAACACCTCATCAAATCAGTGATATTATAAATGTTTGGCAGCTTTGTTAGCCATTCTTCTACAAAGTAAATATGGTTTTAATTTTAGTTTGTTGCATACTTTTCATATTTGTTTGTCCAGTATTCTCTTTTATGTTTTTTGGCACTCTTTAACACAAGATGTTGTTCTATCTAACCAGGAATTTATCAAGTTTATGAACTTTTGTCTTGCCTTTTGAAGATGGAAATTCTTTACTGGGTAAGTAAGTCTTTGCAACGATTTCATTTTGTACGGAATTTGAAGTCTAAGGTGGAAAGGTCTTTTAAGCATCTCTGATTGTCATTACATCATACTTTAAAGCGCTGGTTAAGTCTGCATCAAGCCAATTGGCCCATACCACCCAGAGCTTATTCCAGTTTCAGTAACATTAAGCAACTAAGATTATTTCTACTCCTCCCTGGATGGGATGCTAGTTCATTGCATGGTTACCCACAGCATTTAATATGCCATTACAGTACCCATTTATATTCCTGGGAAGAAAAGAGGCACTATGAGATTAAAGTGTGTTGGCCAAAAACACAACATAATGACCCCAGCCAAGGTACAAACCTGGACCCCTTGATCTCTGGGTCCAGCACGCTAACCATTAGGCCACTGCATCTCCCACTCTACAGGGTTGAATCTTTTTTTATTATTTTCTTCTTTAAACAGGGAATGTTTGCCATTGTTCACAGTTTGGTTCTCTTGCGGGACACACATAACATCCTCTATTTTATGAGTTTGTCATTTATTCCATTAACATTGGTCTGGGCTGGTCTGGGCTATTATGCGGTGAGTATAAGACCATATTAATTATATCAATCTAAATAGTTCCTCACTATTCCGCAAATTATTCAAATAAAATCTTTCTTAAATCTTGGTCTCTTTCCTGTATGGAACTTCTGTAATTTGAAACCCCTTGTTTCCATCTGTTCATATCGCGATTCAAGAAACAGATAAGATGATAACTTGTATAATAGGCCAAACAATTTAAAATGACTGCTCTTTACATAATGATAAAAAAACATGTCATACAAAATGCATGTGAAGAATACTTAATTTTTGTTTGTTGATTGAACATAAAATATTACAAACAAAATATAAATGATTATGTTTATTTTAAAACAGTAGCAATGTTTAAATTTGATTGCCTTGTTGTGAAACCTAATAGAAATGTGATTTGAAAAAATTAAAAAAATTAAAAATGGCCTAACAAAATGAAAATTATGTACGGTAACTAAGTGATAAATCATCAAACTACAAAATAATCTGGAATTAATTTGAATGGAACATGTTTTGTTCTTGTCAGACACGGCGTGAGAACAGAGTGTTGATGATACTCTTCCTGACTTGGACTCTTGCTGGAATTGGGTACTTCTTATACAAACTTTATGGGTCAGTTATACTTTGTTCTCTTCAACTTTCTAAAATTATATAACAGATCCTAATCTACCATGTCAGTGCATTATCGTTTCTGTATTTTTGATTTGCATTTTTAACAAAAACATTTCATCTGGTGTTTAGAGAAGCAAAATCAAGGACAGCACAAAAAATGGCCAATTCTTTCAAGGTTGCATGTCATTCGTAAATCCATCCTAATTTTCCTCAGTCATAACCATCCATTTTTGTCTTAGTTTTATTTATAATTTTTTGATGTGTTTTTTTACCTTAGAAAACTATTATTTTGAGGTTTCCTTCAACTCTATAATTTTTTGTAACTTTGCACTCAGAAAAACATAGTGCAGATTTTAATGCATTTAGTAAATCATGTAAATTTTCTTAATGTTGCAGGTTTACCACTCGTACATGCAGTGGCTGTGCAGAGTTTGAAATTGATGGGAAAGATATCCCTTCTGAAGCTTTCATGCATTTTGTCTATTTAGGTAAGTTTGCCATGAAAAAAATTAACTGTCCAATGTAAATTTTTTTTATTGCGGGCCCAAGAGAGGCCCGCAACCCTAATTTCGACAGTGACCAGCGGATTACGTATTACGCGTGCGCGCCACGTTTATAAAGGCTATCTGCAAACCGGATGTTGAAAATTTTGTTCTTCCACTAAGAACGATCGGAATGCAAAAATGTGTCAATCACGACAGTTTGTCGTAACACCGGAAGAGAAAAATCTTGTCTCCAAGAGCGATAAGAATGCGAAAAATCAACAGTTTGTCACATTAGATCGAGGCTTCTGTCGGAAGATTGCAGACATTACGTTTTGCAGACGTTGTTTTATAGGTGTTGCTTTTGAGAAGATCTGCTGTGATTGTATCACAGATAAACTACGGCAAAGCGAATGATTCCAACAACGGTTATTCTCGAGAAATTCCTTATAACACTGACAACAAAGCGAGTTTGCCGAAGGAGGAAAATCACATCTCAATTCACACCGCGTGCTCGACTACACTTTCGCAAAACTGTCAATCAAAAAAACAACTCTGATTGGTTCGCGGCAATAGGAAACGATAAAAAACATTCGTGACTTAAGCGTGACGCGTTACTCGACCTTACTCGGAATAATTTTCTTTTGTCCAGTGATTTATCGACACTGTTCGACTTGAAGTAATTTTTCAAAGTAACAAAAAACACTTCCCTCCCAGTACCTTCTCTTAACTGCATCGAGGCTAACCTGCGATCAGGCGATCGCAGGTTACATCGAGGCCCGCACTTTCTAACCTGTGGTTACCACTAGTTTCTAACCTATATTGGTTTGGTTTGTTTTTTCTACAGGAGCCATGAACCTAGTGGTTGCTACGACAATATTTTTTGTTGCAGTAAAGGCATACCGTAATTTTGGTGGTGGATTGGCAGAACATTGTAAGTGTTAAAATGAAGCAGAAATAAACTTTCAAAAGAACTTTTTAATTATATACATTTCGCCGATAAAAGGTTAAAAATAAAACTTAAGGTAAAAGCTGTTAAAAATTGATTCTAAACGTTTTCGATCTGTTCGATCATCATCAGAGTGATCGAACAGATCGAAAACGTTTAGAATCAATTTTTAACAGCTTTTACCTTAAGTTTTATTTTTAACTTTTTAATTGTTTGCCAAGTCAGACTTTGAATTAAATCTAAATAAATTGAAATTTGATTTCTCTCTCTTTCATCTTTCCCTTCCTTCTTTCCTTCCTAATTTCCATTGTTTGGGCCGTGTTTAAACTTGAACTAGGCAGTGCTTCAAAAAAAAAAAAAAAAGATCACTGTTGTTCTCTTTTTCTCTAGTTCGCCAAAAGAAGAAGCCTCAGCCAAAGTCTTCTGCTCGGTTAAGCCTGGGACGAGGGAGTCATTGTTACATTGAGGAGAGCGTTATTTCTGTGACGTCATATGACAGCGCAATTGACGAGTTCGGCGAGAGCGTTAGGTTGGACAGAGGCATGTTACATCCTATGTATGCGGTACTGCCGTTATTGCACGAGAACGGACATCTTCGAGTGGACAAGCGAAGTTGTAGTTTGCCGAATTTGTTGTCTGACTCCTCGCCAAGGCCTGCTTCTTATCCTGGCCCTTCGGAAGGAGATGTTTCTTTACTGAGTGGTTGGCTGCAAACGGAGGAGGAAGGCAATCGGAACTCTGCAAACCTAGAAATTATCTCTGAAGAGGCACAGGTCGGAAATCTAGAAACATGTGATTCCGGAGCAGAACGAGGGCCTGATGAAATTTCCATTCACGAGACTACAGAAGGCTCCAGTTCCAATGCGTTTACAGATAGGGTTCAGATATCAAGCATTAACGGTGCTGCTCCTCCTAATTTTCATTTTAATGGCTGTGTGAATAACACAGCTAAAGTGCCTGTATGTAGAGACGTGTCTCTAGAGCCAGAACATAAACAAAATGGTCATCTTCTGGGGAAAGCTCGCTTAAAACGTACAGGCACAGGTTTTGACAATAGTTGTGCGCTGCAAGCTGTGAATAACTGTGACAGAAGTGATGAACGGACTTCTGCACAAGACTCACCACAAGCAGGAGTTAGTAGTACAAGAAAACCATTGCATTTAAGTCACAGAACTGCACACTTAGCTGAAGGGATTGTGTAGTTGTGACGATGAGAATATCTGAATTCATTTGCAATCCGGGTTGGGTGGGGTACTCTGGGTGGGGCTGTGCGGCATGCTTTCTTAAACCCTCACCCTATTTTAGACCAAAATATACGAATTTTACTGATCGATACCAGACCAGATTGTGCTCAGGAACTGTTTCGGCTTGCCTGAACATTTGACGAGGGCTTCAAATTCCCGACGATGTAAAAGAAGCTACGACACGGACAACACATTTTGAAAAAATTGGCAAAGTTTTTCAAATTTGTCGCTCGAAATTTGTCTTAGTCTTTATCAGTCGAAACCATTCCTGGTTGTTTTTCTGTGTTAGAAAGCAATAACTTTGAGGTTTCCTTCAATTTGAAAACCCTCCAAGTTTATTTTTTTCCTTAGTGGCCATTTGGCCACCGACTGCTCAGGTTTGGTCGTCAGTGAAAAATTTTAGTCGCTAAATTAAGCTCGCTTTCAATCCTTATTTTCAATTTTAGTCGCCAATCTAGTCACCAGCTCCAAAATTTTAGTCGCCAATGGCCATGGCGACTAAAATGGTCTTAACTTGGAGGGTTGGATTAAAGATATTGCGGTTACTTTCAAAGTTGAGACCTAATTTTCCCAAACATATATACTCTACTTCAAACCAAAACAACTAGAAAACTCTACCCTTTCAGTTTGGAGCCGCACATGCCTATGAAGATTGTATAAAGAAGAACTCCCCCACCCCTGGTTTGCAAAACATATAAAAAACGCTTTTACAGTCCGCTATAAGTGACCAGAATTACTGTAGTGTGTAAGTGGAGTCCACTTAAAAGGCGTGTTCATTATTTAAGAGTTGACTTCATAATAGTTTATTAAACAGATTTTAATTGCGCAAAAATAATCGTTCTTTCCTGTAAATAATCTCGTCATGTTCGTCTGCAACGCAGGCTACATGTTTGTACACAATAAAAAAAATATCCCCAATCGTGCTCATTTTATACGGCATCTTTTTCGTACATCGAGCGTGAATAGTGTACACAATCGAACCTCGTTAATTGTTTAGAAGGTAAATTGCATTTAGTTTCAGCGTTTTTGCAAGACTCGAGGGCAAGAATGGCTAGGACGGAAATGGATTGCAACTTGAAAATTTAAGGCTAAACTTTTCAAGTTGTTGCTCGTCTTCAAAACATCAATATTTATAGCATAAGTTTGATTTCAATCCGCAAATTAAGGTTACATCTTAAGGTTACATTTGTGTACCAGTGGGGTCTCTGTAAAAAGAGGACCGGATGGCGGCGGATGGCGGATGATAAAAGGCGGATAAGAAAAGGCGGATGACAAAATGCGGATACCAAAAAAAAAAAAATAATAAATAAAGAAGGAAATTTATTTTTAATATATCAATAAATTAATCAATAAAATAATTTAATTGATAAATTGAGAAGTAAATATTAGCATATTCAGTCCAGGAGATGTATGACAAGACGAAAAAAAACAGCCGATAACAACTTTTTTCGAAAAAAAACCCTTGACTTTCCTTTATCATCGGACTCCGGGGTGTTACTCAACTTTGGATCATTCAGCGCAGTATTGTTTGTGGATGGTTGCTCGACTTTATCACATAAAACTGGACAGACAAACAAACAAACAGTAAATATAACCCAGACAATAAACGGTTCCTATATATATCTTCTTAATCCTTCGAGGTCGATCTCGAGCCGGGATTTCAAGATAGGATATCGAGTGAGGATTTCGTTAATTTACAGAAAACTTTCTCGCCCCGCTCAAGAGAGTTTCAAGACAATGAAACGTACAAAGCCGAAGTCAACGTAGCCTCCCACGCAGTCGTTCTTAGGGGCGATCGTATGAATTATAGAAGACCTGAAAGTTACTTCGTACTGGGAAGTTAAAAAAAAGGAAACCCACAACAAAGGGTTTTCCAGTTGGTCACCCATCCAAGTACTAACCCCGCCCAACAGGGCTTAACTTCATCGATCGGACGAGAACCTGTGCCTTCTATGTGGTATCAGAAAGGGCGGGTAAATCAGACAAATCAGCTTATCACAGTTAACTCCAGTTAAAGCACGAGAAATGCCCAAACATCACTTTAAAGATCGGGTATTTCTTTTATTTATTTGTAAGACTTTTGTAACGCTTTATCTCGTCTCGTCTTGCTAAGTGGTTATTACATAGTCAATGCCACCAGATAAGTATGGAAATGAAAATACCAACTATAATTCCTGGTTGGTGTGATTAACAGTGTCAGTAGTTATAACGTGATCTGATCATCTACTTTATTGACTATGGAGCGTTTTCACTCACGAAACCAGCGGCCATATTGGTTTACTGAACCAAAATATTATTTTTGCATAAAAAAGAGTTCAACAGACCTCTTTAGCTTTGTTTGTTTGTTGTCCCATTTCAGACCACATGGTGCTACCCTTGACAATTATCTCTTTCACATTTAAACAAATCCACGAGGAAATGTATGAATAATTTCCAGATAAACAAAGGAGCAATTCTCTGGAGAACATCATATGATCTAAAATGGGCAGCTAAAGAGGTCTATTCCCGGAGGAATGGGGGAATGGTACACCAACATGGCCGCCGTTCCTTTGTTTTGGGAAATTAACTGCCGTATGCGTAGCGCGTTGTACCTTGTATTCTTTTACTGTTAGACTAAATCAGCCTTGCTTTTTTATTTTCGATTAATTAATATCCTCTATTTGGTGCTTCTGTTTTGTTACGCTGGTCCTTGCTCATGCGGTTTCTTTTTCATGTTTTTTTTTTTTTTTTCAAAATTTTCGAAAATTTCGCGCGGCGGAAGTGCTGCTCCTACATCTCGACCCCAGACTTCCGATGCGAGCGAGTGTCACGAAACTGACATAAAGTCGACAGGAGTGAGCTGAGAAGTTTTTCTGAATAGATGAAGGATTCTTGATCCTCTTCTTTTTGCCTTGTTTTTCTTTGTTAAAAGGAAAGCTTCATTGTAGGTCACGAGATGGTTATTTAATGCAAAACTGCGAATATGTAAATCTGCTCAGTAAACCACGACATCGTAACACCTGAATCAACAAGCAAGCCAGAATAACAAAAGAGCAACAAATGGACAAGTCACACATGAAATATTCATAACCGGCTGTCTACCAATGAAGATCCGAGGTTTGCTTCATAGCCGCTGCCAAAGAACAATCAAAGACAGAGTTTTAATGAGCGGTAAATGGCTCAAATAATGGTGGAAGTCATATCGTGGTTTCCATTCAACTGGGTCACTTTTACTAATCTTATTCACCATGTCAACATTTCACCGTAAAACTCATTCCCTCGAAGCGTTGGATGGGGGTGTACATCGTACCAGCGCGTCTCTAGAAGAAGGCAGTCGCTATTACACAGGTTCTACGTCGTTCAGGCGAAAAATGAAATCCGTTCGTGGGATGAGATTCCGTCCCGTCATTCCGGCGATTATCGGAGTAAGCCTTGGCTTTGCCTTGTCAATGTTCTACATTCCTGTTGTGGAACAACAATGTTTGTACGATTTAGAAGAATCACAAGTTTTGATTTTGGGACGCCAACAACCCGGCGAGTTTGATACAAAGAAGTCAAAAAGCGAGGAATCTAAACCAGTGGTACACAACACAGTAGCACCGAAGGTGACTCACTTCAATTATGGTCTACGGCCATTCTACGTTGCTAGCGAGCTTGGACATAGAGACAAATTACTCGTCGGTATTTTGACGACTGAGGAAAATATTGACTCGCTGGTCCTTGCCGTAAATAACACATGGGCTCCGCTTTTACCCAAAATTATATTCTTCACTCCTTTCTCTAGAGATGTTGACTTTTACGACAAGTACAACAAAGTGTTGGGGCTGCCGATTGTGCAATTGGCCGACGTTGAAGATGAGAATTTTTCGAAGACAAAAATGTCGTTTAAAATGTTAAAATACATGCACGATCATTATGGGAACAATTATGAGTGGTTTATGCGTGTCGAAGACGCCATGTACCTTAAACCCGAGAAACTTTTAGAGTTGTTAAATAGCGTGAACAGCTCTAAAGATGTTTACCTTGGTAGGCCGGGCTCGTTTAGAGCGAATGGACTGAATGGTGATGGTGATTTGTACGCACATGAGAAGTATTGTCAAGGCGGTACAGGGGTGGCTTTATCAAGAAGCGCGCTTTTGAAGCTAGCCCCTCATTTGGATAGTTGTCTAGAGGATGCTTTAACGGAACACGAAGATATAGAGCTCGGGCGATGTTTGTACAAGAATGTTGGATTGCAGTGTACTTGGAGTTATGAGGTAAGGTCCGGTATAATTTTCGTTTCGTGCGCAAAGTTTGACGTACTTTTAGTTATCAGAAAGGTCTTAACATGCAGCTGTAGTTTGTTTGTGTGGTTGTTAGCCATTGAATCCCAAAACAATCAGCGCTAATTAAGTTGTATGTAAAAATCGCCATTATCAGAACAACATCAATAGACATAGACATAGTTTATTTAACCACGAAGAGCTCAGGAGCCGTAGCTCGTTAAAACGCTCTCGTGAAATGGCACTACATTTGTCAATCAAGCAGCTTATGCCAGCGTGCTATTGGTTTGTTGTTAATTCTCATCTCGTTCCAGTGATCAAACTGGCTTCCGGTGGAAGCTGGGCCGAGATAAGAAATTATAAGAATAAGAATAAATATGTAATAAAATATCTGATTTTCATAATAATTGAAACATTCTAATTTTTAAGCCTCAACTCAGGAAAACATTGCCCTGTTCTTTCTGGCTAGTGGATTGCTGCCTCATTATCCGTCTCCATTGTCTCAAGCGGCCAAATTAATATTTTCCAATCTTGCCTGACCGAGATCGGTCAATGAGAAACTATTTTATCAGACCACCTATGTCAGGGGCGGATACAGGGGGGTGGATAGGGTGGATATCCACCCCCCATTTTTCAGTAAAAAAAATTCGAAATGTCACTTTATTTGAAATAGAAAATGAATAAAGAAAGAAAAAATTAGCTCTCGCTCATGCCTGGTTGTTATTACGCCATGTTTCGCCGTCTGCCGCCACTTAGGGTTAGGGTTAGGGTTAGGCCCTAATGGTCTGCCATCCACCCCCCTTTTGAAATCCTGGATCCGCCCCTGTATGTCACATTGATTTGGTCAGAAAGTTGGTGAATGTTCTGAATTTGGGACAAGTGCATGCCCCGGGGGGGGGGGGGTACTCCCTTAAATTTCGGATAGGGGTGTGCCGCCAAGGTTCTTAAACTCTGACCCTATTTAAGGATAAAGAAAGCGAAAATTGATACCCTTTTTAAGGCCCAAAACCGAAAAATGACACCCTATCAAGGGGAGGAGAAGCGTTTCACGACGACCCAAATAACAGCTAACCGCGCACGGCAAGACACAAATCTCTATAAAATCGCTTTACTAATACCTGAACAGAAAATTCAGTTTTAAGATACCTTTTTTGGTTTAGCTGGTTGTTATTTTAGTTTATAGAATTTAGGTACCCTATCTAAGGATCACACCAGGAACTCATTACCAAAAGAAGCAAAAATGATACCCTATTTAAGGACCGAGAACCATACCCTATCGGGCGGCACATACCTATATAGGCCACATATGGGAGCACCCCCCCCCCCCCCTGGTGCATGCATCAGCTTGTGTTATAATTTTTTTTCTTATAGGATTAGCCAGCAAGACTGAATGATGGAAAAAAATTTATGTTATTTTAAAACTATATCATACATCCTATACATTTCTTTTTGTAAATGCCAGTTCTAGAATTTATTTCCCTGAAAAAATTATTTTATCCTGGATTAGTAGTATTTTCAGGGCTCAAAATAACGGCCGGTCAACGGACAATGTCCGGCCAAAATGACGATTTGTCCGGACAAAATTTTGGTTCGGCGGTCATTTTGACCGGTCACATACACGGCTTTCAAATAAATACACAATATATAATATTATGTATAATAATACAATATATAGGAAGCTCGATGAACAAGGAGTCCGTAACTTTGCAGTGACTCAAATCCAAATAGCGCAAGCACCCAATCTTCAAAGTTTGAGTGAAGTCTGGAACGATTTCTTTCTTATAAAATTACACTTTTAGCGATCAAAACATTTAAGCTTAAGCCTTGTACTCTTTAACAGCGAGTGTTTTACCTTATGAGGCGAAAAGCCGAAATTTTTGGCAGAATAGGCTGTTGCTTCAAAGTCAATACTCAATATTTTGACCGGTCAAAAACGAGACATGACTGAGCAAAAATTGATTTGGCCGGTCAACATGACCGGTCAGTATCTAAAAATTATTTTGAGCCCTGATTTTCTTTATATTACAGTTACTTCTCCTTGTGACAGTGTACTGATTTTTTAAGGGTAAATTTAGGTTTAAAATAACAGCATTGATTTAATTTTCCCATTATTTCAGGCATCAGACCTATTTTACCATTTCCCTAAAGACAGTGAATCCGATGTAACAAATCTGATCAAAGAGAGGAGGATGTCTCGTGTAATTGCCCTGCACCCTGTTACAGATCCTCTGGTTATGTACAAAATACATCGCTACTACACTGAGCTGGAACTTAACAGAACATTTGTTGAGACAAGAACACTGCAGAATGCCATTAAAGATATGCTACCATATTTACCAGATGGTAAGTTAACAAACTGTAGATTTACTTTCACAGACACAGGTCTGTTTGAAGAAGGAAAATGATTATCGTAGCTGTCCCCTCCCCTTAATAATTCAATTTAGTACCTAGCTTATTTACAAGACAGAGTTTGTCTGCTTCCCAATTCAGGCTGCTCAGATTCTTTTAAGGCAGGGCTTGTATTGGTCAAGACTAACATATATTTACTCTCAGTATGTTACTTTTTGTCCCAATATATCTTGCCTAATTTAAATTTGCAGGTTTTTTCAAGAATTGAGATTTAAAAATACCCTACCCCAACTTCTGTATACAAGCCCAGGGCTTGTTTTCGGAACTTTTTGGTTATATGTGTTACTTTCTGTATCTAAGCTATAAGCTATAAGCTATATTGCTTCTTTTGGCATGGTTTCCATTCCCCTTTGTTGTTGCTGCTGTTGTTTATGCAAGTAAACAGATTTACTACCCTTCTCAGATAAGCTGAAATACTAAAAAACTACATATTAAGCTAATGCTAACTATTTTTTGTTAAAATGACAAAAGACTTAATTAAATGTACCGGCTAGATTCCGTGTGACTTTAGGCCACCTTCACAGATGTCTTTGGGCTCATTTGGTCACTATTGAAGATAAAAGATAAGATATAAGATATATCTTCATTTGGTGGCATAACTTATATTTAACACAAGAAATAAACTACTTCTCGATTGAAAAAGCATTATTACTCAAAGAGGGAAAAAAGTTGAATAACAAGGCCGTCTCTGAGAATTGACTAAAAAATTATTGTTAGGAAAACCCTAACCTTAATCTCAGAAAGGTGTGGCACACCTTTTTCTTTTCCTGTGAGTTTCCTTTCTCCAAGAATAATTATCGGTACGGTTTTTGGCCAACTTTTTGGCTAAAACTTTTTTCTCTCGTTTTTGAGCTTGCCACCTTCTCTCCACGTGAAGTTCCAAATAAGGAGATGGGAAGCCGCGCGCCTCTTATTTCCCGCCAAACGGGAAGCAGCCACGCTTATTCCAAGATGTTTGATCAATATCTTTGCTTTTCTCGAACGAGAATAAGCGGAATAAAATGCATTTCTCCCTTTAAGAAATGAAGAACATTTACTAGCGACAGCAAAATATTTGCTGTGAATAAAACTAATGCTTCCTAAGGGAAATTCAAGCTATATTGTACAGAGCGCGAGGTAAGCAAATGGAGTTGGTTTTTCTCTTTTATAGGTGTTCCGGAAAAGAGACCATCATGGCCAATCGGTTTTCGTCAGCCCTTCAAACCTCAGTCTCGTTTTGAGGTGTTACAGTGGGAATACTTCACAGATACTTCAAGTTATGGATTCACTGAAGTCAACCCCAAGGTAGCTTTTATCTTACTTTCTTCTTATTATTATTATTATGTGCTCTACGCAATCTGTTTTGGGTTCGAGTCGATCCCGCCGAGGAATTCAAAACAACTCTTCTTTGCCTCACGTGGTCCCAAATTAACTTTCTAGGGCTATCCCTCAGAAGGAAATTCACGAGTTATTTCAAGCACAGTTAAAGCCCTTCAAAATCCCGGCCCTGAAACTAAGGCAAGAAACTAAGGCCTCGTCCACTCTGAGATGCTCTGACCCGGGTAAATTTGAAAACGCATATTTTTTTTACCCGGATAGGCCAACCGTCCATACTGAAACGGCGTTTTTGTTTACCGAAAACGGTACTTTTCAAAAACGCTCTCCAAAGTGGGTATCGTTTTCAAATTTACCCGGGTTAATGTGGACGGAAATATTTTAGGCGGCGTTTTCAAATTTCTCTGTTGTCAACTTTACCCGGGTCAGTACAAGTGTGGACGGAGCCTAAGAAAGCACTTCAAATTACCTAAGAGTTAATTCCCTATTCTGGCTAGCCAAATGTAAGTGATGCATGGCTCAACGTTGCATATACCCTTTGTTCCGTTTAAGAGGAGATTTGTAGAAGAATCCGACAACGTCCGGTAATGCTATGAAAAATTGTTCGCTTATCCTTTGCATGAAGGTAGTCCTTATTAAAACTAAAAACGTTATGTTGTTTTTTTTTCTTCAAATATTTTTATTTTTCTGAGAAAAACGAAATTTTTTGATTTGACATCTAGACTCGTCTAGACTCGATTGAGAGGGTACAAATTGGGTTGAAAATTGACCATTTTCAATCGATTCGTATGTCAAGACCATCACGCGCAGAAAAAAATAAATACAACCGGTCTATTGCATGACTCTTCCTTGTCCAAATAAGCATAGTTTCAAGAGTTTTGGTTTAATCTAATTATTTTACGGTAAACAAAACCAGACTATTCTCACGCGAAATGAAAGTCGATCGGTCAAAAGAATCGTCATTTTCACTATGTGCCTTATCTCAGAATTCCTTGAGATAAATATATTTCAACTGTAGAAGGATGATACTTTCAAAATATTTAAAGTTTTGTCTGGGTAAATGATTAAGCACTTGTCAAAAAATTATTCAAAATCGTACAAAAACGACACAAAATCACGCAAGCTTTCGAATGCGTGACCAAAAGTATTACCACCGTATTTGTTCTTTAAATCAATTTAGTCGCAACACTAGCAATACCAAGGCATAAATCATAATAAATATGTTCACCTTTGCTTGATTATGATATCCTGTCCCTTGCAATACGTTTTTTCCTGTCATTTCTTCAATGGCTTCCCGTTCAGTTCGCATGCCGCTTGTCGAATCCGTCTACGAGTTTAACCAAATATGTATCGTCATGATTAAAAAGCCCTTTTTGTGTTACTTGATTAAGCCATATTTCAGGTTATAGCCGGCAAAGCGTTTTCGATAAGCCACTTTGCAGTGCCTGTTGGCCCCGTTATTATTCGAAGTGAAGTATAAATTTGCATACTTTCGAGACAAGCGTGACAGTTTTTTATACTTAGGGGGTGGGGTGAGGAAGGGTCTTAAATTTTTAGATGAATCAAATGTTTGAAAACGTTTGGGGATGAATTGTCACAAACTCGTATTTGCTACGTGATTTGCTTTACTTATAAGTTCTGCTTACGCTCAAAATCAAAGAGAGAAAAACCGTAAAAGTATTGACAAATAGCCGCTGTCAGGAAAGAGTGTTGTAATCTATTAAAGTTAGACATTCTAAAAGTCGTTTGCTTCTCGTTTCCGGTTTGGTGGTAGTCGATAATCTACTAATTGCTGGTTGCTCCTTCTATAAAAACCATATAATTCAGTTATGTACTTCATTATTCTCCAAAACAACAAAGTAAAATAATTGACCTTGTGTGTGCGAGAATTCACGTTGTTTACTTTTAGGAGACGAGACTAATGTAATTTACTAAACTCGATTATAGATGTTTGAATGATTTCTTTTTTCTCACGAACCATTTGTGGAACAACCGGCACAACACAGTCCCCATAAAGTGATTTTTCCTTCAGTTGTCTGGTGAACTGTTGGAAACTCCACATGTTCTCGCTGCACTTGGTGTCTCATCAGTCTCATGGAAGTTTCTTGTTCTTTTAAGACGATAGTTGGCAGTCCTTGCTCGTATGATCGACGCGATAAAAGTAAATTAATAACCGAGGTCCCTTTGCTCATGTAACAAGGATATAGAAAATCATAAGTCCCTCTGGTCTTTTGCTGGTGTTAATGGCGAACAGGAACTTATTCTCCTTAGAGCATGCTCTAAGGAGAATAAGTTCCTGTTCGCCATTAACACCAGGTATCTTTTACAAGCAACAGGATGTTAGCGCTTTTACTATCTGTCCCTTTCATCGATCCGAGCTTGGAATTGGATGGCGAAAAAGTTCCAGTACATGCAAAGTTCCTCATGAGATTGCTTATCACAGTAAAGGGAAGACTTCTAAAGGAGATAGAGATGTAGGAAGAGAAATATCAAATGTCATATTCCAGAAAACTGGTCAGGGGTCAGGTTTGACGTTGTGAAATTATTTTACATCCCCATGTAAAATACGGTATTAGTTTGTGACAATTCATCCCCAAACGTTTTCAAACATTTGATTCATCTAAAAATTTAAGACCCTTCCTCACCCCACCCCCTAAGTATAAAAAACTGTCACGCTTGTCTCGAAAGTATGCAAATTTATACTTCACTTCACTTCGAATAATAACGGGGCCAACAGGCACTGCAAAGTGGCTTATCGAAAACGCTTTGCCGGCTATAACCTGAAATATGGCTTAATCAAGTAACACAATCAAAGGCTCTTCGAGCAACCTCATGGTAATTCGATGAATGAAGTGCCGACCTCCGCATTTTTTCTAAATAAGTGTCCAGTAACGTAAAGCAATCTCACTTTGCTTTATTTTCCACGTGAGTTGCGTCATTGATGGCTCGTGCTCGCAGGGGTCGTAGCGCTATTCAGTTTTCACAACCAAAATATTTACTGGTTATTGTATTACTTTTGATCCTTTTAAGCATTAAGTAAATTTGTTTTGTGAATATGTTTACTTTTCTGTCAGCACGTATAGCGTTATTTTTGAGCAGCGTAAAAAAATTGAGAGAAAAGATACGCCCGAACACTTCGTGTATCTGCTCGACTCAAAAAGATGAATCAAAGTCTCTTCGAGATACCGACTTTTTTGCATGAAGTATGAGTCGAAGGTTTATCCTGTGCATTGTTCTTCGAACTTATCATTACAGTTGCTTTGTAGTTTAGTTTAACAATTTCCTATTTTCGCGGAGGAAATGCAGCCATATAATTTTGTCAAAAATGGCTCGTCCGCGCCAGGTATTTATACACATATTCCTCAACATTACACAAATAAACAGTGCAAATTTCACCGAGATCTGACAATTCTATACTTTAACATTGCAAGGAACTTTCGAGGCAGTCGATTACGGCAGCGAAATTAGCAAATGAAACAACAAAATATGCGTTCGACGCTTTGTTTTTGCGACGAAAAAGCACGAAAAAAATACGGATATTTCCGACTACTGTCGGAGAAAACATTGCGCATATTATTGCGGCGTAAACAAATCGATACACTCAAGCTGCGTTTTGTCTAGGCTCTGCGAGGGTCGGATATCAAGACAGCTTCTTCGTGGGCTTAAGAAGGATTAAACAAAAGCCATATATACAGTGAATGCTTTCCAGTTATATTTGAAGATGAAATACGAAAAAATTTTGCTGCCTTTGACTGAAATTCCACTCGAACTGCGTCGATACGATCGGATGTTGTAAAGCCGATTCATGCAACATTGCTGTCAACGAAAGGTCACGCCCCTAACGACCTAGGCTGATGACGAAATAGAATGGCGCTTGTAGCGACCAAATTTGGCCTAATTTTTAACCGCTCCGAAGCTAAAAGAAGCCCCCATCTCTTGCATTTGTTTTAACTTAAAAAATATCTTTGAAAAGAGTGAGTTTTTTTGGTATGGTTTATTTTTGACGTTTGTAACTTTTTAAACGATGTAAGTGCTAGTGATTATTTATTCGTGTTTTAGTTACGCAATCCATTGTTTGTGCGACGCTTTTTATAAATCGCCTTTCAGACACACGTGCGTTGAGATAAAAAGCTGACATGTCACTTTTTAAATTGTTATATAACGTTTGTAAATGTGACAAGTCACGTTTTTTTTCCACGAGATCGCAAGTGATCACCAACAGCTGAAAGTAATCCCTTGAGAAATTAAAACAGTCCCTTAAGAAATTAAAAAAATCCTTTGAGAGTTTACAAGAATGTGAAATTTTCCCTAACATAACTGTTATTCTCCTACTTTCGCTTGTAAACAAGCAAAAAAGTCGAAAAAAACGGATGACGTGACACGAGGTGACGTGACGCGAAACAAAAACGTGTCGTGGATGTTGTGTTGACTAAAACACGTCACAAGGCGAGCGTAATAATTTTTTATAACAGTTTAAGCGTAACTATATGTAGTTCATAGCGCCAATTCCGTATTTTATCACAAAAATATTTAAGTGTAACCTTTGAATCTTTTTAGCATTAAGTAAATTTGTTTTGTGAATATGTTTACTTTTTTTAGCAGCGAATAAAATTTGAGAGAAAGATGCGCGTTTCTGCACGACTTAAATAGATCAAGAATGGATGACGTGACACGAAGATGATGTGACGCGAAACAAAAACGTGCATGAATGTTGTGTTCACTAAAACGCTTCTTTGAATGTTTTCTTACGTGAATGGGTCATTGATAGCCTATGCTCTGAGGCTTCGTTGAGCGAATTCTATTCTCTTTTATCACCAGAGGATAAGTGTAAGTGATCCTCTTTCGATTTGTTTTGTGAAATTCAATTTAGTTCCCTGAAAGAGAGAGACCCTGGAACGAGGTTGAAGAACAATTTGTTTCTGATTGACATGTGCTGAATGCGTTTAAAGGACCCTTCTGTCAGCACGTTTCTCGTTTAATGCATGAATTAATTGCGGTTTTATATCGGAATGGAGTGAGTGAGTGAGTCCATGAGTGAAATAAATCGTCATTTTTAATACCTCATTACCATGAGGTAAAAAGGGCTTGTTAATCATGACGATACATATTTGGTTAAACTCGTATCGGTGGTTGCTTCAAATTCACCAGTCGCAGACGGATTCGACAAGCGGCATGCGAACTGAACGGGAAGCCATTGAAGAAATGACAGGAAAAAACGTATTGCAAGGGACAGGATATCATAATCAAGCAAAGGTGAACATATTTATTATGATTTATGCCTTGGTATTGCTAGTGTTGCGACTAAATTGATTTAAAGAACAAATACGGTGGTAATACTTTTGGTCACGCATTCGAAAGCTTGCGTGATTTTGTGTCGTTTTTGTACGATTTTGAATAATTTTTTGACAAGTGCTTAATCATTTACCCAGACAAAACTTTAAATATTTTGAAAGTATCATCCTTCTACAGTTGAAATATATTTATCTCAAGGAATTCTGAGATAAGGCACATAGTGAAAATGACGATTCTTTTGACCGATCGACTTAATTTCGCGTGAGAATAGTCTGGTTTTGTTTACCGTAAAATAATTAGATTAAACCAAAACTCTTGAAACTATGCTTATTTGGACAAGGAAGAGTCATGCAATAGACCGGTTGTATTTATTTTTTTCTGCGCGTGATGGTTTTGACTTACGAATCGATTGAAAATGGTCAATTTTCAACCCAATTTGTACCCTTTCAATCGAGTCTAGACGAGTCTAGATGTCAAATCGAAAATTTCGTTTTTCTCGGAAAAATAAAACTATTTGAAGAAAAAAACAACATAACGTTTTTAGTTTTAATAAGGACTACCTTCATGCAGAAGATGAGCGAAATCCCTGTATTTTAAGAATTGCCGCAAAAAACAATTTTTGTTCGATTCTTCTACAAACTTGCTCTTAAGTAATCTTGTCCAGTGTTTTTGACTACTTTTCTTTTCCAATTTCGTTCTTTTGTCAGGTGACTTTGCGAGGTGATTACAAAAAAGACGTTGAAGATGTAAAGGAAACAGCAATAAAAATGTTAACACGAGAATATAGCAACGCACAGAAAGAGTTTCGCCTGATCAATGGCTACCGACGGGTTGATCCGAGGAGAGGAGCCGAGTACATCCTGGATATTGGAATTAAGAATAGTGGAAACGACCAAGACACGACTATCAGGTGTGTGGTGTATACCTTATTATAGGAAATTAACGCGTCATGAAATTAACGCGAATTTCAAACTTTCGCGTTAATTTAAGTCGCGTTAATTTTTGTTAACGTTAATTTCCGCGCCGTTAATTAAGTGAAACGTTAATTTCCATGAAGTTAATTTCCATTATTTTAGCCCAAATTTTTCATTACAGTTCAGATGTTCTTGACGCCAAGAAAAAAGCATAATTTTATCTGCCACTATCATTGATGCTGTGAAGAACGCTCAAAGTGGGAAAAGTACCACAAACATTGTTTTCGTTTAAGATTATATGCCTACAAGTGTTGAAATAAACTTGTCCTGTTGTGTACGTCGCGTTAATTTCCTTCATTTTGAAATGTTCCCCCCTCTTTCGCGTTAATTTCCTTTATTGGGAAGTAATTTTTC